>NC_056739.1:86732969-87095469 GCF_019279795.1 Protopterus annectens | reverse complement strand
CGAACCTTGAAAAATCATCCAGTTTGTACAGAACAGAAAGGATGAGGGAAAACTATTTTGCAGCTGCACAAATACTTTCCAAAGTGGCATTATGTAAAAAAGCAGTAAGTCTGCATCCATTAAAGAACATATCAATCGTTTCTTACACACAAACTCCTTGATGACTTTCTGTACGAACTTCATCAGCAGATGAAATGTCGGAAGTCATCTGTGGTTCAGTGCATCCTTGGCCTAAGCCCCTCCATAGGGAGAGGAGGGGGAGTCAGTTAAAAGTAATAGTGATACTTGTTGACTGGTGATACAAAGATGTGACACAATGGCTTGCCCCACAGATGAAATATTCTCATTGTTACCTAAAATCCCAAAGACCACTTATAAAGAATGAATAGGCAGTGGCTGAGTCTGTCCAATATGGGACTTGCATGCCAAGGAATGTGACTGGCAATAAAAAACTGAAGAGCCTTGATGGCCCAATGTCAGATTTTCATGGATTTTCAATTGCTCACTGATATACCACGCAATGGCTAAGTTCTCTGAGTAAATTGCAATGTCTCCTTGAGGCACAGAGCCCTGACAGGCCAGCAAAAGTAGGATAACATATCTCTAATCTCTAACATGTCTATATGGAGGTAAGACTTCTGAGGTGATGAGGCACCCTGGAGAGACCGTCCACTGTAATGCCTCCCCAGAATCAAGATTAGACAACTGCGGGGAATGATATCCAAGGAGTCTGCAACTGATAAGGATTTCCTGCTATAAGGTCAACCACCAGTGAAGATGTGGCTTGCAAGCTAAACACTTCCTGACTGGAAGGATTATATGTCAAAACTCTGAGAACACTCAACTCAGATAGTCCACTAAAGTACCCTCATGTGAAGGGTTGTGTGGAGGGCCATGAAAATTGAAACTGAATTGTGCCTCAGCCACAACTGTGCTGAAACAGACTGAGGCAAATGAATGAATGCTACCACTCTCTGCACAGAAAGTAACCTGTCTACAGAATAATTGAAAGACTGGTCTGAAGTGAAAGATGAAAAACTTTGAAAGGGTCACTGCAATCCCCAGAGAATACAATAATCTGAACAGAGAATCTCTGTTTTGCACCAGATCCATCATGAAGGGGCAGCAAAATAAGGGAATAATTTGTCTCTCTGCAGTTTCTGATGAGCTGCTGCTGTGGACATGCATTTGGTGAAAGTCTCTGAGACAGAGGTGAAACTGAATGGCAGTCATGAATTGGCAATTACTGGCTGTGATCTAGAAATACAGATACCTCCTGGACTCCATTGCGAGCTTGATAAGGAGGTATACATCTTGGAGGTCATCTTATCTCCTTGTGACAAACATGGGTTATCAAAAGCACCTTGATCACCAACAGCACTTCTTTTGGAGCAGAGTCATTTAAACCACTGTATAGCTCTGACGTTTTTCCACCCTTGGCATCAAAAAGAATCTAGAATATCTGTAATAATATCCTAAACCTATCTTGCTGGGTGGAACCTTTTGAATGGCTCTTTTCAGCAAGAGACTTTACACCTCCTTCCTTGATATGTGTTTCTAATGCAGCAGGATATCTGTCAAAGGTAAAGAGTGGGTTGGGGGAGGGAAATAATGAGGAATGAGTTCTCACTGGATATGATTTTCCTAATCAGCATGTAGGGGGAAAAACTGCACACTACCCCTACAATGGGACTGTATGGCATGTCCCCCAGATTGTTGCCTGAGCATGGTATCCTGTAGAATACTAAGGGCCCTAACCTTTTGGATCACACCCTCTGTAAATTGGAGGGGTGGGGCTGCCTCTTTCTAACAGCCTCATGTTGCTGTAGCTGCTGTTGTATGCCCTGCTGGAACCACAAATAATGTTGTAGCATCTGTGTTCTACTGAAACAATACTGTAGAAATGGGAATTTGACACCCAAAGCAGTGAGGGGTTCTTTGTTCTTGTGGGACTGCTGTATTTTTTCTTCTGAAAGGAAATGCATGTTATCCAGAAGGCTTGAGTCAGGTCTGGTTTCCCATCTGTGACCTGTGACCTAGAGGGTGACAGGATTAACAAGAAACAGAGTACAAAAGATTAGCCCAGATAAAAATCACTTTAGCTTATTCAGGTAAGCAAGAAGATGGCAAGTGTTCTTAGTCTACTGGAACAAATTAGAACAAAAACATTCAATTGAATAAACTACTGGAAACTTCATTAAGGTGTTTTTATTCCTCTCACAGGAATAGTATCAGAGAGAGAGAGTCTCCTAGATCTGCTAGCTAAAGTGATTTTATCTGGACTAATCTTTTGTACTCTGTTTCTTTTTCTAAAAGGAAGGGATTTGAAAAAGGGGAGTCTTAGAAGATTATGTTAGTGGCCTTGGAAAAGTCAAACAGATCTAAAAATGCGAGGATAGCAATTCTAGATTCTATATCCTTAACAGCTGGATGTTGCTCTTAGTGGTGGAGGGTGAGATCAGTTTTTGTAATGTTTCATTCAGTGACCCATCTGACAACCCATCTAACTCATGATGCATTTCATGTACATAATGTAATTTACTGTCTGCTAAAATGACGGGGCAGATGCAAATACATGCTTCTCAGTTCTGTCTGTTGCACATAAACTTCTGTCTGGAGGAAGGATGGGTTAGCTTACGGGAGGTGGAGTCTTTTATAGGGCCACTGCCAAGACCATGGTATCTGGCATTATGGTCTCTGCCCAAATGTAGCATTTCCTTGTGGAGCAGAAGATATGGCCTGGCTTCTTGGGGACTAGGGATACCATGCCCATGTTCAACCAATCTACTCTAGTGATATCTTTAGGTCAACCTCCAAGGGGTTTACTACCCAACAGAACTATGGGGTGAACAAACAGGCTTTCTGTAGCCTTCATTTGGAGACAGCATGGGCTTAGCTGGACATTCATCCTTCCTCTGCATCAGCTAAAGATAATCACTAAATTTGCAGTCATGTGGTCAGAAGAATGGTAAGTTAGCACCCTTCTTCAGCATATAGGTCTTCCACAGCTGATTCCAAAGTGGAATATGGCTATGTTTTGCATTAGTCATAGCCTTTTTTGGGTCACTTGACAGAGGGCTTGGAATCTGAAAAATAAAAAAACTCTCTTGGTGGAACACCTGAACAGCAAAGACAACAGAAGCCCTAAGGAGTGCTGATTCTGTTGTGGGCATTCAATATAAGGTCTAAATGCTCCCCTCTGTACTGGGGAAGAGGGAAGAAATGTGGCATCTGATGATGAGGACATCAGTTTCAGAACTGTCTGCACTGAGGGGATCTCAAACTGAGTGGGGGCCACACATTCAGCATCTGGAAACCCAACACCAGTGACAACACTGGAAAAATGATGTTAGACGAACTTGCACAGAGAAGGCTTATCTTAGCAAAACAGGTACCTAGAACATCACCGATGTTGACAAAAAATATAGCGAGTTAGAAAGATGTTGGATCTGCATGGACTGATGCCATTACTGACACGAGGGTCATTGGCATTGGTAGACAAAACAGTTTTATGATGTTTAAAAAAAAAGAGGGGGGGTGGCATTTCTGTGACTTTGTGCAGAGCTGATATAGCAGAGAGCTGAATTATCCTAACTGTGAGCAGAGTTGGAATCATTTCCCATCTGATATTCCAAACTAAGTACACTTTTTGCAACTCAGTTTGCACTGTGCTGTATTTATATATTTGCTTTATTATTTATATATTTGCTGTATTGTTTCTGTCCTTTTTGCTGTCCGCACTTTATTTCTCAGGGTAGCTCAGAAGTTAGTTTCAAGTGGGGGTTGTGGAACCAGCCCATCCTAGGTGTTAGTCATTGCTTGAGGTGTATTTTGTGTTGTACTTCCATTACAAACTGCATTTCTGTGAATTTGTGCAGAGCTGATATAGCAGAGAGCTAAATTCTCCTGACTGTGAGCAGAGTTGGAATCTTTTCCCATCTGATATTCCAAACTGATAAGTACACGTTTTTCAACTCAGTTGCACTGTGCTGTATTTATATATTTGCTTTATTATTTATATATTTGCTGTATTGTTTCTGTCCTTTGTTGTTGTCTGCACTGGTTTTTGCCAGCCTACCTTCTAAGTCTTCTTGTAGCCTTAAACTTGGTGGCTTTGGATTTGCCCACTCCTGCTGTAAATTTGATCTTGGTCACTGCCCTCAGTCCAGTCTCATTTGATCACTCAACATAGTGCAGTGAGATTATTTGGGCAAAACTACCCCCTTGCTTCTTTAAATCTGAACACTTCTGTTTCCTCCCTCTCCACTTAAAAAAATGTATACTTTATTCATCGGCTTTTACTGTAATTGTGTTCTTCATACTTTATTACCTTGTAATTGTGTTCCTCATACTGGGGCTATATTATATTCTCGAAAACCAACAATGTTGAATCTGACATTGTCGACACGAGAATATCGAACGCTCAGAATCTCAAGCATGTAAACAGAAATCTCTGTAAGGGGAGATTTCCGATTACTGCAATGTAGTGTGGTCTCGGAGTTGGTATATTTAAGTAGCGGGGGGTGTGGGGGGTGCAGGGGGGCTTGCCCCCCTGCTTAAACCCATTAGGGTACTTTTTTCTTTTTTTTTTGTCTTTTTATAAGGTCGATGTTTGAAGACATCGACCATATGGTGTTGACCATATGTTGTTCAATGTTTTCAAATGTCGATCTTATAATATAGACCCTTCATACTTTATTACCTTATTTTTGCTGTGTGCTCTTAAGCGTTCAAGTGCTTTTATTCTGCTGCATTTAATACTGCTTGTTAGTAGCCTAATTAAATTTATCTGTTATTCTAAGCATTTTAAGATTTGGTCTTAGCACTTGTGCTTCAGGCGAGTTACTTTACACTTAAAGAAGGTTCCTGTGGTCTATACTCTTGTGGACAAACCCTTACAAAACCTTCTTTCCGTAAAGTCCTGCATACCATTGCTAGAATCTCCTTGTGTTCCGACTGCGTGTGCTTCTCAAACAATCTGGAAATACAGAACTGATAAGCATATTTTTGGCACTTTTTAATTGTTCAGTGTTCTGCACTGTCTTAATTTTTGTTTGACTGAATTATTTATATATTTGCTGGCATTGTTTTCTTATACTCTAAGTGCCTCCATTTTTATTTTTTTCTTAATTTACTGCTTTCTGCACTTGTTTTTAGTCGTTTTTTAATTTAATTGCATTTATTTAAACTGTATTTGCTTTAATATTGCTACACACTCATGTGTGCTAGCTTGTAATGCATTTGAATAGATTTTACTGCTATTTTAGCTGCTTTTCTGTAAATAAATAAATAAATAAATAAATAAAATAAACAAAAAAAAAGTTCTAAGCTTGTTTCCCACCTTTCCTATAACTAGTCTAGTCCAGATACAGACTTGCTGTATCCAGGATTGTTTGTAAGCGTCTGAGCCCCACAAGCCTTTCTGTGTTGGAGGGAAGCATTCATGCTTATCAGTGGGAGTGGTAAGCACTACATAGCCTATCTATCACAAGAGGAGTGGTTTCTGGCCCAGAAATTCTAGTTTATTGGCCGTTTGGGCAGTTCTTCCATCCCCTTCAACTTTCTGGTTTAAAAGCCTGCATTTACACTTGTTTCCTGCCTTTCCTGTAACTAGTCTACTCCAGATACAGAGTTGCTGTATCCAGGACTGTTTGTAAGCTTCTGAGCTCCCCAAGCCTTTGGTTGGAGGGAAACCTTCTAGCTTATCAGTGGGAGTGGTAAGCACAAGGTAGCCTATCTACCACAAGACGAGTGGTTTCTGGCCAGAAATTGTAGTTTATTGGCAGTTTGGGTAGTTTTTCCGTCCTTTTCAACTTTCTGATTTAAAAGCCCATGTTTGCACTTGTTTCTCACCTTTCCTGTAACAAGTCTAGTCCAGATACAGATTTGCTGTATCCAGGACTGTTTGTAAGCTTTTGAGTCCCCCAAGCCTTTCTGTGTAGGAAGGAAGCCTTCTAGCTTATCAGTGGGAGTGGTAAGCACTAGGTAGTCTATCTACCACAAGAGTAGTGGTTTCTGGCCCAGAAATTGTAGTTTATTGGCCGTCTGGGCAGTTTTTCCATCCCTTTCAACTTTCTGGTTTAAAAACCTACATTTGTGCAGGTTTGCACTTGTTTAAGCTCCGTGGATCAAGTTTTGGCGCGCTGCAGAATGCAAGAGCATCAGGAAGGGAAAAGAGATACTCTAAGTGCCCCCATTTTGATTTGTTCCTAATTTACTACTTTCTAAACATGTTTTAGTCATTTTTTAATTTAATTGCATTTATTTAAACTGCATTTGCTTTAATATTGCTACACACTCAAGTGTGCTAGCTTACACTGCATTTGAATTGTTTTTACTGCAGTTTTAGCTGCTTTTCTGTAAAAAAAAAAAAAAAAAAACAAAAAAAAAAGTTCTAAGCTTGTTTCCCGCTTTTCCTGTAACTAGCCTCATCCAGATACAGATTTGCGGTACCCAAGACTGTTTGTAAGCTTCTGAGCCCCCCACAGGCCTTTCTGTGTTGGAGGGAAGCCTTCTAGCTTATCAGTGGGAGTGGTAAGCACTAGGTAGCCTATGTACCGCAAGAGGAGTGGTTTCTGGCCCAGAAATTGTAGTTTATTGGCTGTTTGGGTAGTGTTTCCATCCCTTTCAACTTTCTGGTTTAAAAGCCCTCCTTTGCATGGGTTTGCACTTGTTTGAGTAAAGCGCAGCGGTGCTGAGCTGAGGTAAATTATTACCGGTGCCAGAAAGTCTGCTCTTCAGTTTTTCCCTTAGATCTTCCTAGTTCTTTCTCTCTCTCTTGCACTTCAAATAGCTTAATCGCTTTGCACTTCAACAGGTTTTTGTAGCAATTACTGTAGCACACCTAAGTGCCATCAGCACAAGTCATTCTACAGGGAAATAGCTCCAGTACTTAGTAGTTATGACCACCCCTCCTGGCAAGATTAAAGGGCAGTTCCCTGTGCTTTCTCCTATTAACCTGATGCACTTGGGCATTTTGAGGCAGTGTAGCAAGTACCTCGTGTACACAGACAACCCTCTCCTCTTACCTCCCAACACTCAGACTTGAGAGAGATGCACTTATGTCACCAAGTTGGAAGGTATGCACTTTCCAGCCAAGGCCAGACTAGCTGGTCAATAGGAGAAGGTCAACACCTGCACCACACCACATTTAACTCATAGCCCTCCAGAACACCCACCATCACAGCTCTCACATAAAACACAAACCACACACCCAACTTTGCGGAGGCTCTCAATATAAATTTATCCAAAGAGCAAAGACCTCCAAGATAGAAATGCACTCGACCATCACAACACAGCACAAACCATAAGGACACATAGCTCACCTCCACAGTGTGCCCCTCAACCTAAGCCTCTAAGGCTAAACACCTTGCCCAATAAACTAATCATAGGTGACTCAACAGTGAGGCACACAGATGCCCCAATCACTAGGTTGAATAAGGAGAAGCTAACAGTCAGATGTCTATCAGGTGCCAGAATCCAACACATAACACACGTACTCAGGTCACTCCACAACAAGCACAAGTATGACTCTGTCATTGTCCATGTGGGTGTGAATGACCTGAGATATACCTCCCTGGAATACATGAAAAGAGACATGGTGGAGCTCTCAGATTATATGGCCCAGGCAGGTATGACCCTAGCACTCAGCAGGATCCTACCATCACCCAGAATGATACCGCAGTACAAACAAAAATGATTGACTTCAACAATTGGCTAAGTTTCTGGTGTCATTCTAAGGGGATCTAGTATCTGTTTACTTAGGATGACATGACTGACAAACATCGATGCTTTGCCAGAGATGGCCTGCATCTGTCACCCCTAGATTTCTGTGTACTGGCTAAGGCTCTTGCCACACCCTATAGTGCCCTTTTTAGGCAGTGTTCCAAAGACCGAATTGCCACCATAACAGCTATAAATAAATGCAATCTGAGGGTTATGCTGCTCAGCGCTATTAGTCTAAATCTCAAGATGCACTCGCTCGTAGCACTCCTCAAAATGGAGAACATTAACATTTGTGCTGTAAAGGAGACCTGGTTTAAAGCAGCAGAAAGCACCCCTGCACTATCAGGCTATAACTCATTCCACATCCTTCAGCCCTGAAACATGGACCAAAGCTCCAAGGCCGGTGATGTATCCATATTCCTAAAGGGGGTCTATATTAGGAAAGCAAAAAGACGTTTACATGAATATGTAAACGTCAAACCATATAGCGCGAAGTGGACTTAGAGCGAAAGTCGAAAACCGCAAAAATATAAATATCGAATTTCCATGGTTGGCCCTTCTGTGGATTAGCTGCATAAGGTAAGTGTTGGATAGTTACGGAGTTTAGGATAGGGTGCGGGTTAAGGTGAGTGCTTAAATAAGTAATGTATGTTAGATTTAGTGTAGGGTTAGAGGTAGGGTTTTGTTAAATGTATGTATGTAGGTTATTTAGTTTGTTTGTGTATATTTTCGTAGGGGAAGTGTACGGTAGTTACGGATCTTAGGGTTAGGGAGGGGTTAAGGATAGTGCATGGATAGTTTTGTATGTGGGATTTAGTAGTGTTGGAGGTAGGGTTTCGTTAAATGTATGTATGTGGATTACTTGTTTTGTTTGGGTGTATGTCTGTAGGGGATGTGTGCAGTAGTTACGGACCTTAGGGTTAGGGAGGGGTTAAGGATAGTGCATAGTTAGTTGTGTATGTGGGGTTTAGTGTAAGGTTAGAAGTAGGGTTTTGTGCTTTACTTTAGGTTAGAAGTATGGTTTAGTTAGTGTATTATGTGGTTTATTTATTTTATTTGGGTAGGTAGTATATAGCTAGTGGTGGGGATGGCCGACTATGACAGTTCGATTTTTTTTTTCGCTGTTTAGTGCGTTCGGGATTTTTGTGGTTCATGGTATAAGGATCGATGTTTTGGTATTCGTGCATAGGGTTTTTCGCTTTCATAATATAGACCCTCCTAAAGTATATGCACACCTCCAGACTAGAAGCCCAGTATAACACATTTGAGATACTTCAGGTACAACTAACATTGGGTAAGATGACGATCCAGGTCATAGCCTGCTATAGGTCCCCAACCATGTCCCTTGACTCTCACTACACATTCCTAACCACCCTGGAATTTATCAAGGTCCAACCCAACACTCTCATACTAGGAGACTTCAACTACCCCTCCATCAACTGGGAAAACTATTCAAGCACCAATACACTGGCCCAATGTTTCCTGGAATTCATCAATTCCAATGCCTTGGACCAGCTCAATCTGACCCCCACTAGAGGAAGCAGCATCTATGACCTGGTTATTACTAACATGGGCGACCGTTGCTCTACACCAATAGTTAATCCCTCCCTGGTCATATCTGACCATAAACTAATCACCATGGAAATCCACAACTCACATACCCTCCACAAAGGTAACCACCTTGAAAAACTTCTCCAAAGCTGACTTTGGGCTCCTAAAAACAGAGGTGGCTAACTTCATGGCACCCATGCCAATGGAAAATAGCTGCATGACTGCTGAAGTATACACCAATGCACTGTACAAACATGTACATAAATGCATGGAACTAGCCATACCCAATAGAACCAAGATGCTCTCCTCCAAAAAAAGGAAGCCAATTTGGTGGTCCCCTGCTATTAATAAACTCTACAACAGAAGGAAGAAACTGTTGCAGAAAAAGCTGAAGTCCCAAGACTGGAAAAACTCCCTTATTAGCCTCAACAAAAAGTTGAGATCCCTCATCAAATCCTAAAAAGCCAGCTATGAAGGCAGAATTGCAGCAGGCACTACAAACAATCACAAAACTTTCTATAATATCAAGAACCTCCACGGCAATACCCAGATTTGCTCTGAGTTACTGCATAATGGTACCTCCTATACTGAGTCAACAGATATTGCAAACTGGTCGACAGATTCAGTGCCAACTTTACCCCTCTCTCCCTCGCTAAAGGACCAATCACAATACCCGAAGATTGCCAGGCACTCAGCATTACTGCAGCACAGGTTAAAGCTGCATTGTCCAAGGCCAAGAATACAACTTCCATGGGACCCGATAATATCCCTGGCTGTGTTCTACATGAATTGCAAAGTGAAATGGCACCACATCTGTGTGCCCTATTCTGTCACAGCCTAACCTCAGGCTTTGTCCCTACTGAATGGCGCACTGCTACAGTCATCCCTCTCCATAAAGGGGGAGTGACTACAGACCATGGGAATTATACCCCATTAGCCTGACAAGTCTGATATGTAAAGCAATGGAGTGCATCATCATGGAACTGATTAACAAAGATATAGGAAATCTCCAAACTCTAGACCCCATACAATTTGGCTTTGTGAAAAGGAGAATATGCCTGCTCAACCTGGTTGACTTCTTTGAGTCAGTCACCAGGGCTGTGGATGAAGGTAAGGCAGTGCATACAGCCTACCTCTATCTGGCCAAGGTCTTTGATACAACTCCTCACTTGGGAATTACTGATAAACTCACCAAACTAGGCATCAAGCCCTATATCACTAGGTGAGTTGCAAATTGGTTCACAGATAGAACACACAGTGTGAAAGCAGCAGACTCCAAGTCAGACTGCTGACCAATCATGAGTGGAGTCCCACAGGGATCGGTCCTGGTTCCTCTCCTATTCGCCATCTATTCCTCAGAAGTCCAGACCAACACAAAGGGACTCTGGCTGACCAAGTTCGCAGACGAATGCAAGCTGGGAGCCATTATTAATTCCTCAAGTGATGCAGACATTCTACTGAAAGACTTCACTGAGACCAATAACTGGTGTTGAAACCATGGCCTTAAGCTTAACTCCAAAAAATGCATCGTCATCCTCTTTTATAAAACCTCAGTTCCCACTAATTACGACATCGATGGGACCCCACTGAACACTGAAAGTGTTATAAGAGATCTGGGTATGCAGGTTGACAGCAACTTCCCCTTCGATCACCACATTGCCACTGTGGTTAGAAAGTCCTTCTATGTGGCACATCTCATTACCAAGGGTTTTGCATCCAGGAAGAAAGAGGTCAATGTCTCTCTCTACTCTTCCCTCATTAAACCAATCATCGAGTATAATTTTGTCATGTACCTCACTAGACACCTGCAACAGCTGGAGAGGCCACAGAAGTACCTGGGCACTTCAATGGGTTAGGCTTGTAAAGGCTCCAGGGCCATTGGCGTAGTACACACCTATGAACCTATGAGAGTGTGTTATGGAAGATGAGAACACTGGTACAAGGAAAAAATAGCTTCAAAGTCTAAACCTCAATGTCCTTGAACACAGGGGTTAAGAAGCATTACACATTAAGCCTTGAAAACTGCTTGTTTCTTTTGTTAAGAAGCATTAAGCCTTCAAAACTGCTTGATACGATAATCTGTGACAAGAAAAGTTGGAGCCTGAGGAAAAGGGGGGTATCATGGCAGCCTGAGAGTTAGCCCTCTCTACTTCAAAAGTGGTTGTCCCTTGAGTAATATGACTGACATTCGTAACTGTCAGACTCTCATCTGTTCCTGTAAAAAACAAAAACTGTCTCTTTAACTAAAACTTTTGTTAGGGAAGAATCCACTATCATTGGTGAAAGAAGAAAAGCAGAAGGACTGGGGAACTTTTCAGATACAAGAATTTTCAAGTATGTCATTTAGGAAGGGAGGACTGCTCTGCACATGTATTACTGAGGAACAACTAGACAGCCAGCTGGCTCCCCTGACTTTAAATCATAAGCCTTGAGGAGGAAAAGTGTATTTTTCTTTCTGTGCATTTCTGGTAGCTTAATTATCTAACAAAAAGGAGCACTTAAAAGTGCTGCCCTCTTCACTCAGACAAAATACAACAAAAAGTGTGCCTGCCAGTAAATACAGCACCTCAAACAAAGGCACACTTTCAAAATAAAGTTGGGACGTTGCAAGAGATGGGGTTAGGGCTAATGGTGCAGAAAGGAAAAAGTTTTCGGGCCTAAAAATATAGGAGAATGCTGTTTCTTATGACAAAAACAATACAACAAATAAGGGAGACCAAAAAAAAAATCACATGCGCACTGTAGCAGACACATACTATAAGGCTTTAGAAAATTAAACTATATAAGCCAAAAATGGTAAAAGGTAGCACTGGCCATTTTCTTCGGACCATGCACTAAGACAAAGAAGAAATGAAGAGTATAACATACTTGGTGTTACAAGGTCTAATCATGACAAAAAGCCACCTCACAAGCAATGTATTTGTTAAATGCAACAAATCAAAAAAGTAAAAAAAAAGAATTTAAGTACCTACCATAACATTCCATGTTTGTTGTCTCTCACCCTTCTTTCTTACTGAATGGGTAACGGCTCCGACTCGGCCAATACACTAGCTCAAAGTCTCTCACTTGGCTCCTGGCTCAATACCTATCCCATAATGCATTGGAGTAACCCCCAGATCTTGTTTGCTGCTAGCCAGAAAAGGAATGTATATTCCTATTCACATAACATGAAAAAAAAAAAAAATATATATATATATATATATATATATATATATATATATATATATATACACAACACATAAAAGAGGAAAAACAACCAATTTCAGAGGAACTCTCTCAAGAAACTTTTATATGATTCCTCTAGGAGTCTTGGCTGGGGGAAGGAGGGAGGGACATAAGAAAGAAGGGTGAGAGAGGATAACAAACATGGAACGTTATGGTAGGTACATAACTTCTTTATGTTATGTTGTCCCTCTCGCCTTCTTTCTTACTGGATGGGACAGCGTCCCTAGCACCATCTTCCTGGGTGGCACACGGGAGTATACCTTTGAGCACTGTGGTCCCAAAAAAAGCTCTGTCCCTGGAGGCCAAATCTACCTTGTAATGAGTAATAAAAGTATGGGGCTTGGCCTTTGTAGCAGCTGCACAAATGATGTCCATAGATAATCTGGCATAGTAAGCAGAGGATGTTGCTAGAGCTCTAATTAAGTGTCCTTTGATTTTTAAAGGTAAACTTCTATTGTTTGAAGTGTATATAAAGGTAATACAACTGGTAAGCTAATTTGAAAGTGTAACTTTAGAGACTGGCTTGCCTCACTTTGCTTGAAAGAAGGAAATAAAAAGCTGGTCTGTTTTCCTGAAATCTTTGGTACTATATAAATACAATCTCAGTTGTCTATGTACACCCAACTGATGTAGTTTGTATTCTGCCTTGTTGGTATGATTAGGAAAGAAAACTGGAAGTTCAATAGACTGGTTCAGATTGGTTTGTGAGCAGACTTTTGGCACGAAAGATGGATTAGTCCTCAAGGATACTCTATCCTTATGAAAGATTAGGTATGGTGGCTTAATTGATAGAGCTTGCAACTCCGAGACTCTTTGTGCAGATGTAATGGCCACTAACAAGATGGTCTTCCAAGAGATAAACTTTAGAACGCATGAAGAAGCAGGCTCAAATCAGGGTAAAGTTAGCTAAGTAAGAACAAAATTTAGGTTCCAAGGTGAGACAGGTTCCTTTATGGGAGGTCTCAACAAACAAGTTCCTTTTAAAAATGCTTTACACAGTCTGGGTGACATGAGATTAGGAGTGTATTCACCAATGTGATATTTGGAAATTGCAGCTAATGTGACTTTAATTGTAACTGCAGCAGAGTCTTGTTGAAAAAGTTCTGCCAGGAATTCTAAAATTGAACTAACAGAAGCATAGAAGAGATCTATGTCTCTCGCCCTTGCCCATTGGGGGTATCTCTTCCATTTTCTGGAATATAATTTTTTGGTGGAAGCCTTATGAGAAGAGACCAAAATATGTTTAACTGCTGGAGTAAAATTGTGAAGCATATGTTTGGAAGTGGAGCAGCCAAGTTGTCAAATTGAGGGTCTGGAGAGAAGGATGAGGTGCACCTGACATATGAGTCAGAAGGTCTGGAACTAGGTGCATAACCCACGGCTTCTCCTGAAGATGAGGCCAGTGGAAGGGGAACCAAATCTGATGAGGCAATATGCAGCAATGAGAATTAGCCTGCTTCCCAAGACCTTGGCTTTCTGAATGACTTTGGGAATTAGCAGAAGGGGAGAAAAGGCATGCAGTAGTCCCAAGGGCCAATCATGGATGAGTCCGTCTCTCAGGTCTCCCCCACTGGGGGGATTAGGGCAAAGTAGCTGCTGCATTTGGTATTCAGGGGGGTTGCAAATAGGTCACAGCAAGGATGGCCCCAAGTTCGGAAAATCTTGTCAGCATTGATCTGTTTCAGAGACCACTCGTGAGGCATCAAAACTGCCCTGCTGAGCTTGTCAGCTATCACGCTGTATTTCCCTGGGATATGCATTGCTACCAGAAAACATTGGGAAGAGATTGCCCACTGCCATACTCTCAGCGCCTCTCAACAAAGGGGGTATGATCTGGTTCCTCCTTGTTTGTTTATGTACCAGACAACCGACATGTTGTCTGACTGGATTGCAATTGTTCCTAGTGAAAGAGAGTCCTGAAGTGCTTGCATCGCCAGAAGCACCGCTCTCATCTCTAGAACACTGATGTGCAACTGCGCCTCATTGTCTTGCCATGTGACTTGGACTGTTCTTCCCAGATAATGCCCCCCCCCACCCTATCTGAGAAGCGTATGTGGTCACAGTAGCAACAGGTTGTTGTGGAACAAAGGGTCTTCCAATGGTCACATGATCACACTGAAGCCACCACAGGAGATCTCTCTTGCATGAATCTGTTATCCTTATCTGATGAGACATAGGAAGTTCTTGTAGAGACCATTGCGCAAACAGAAGCCACTGAAGGATTCTCATGTGCATCCTGGCTAGAGGGACTAGAGTAATGGTTGGTGCCATGGTTCCAAGAAGTGTTAGCACTACTTTCTCTTTATCTTGCTTCTGGGAAGAAGGTCAATTATTTGCTGTCTGAGAACAGAGACTCTGTCGGGCGGAAGGTGAGCCATCATGGAAATGGTGCCTAGATCTGCGCCAATGAATATAATACGTTAACAAGGCAACAAGGCAGATTTCTGAAAATTTACTGTTATGCCTAACTGAGCACAAAGTTCCAATGTAGTGTCCCTGGCCTGTAGAAGTAGATGCTTGGTGATGGCAGTTAGGAGCCAGTCATCCAGGTATGGAAACACTTGGAATTCTAGGTGTCTCAGTGAGCCATTACTACTGCCATGCATTTGGTGAACACTCTGGTGGCTGTAGTGAGACCAAAGGGCAGAGCTCGAAACTGATAATGATTGGCTCCCAGCAGGAAGCATAGATGACTCTTTGATGCTCTGTCCATCTTTATATGGTAGTACGCATCTTGGAGGTCTATTGAGCACATCCAATCGTCCTTCCCTAAAAAGGGAAGAATTGACTGCAGTGTCACCATTCGGAACTTGGACGTCTTTACAGATTTGTTTAACTTGCTGAGATCCAAAATGGGTCTCCAGTCTCAGTTCTTTTTGGTACTAAAAAGAATCTTGAGTAAGTTCTGAATCCTATTTGATCTGCGGGGACATCTTGGATGACTCTTGTTTAGCAACTCTTGGATTGCTATGCTTGCTTGTTCCCTCTGACTGGGTGGAACATCCGGGATTCATCTGATCTGTGGAATGGCCTGGCAAAAGGGAATGGAATAAACTCTGGATATTATACTTTGTACCCACTTGTTTCTTGTGATATGTCACCAGGCGTCTGGGTGCAAAGTTAATCACCCCCCGACTGCCTCCAGAGAAGAGCAGGTGGGCCTCCTTTCAGGACCACTGATAGGGTCAGCTGTGAAAAGAATCGTGAATACCCTGGTTTTGCAGGCCTCCCCTGCCATGTGGGTGATGTCTACCATTATTGCCTCCCCCTCTGCCCCTGGGGAAAGGTTTACCTCGTGCTTCTTGAAAAACTTTGTGGGATCTTTTGATCCACTTTCCACTCTTCTTGCCTTTAGGATAAGGTCTTGAAGATACGGAAAAATGTATCCCAACAGCAGACAGAGTTTTCCCTTCCTGCTCACATCTGGTGAGTGTGTCCTTGACTTTTGGTCCAAAGAGTGAGGAACCATCAAAAGGGGCGTTGGTAAAGGTAGACTTGAAAGGTTCAGCAAAATTACACAAACGCATCCAGGAGTGTCTCCTATGGAAAACTCCTGAACCCACAGCTCTGCTCACTCCATCTGCTCCACAGGAGATCAGTCTCATGGAGGAGTTGACTATGGAATTTAACGTGGATAGCTGAGAGGTCACTTTTTCCGAGACCCCTGCAGCTAATGAACCTTGTAGAGTATCTCCTATCTCCTTCACATCTCTTTGAAGTCTTGTAAAATGTGTGAGATAGTTCAGCGATCTGAGGGTGAAAGTTGCTGATGAGAAAACACACATCCCATATCTGTCCATCATTTGAGAATCCTTATTTAGTGGATGGACAGATAAGGATGTCTCAGAGAGTTCCTTCTTGGTGGCTGCTGCCACCACCATTGCATCTACAGGTACACCTTTTGAGAGAAAATCCTTATCCAAAGGAGCTGATAGGAATTTATTTGGCCTCAGAGGGACTGGCTCCATAGTGTCTGGTGACTCCCACACCTTTCAACTAAACAAATCCATAAATTCATTGAAAGGCAGAGAAACCCAGCAGGCTGAAGGTTGAGATCCGAAGGCCTTCAGGTACACCGACTCCTCATCAGAAGGGTTAATGGGTCTCCAGCTGCCTCTCTGTTTTAGGATCTCTAGAACATCTGAGAAAGAGATATCTTCAGAGGATGACCATGGGGACCCTTCTGCTTCCTCGTGGTTAGTGTCAGAATTGATGGACTCATCAGAGGAGTCTATATGCTTCCTCTTGCATGTCCTCTTCCAAGGTGGCTCCTCAGACGGGTAGTCTGGGGAGGTTTCGGAAGTGTGGGGCCTGCCCGATGGAACTTCCTGAGGCCCTGAATCTCTGCTGTCTTGTGGATGGGATGATGCCAAAGCATACGCTGGTCCTTGAAAGGAAAGAATGCCAGTATCCCTGAGTACAGCTGTAGGAGGGGACAGCACACTCCTCATTACTTCAAAGGCAGATCCCCCCAATTCCAAGGACACCTCCAGTTCCGAAAAAGCAGAGGAAATCCCCAGCCCCAAGGAGATCATCTCCGACTTCAATGTAAGAGCCGAGCTCACCCAACCAATGCATTGAGGGCAGACTCGGAACCAAAGAGACTCGGGTCCGAGACCCCCCCCCCCAGAGCCAACAAGAGAACTACAGCTCCTAGACACTCCAGACGACACTAAAAGTGTCAGAGCAGGCAACAGTTCTGAAGAGTCCCGAAGGGGTCTATGAACCGAAGGGTCTACCGCAAGAGGTATCTGCCATTCTGGATCCAAAGATCCAGCTTGGCTCGGAGGAGGAATAGTGGATGTAGTCATCTTGGATGGCTCTGAGACTGGTGGGGTTGGAGCCGAGAACAATTTTGCCAGCACCGGTGACTTCAAAAGCCTGCACACCACCCTGTCCGCATTATCATCTGATAAGCTCCTAGAGGACCTGGATGAGAGAGTAGGAGATCGAGACCTTTGAAGAATAGGGGATCCCAAAGTTGGAGATACCAGTTCTAATTCAAAGGACCAGCTCCGAGAAGTAGTCTCTATCGGCTCCGAAGTCTTTGGAACCGATGAGCTACATTTGTCTGCACCGATTGTCTCCCTCGGTTCTGAAGGCAGTGGAGCCGAGGAGATAGATTTTCAGTAAGTTTAGGTATTTTTTTTGGAGGCTCAGAATGAGCCAATGAAGAGGATGAACAGGAATGTCTCTTAGACTTGTCACTAGCAGTTGGAGAAGTTTGTAAAGCTTCATCAAAAGCAGGCATTATTAAACCTCTTAAAATCAGTTTGTTTTTCCTCTCATGTAACACTTGAGAGCTAAAGGAGTGACAAAAACTGCAAGATTCATGCAAGTGAATAGCTCCTAAGCAGTACACGCACACACTGTGCCCATCTGTTATAGATATTTTTTGGGAGTATTGTTGGCATTTCTTGAACCCAGAGAGCTTGGTTTTGTTTTCTCTGGACTCTTTAGACATGTTGAACAGCAAGGAATAAGAAATGCAATAAGAAATATTGCACCAAAAATTACCCTAAAGCAAACACACAGCAAAAAACAGTACAGGGAAAACACAGCACTACCCTCTAAGTTAAACAGAAGCTAGGCCCTCTAACTTAAACGGACCTAGCTGAGCTGACGGGAAACACATGACACAAACTCGCTAATTAAAATGGCTTACTTTTAGCTCTCTACCTCAAATGAGCTAAAAGGGAAATACACAAATTACCATAAGACTGACAGGGATAGGGCAGGCCTAGCGAGGAAACGACGGCCAATAAACAACAACACAACAGGCGATAAACGAATTACACCAAAAACCTATAGGAAGGATAAACTGCCTAAACTAAGATTTACAACAGCTCTATTAATAAGATTTTGTCAAAAACAGCTATCAATAATGAAACTGAAAAATACTTGGCCACAGCCAAGGAGAGAGCATCCGAACTCGTCAAGTGGCAAATGAGATCTGGGGGTTACTGCAATGCATTATGGGATAGGTATTGAGCCACGAGCCAAGTGAGAGACTTCGAGTTAGTATATTGGCTGAGTCGGATCCAGTAAGAAAAAAGGCGAGAGGGACAACATAACATCATACCTCTCAACTTTCCTGATTTTCGCCTGATATTGTTGCTCTGTTCTTCATAAAATTTGTTGTTTTCTGACAAATTACTGAGGACTGAAGTCAGTATGTAATAGCATACATTTAAGTGTTTCAGACTTCATATCCTCCAGAAAATGCCTGCTAACACAAATCCTGTTATTCTAGCAACTTTCTAAGTTTATAAGAGCAATATTTTGGCCCATTATCTCCACATTATTTTAGGCTTTTTCCAGATTTCTTGCACCAAGAGGTTGAGAGGTATGAAAAGAAAGAAAGTTTAACATTTATCATTTATTAAAATGCATTATTAAACTATAATTGCTATATTAACAGTTATGACTGAATACATATTAAATTGTATCACTAATTTAACCCTAAGCACTTCATTTTGACAAAAAGGATGTTTCATGGGTACATGTGGTGTAGCAGACTGTGTTTGAGAGGACATTGTTACAATAAAAAATACAAGTATGTTGGCTCCTTGCATTCATTTAACTGATAAATAAACAATAACACAGTAGGATAGACTCCAAAATCCTGATCCACATACCTAAATCAAAAAAATCCTGAAAAATGCTACCCTAAAACAAAACAGCCTGCTGATATGTAATGACCGTTTCTGAACAACATTTTACAGGGGGCAAGCTATCCTTTACCTCCAAATGGGGTCTTTCACCATACCACTACAGCTAATATATTCTAACTGTGAGACTACAAGGTGGAGAGACATTCAAGGCATCTTCTATGTGATGTTGCCAAGTATGAGGGTGTGTGTGGGGGGGTGAAGGGGGATTCACAAACAAGTGTAAGAAAAGAATAATATACATCAAATTTTGTAACTTACAACTGAGTTTAATGTCACTGTAGCACTAAAGGCTTTTCATGTACTGTAGCGTGGAAATTAATACACACCTATGGCACACAAAGCACTTAATTGCAGATACAAAACTATCAGAAGCATATTTGTTACACATGCTTTGCAGTTACAGTTGCTGAGTTTGCACTGACATCTTATATCACAATATCTATATTATAATGGTTAACATGTCTGAATTTACTTTAGATCTCTTTTTGATTTCTTAATGCTGCAGAAATTATACAAGTTAGGGCTGTTCCAGCTTCATCTTTACACTGTGCCTTGTTCACTGCAATAATTACTTCCTCAAGGTCACCGATGTTAGAAAGCCAGACATGTATATTTTAAAATATAGTAGCCCGATGAGCACTAACACTTCATATAGTAGTCCGATGAGCACAAACACTTCTATTATTTTGTCCTGCAACATTTTACTTAAAATATAAATCCAAAAACTCTCTTTACATGGTGTTGTGAAATTGTTCATGTAAGTATTTACATGCCCTGAGACTTCTGAAAGGTTACATAAGGCATAGTAAACTACAGTAGTGGAAAGTTAACATTTTGACTCACTGACCTCATGCAGCAACAGGCTGCTTCTACACAACAAGGACTTTGCTTTAGCCCTAGCATTTTCACACAGCTGGCTTATGGCAGCAGGCTGACTATTATAATCGCTGGCATCTTGACACAGGAATGGCATTTAAATTGGCTTCTCCAACTCAGCATGACGCATAGCCTCCGTATGGCATGTAGACCAGTTTCTAAAATTATGACATTTTCTTAAAGCATTCCTACAGAAACTGAAGAGCTTTTATCTTAGATACCAAGTATATACTGATAAAAAATACCACTTCAGAGGAGAACTCCTCCCCGTAATAAGAATGCAATAGTGTCCTTAAGTATAACCTCTGTTTTTTTTCACTCTCAGGCTAAGAGAAATGTAAACATATCTTTTTTTTCCCAAGCTACTTTAAGGTTATTGTTAAGTTTCTTGTTACTTCACATCACTTACAGGACAGGTTGTCATTTAGAGAATGCAGTCGTAGACATAATTTCAAACATCTGAATGGTCACTCAAATTATAATCTTAGAAGTAAAGTGGCAGTTCTACAGATTACCCCCTGGGAATGCCTACCTTCACTGTGACTGACATTCCTATATTTATAAAAACATCAGTGAAGTCCAGATTTTTGAAAAAAAATCTTTCACTTCTGGATCCCCAGGGTTGAAATTTAATGTCCACAATCCCTAATGGCTGCAATATTCAGACACAGAATCGTGAATTTTGATTATGCAAGTAACACTAGCAGAACAATATGGTTGTACTGGCAGTGAATACTTACAACACACAAATAAAATTCAAGCCTGAAAAACACAGCTTTAAAGAATACAGTCTATAAAGCAAGAAGCCCCTTGCATCCCTGTGCAGGGCAACGCAGTCTCCACACACCCAATAATTTAATATTCTCACTTCAGTTCCAAGGTCAGGTTACATGTTTATGAAGATCAGTGTAGCACTACAGTTAATCTGAGACAGGTACTGCACTAGTTTCTGAGGCAATGAATTAAGTAGAAGAGCTGCAGGGACACTGCCCCTTGCAAAAATGTGGATTTAAAGCTTTGTAATTACTACAATGTCAATACAGCTGCAACTTTGTATACCACTGCTTGTAGTAGTGTTCCATTTGGGATACCATGCATCAGGCATTTTAATTTTCAGCCTTCTGGTCTTAGTGAAAAATCAGACAGGTGTGGTTAACCCTATGTACAGAATTTGATAAAGATCACCTTCTCCTCAGGTTTCTCTACCTACATCAGAAACAAGCCACATCCTTAAGAAACATTAAAGAGAAAATGTATGCTCACTAACTAGAAATAGCAGAAGCTCTACTACAAAATCCAGAAAGTTAGTTCAGGTAATATTTCTTGAAAACAAATCTAAAAGAAGGGAAGACTGATCTCCTTCAAAGATCTAGTCCAGTGATTCATTAAATACTTTCTACTGTTAAACTAAGCTTCTAAGTAATTGTTTGGAAAATCTTGTCTTTCTGAGCATTTTACATAAGTATTCACCTTTAATACTATTTTTTTGCTGACTGTTTATCTTCAAAAATATTTTGACTTAATTATATCATTTTTTTCAGAGAATTTTGCAAAGGCTCTTAGTTATAAGGGTATAGGATATCTAACTGATATACCTATTATAATTGCAATTTGCGAACTAAAAACATCAAGTTAAAAAATATAATTTGAACATCCTTTTACTATTGAGTAAAAGACCCCTGCACCTACAAAGTGGGCATCATTCCCTGAAGCCCCTTACCTACTATCAAATGTCTGAGGTTATTTCACTGTCCTACAATTACTCTGCATTTTTGAGAAATGCGCATCATATGTCCTACTCTCCAGCTATAACATTTTCTTAGACTGTCAATCTAAGTTTCAAAGACAGTGGCCAGCATCTTGACTTTTACTGAAAAAAAAAACAATTTTAACGCCACCTTTTGCCCACTACATTTGAAAAGACTGAAGTGCTCACTTTTATAAATAAATACGCAATGCAACAAAATGTGAATGCTACAATCCAACAATTAATTTCATTACAGTTTTTTTTCTGAGATTCATTAGGGCTCATACTAAAAGGGCAATAGTAGGCTCAACTACTGTTTTTCTAGGAATTTCCTAGGAATTTTTGCCACTCTTTGCAAAGTAATAAAAAGGTTTACAGTCTTCACCATAAAGCACTATAAACTGGACTATGTTTTAACATTTTAAACAAAAACTGACAGTAACAGATTACCTCAACACTTTTGAAGTGAAAGGTACACATATTCCAAGGCAAGTTTTGGAAATGGAGTTGTGTCCACTTCATATTACCATTCTGATCCAGACTTGATGGTTATATAAACAGGGTTGTATCTGTTTAGTGCTAAGACATTTTCTTCCAATGTTTCAGTGCAGAACATAACATGCAATAGCACACAGCAGCTTTTAGTTTTAAAGTCAAGGAAATAATGCCATCCTACATCTAGCTCACTTTGTCTTTATCAAAACTGTTTTTCTATATCATTTAAAATGAAAAATGTTTTTTTATTTATGATGTTACACCAACATAATGCAAATATTATGCCAAGATTAATTGATTTTGCCATTAGGAACACATTGCATTTATACAGTTGCTGTTATACTAGCAGCTCAGTATTATCTAGGCCTTCTGCTGATTATGCCCAATTCAGGGCTGTATCACAGAAACAATAATTCATTTTTCCAGCAAAGTTTTTTAAGAAAAAGAATGGCTGTGCTGGGTATTTACCTTAACATTACAAGCATTATTTCCCTGTCTCCTCCACTATTTGTCTCCTTAAAGGGTTGGGGCTGGCATAATGGTTAAAGTGTTGACCTCACAGACAAAATGTACAGACTTTGGATTTATGGAAACAATTTGGGTTCATGTTGTTTTTTGATTTTTTTTGGTGGTTTTACATCAAAGTAAACTATGCCCTTAATGCTTTGCCAGAAGTTGTTAGACTTGCAGGATTATATGCAATTGTTTAGCTTTTCAGGAAGAAAAATTCAGTTTCTCTAATGCACATTTTGCATGTGTTTTTTTATTCCACAATTAAAGAATGTGTGATGGCCATCTGGATTTCTAGTTTCTTTCAACTTAGCCCAAGCCTTATGTCTCATTTTTAGAAGTGCTTTCAGGGATGGTGTAAACTGTGGATAATACTGTCTCCTTCAGGCACTTCTGTATAACTTGGAAGTGTTTGTCTAAGATTGTGGAGTGAGGCTCAATATATGGTTAAACAGTCTAAGGCTGCTGTTTCTTCTAGGATCTGTGATTATTTGGGCTCAGAAGTAGCCCTCTTTGCAATAATTAGCAGATGGAGTTTAGGCCTTTAAAGGAGAGAGAAAGGTTTGAACTGAAAGTCGCTCACCAAGTGCATTAGGTAATGAGGAGACATGCTTGCATTTGTGTAGAATGTTGGTTGGAAACACATTGAGAAAGGTACTTTTATCACTTGTGAAGCTGGAAATCATGCGAGTGTTAACCATCCGGGTTACATTACTGATGGGATGGAACTGGAGATATTTTTCTGCCTTAGTAGGTCTATGTTGAAGTCACTTACTACTGTAAGGTTGTTGATTCGAGATTTCTGCAGAACCTCCTTGATTAAGATTAGATGACAGACAATCGCTATTAATAGTTTGGTATGTTGGCTTAAGGTGTGTTGAACTACATGCCATTTAGGGGCATTCTCATTAGAGACGCTTATTTGTAGCATTTAGCATTATGAATATCTTTGAATTCTTTTGAATAGGAGTCTAATTCCACCTCCCATTTTTGACTCAGTCTTTTACTTAAGAATTACACATTACTGAGCATTCTAAAGTGTTGAAGGGCAGAAGCTGCCTTCAGCAATATTTGAAAAATCACTTTAATATCAGGTTTATTCTCTATTATTCAGCATTCGAGGGTGTTTTTCTTACTCCCTAGGCTATGCATGCTCCTGTAATAGATTTTTATACCGTTTCTTAATAAATGATGATTACCTGGTAACTGTTTAATGCTGTTTGGTAAATTCTGAAGGAGTTCTGGGTACTATAATTATACCTTATGGCAACTGTAGTGACTAAGTATTGCACTGGGGTAGATGGCCCTGGGTTAAGGTTTATGTATCCTCCTATGTATAAGTTAAAATCTGCTCTGTATATACATTTTTTTTATCTTTGGCTCGGTCAAGAGATCTTTGATAGGATTGTAATTCTTATTTAGAGTTGTTGTTTGTAATGGGGTAACCATATTTCAGAGCTGTTAGAAACAGTCTCAGGTTTAATTATAAAGTGCACCTTTTCTTGATGGCTGGGGGTATCTGAAGTGTGGGTGAGAATTATTTGTATGTACCAGTGTTCACTAGTACTGGACCAAATTTAAGTGTGAACAGTAGGGTCTTTCTATAGAAGATTAACAAATCCATTATATGAAAGTGTGTTTTTTAAATCATTCACTCCAACGGAGCGCAGGAAGTTTGCACTGTAGCTTCCAAAGGACAGAGCCTCAGCCTTTTGAAAGAATCAAATTATGTCCTCATGTTTCAAACAAATATTCATATCTCTGAAACCATAGGAGTTATGAGAGAAAGTTTAAATGGGAACTTTTCAGAACAAACTCTTTTTCAAGTGATAGTATTCTTTAAGTTCTAGGTCATAAAAGGAATTTTATAAGTCATAGTAAACACAGTAACAATTACATTTGTAATATTTAGGCTCATAAACACAGTAACAACTACATTTGCAATATTTAGGTTCATAGGTTCATAGGTAGGTACTAGGCTATTGGTCCTAGGAGCTATATAAGCCTAGCCAAAAAGGTACCCTGGCTTTCGCCATGCAAGAAAATTATTTTCCTGTGCCCCTGTCGAGCAGAGCCCCAGAGGTGATCCCTTTGGTGAATTTCCTATTTCCCATCCAATCATCAAGATTTTTCTTGAAGAGTGCTAATGAGGAACTTGGTTTGATATAGATAGGTAGTTTGTTCCAGAGTATGGGAAGTCTCTGTGCCAGGAATCTATCCCTCCAGCATGTTCTGTTTACTGTGGTGACAAGGTTTAGGTCCCTAGAGCATGTAGCTCGGAAGATTGGGATTTCTTTAAGTGGATCATGTCCAACAGCTCTGAGTTTGACATAGCTTTGTATGTTAGGCAGAGATTGCCTCTGAGTAGGCGATATGCGACGGAGTAAAGCTGGAGTTTTTGAGATGGTTTGCATAGGTCATCTGTTTGAGGCTGGTAATCCTCTTTGTGAGGTATTTCTGCGGCCTTTCCAGTTGTTGTAGATGTCTTGTGAGATACATACCAAAAGGGGAATTGTACTGTATAATGGGTCTAATGAGTGATGGATAGGGGGGGAATAATGACCTCTTTTTTCCTGGATGAGAAAGCTTTTGTGATGAGATGCGCCACGTAGAAGGATTTCCTGACTACTGTGGCGATGTGATTATCAAAGGAGAGACTACTGTCCACCTGTGTCCCAAGGTCTATTATCACACTTTCGGTGTTAAGTAGACTACCACCTATGGGGTAGCTCATGGGTACAGAGTTTTTACCAAAGGGGATGACAATGCACTTTTTGGCATTGAGCTTGAGGCCGTGGCTTTGACACATGGCATCTGTCTTAGTGAGGCCCTTTTGTAGGATGTCCACATCATTAGGAGTTTTGATTATGGCTCATAGTTTGCAGTCATCTGCGAACTTCGTTAGCCAAAGACCTTCTGTGTTAGCCTGTACTTCAGAAAAGTAAATGCCAAAGTGGAGAGGACCCAGGACTGAAACCTGTGGTACTCCACTTGTCACTGGTCTGAAGTCAGATTTGGAGTCTGCTACTTTCACAGTGTGGGTTCTGTCAGTGAGCCAGTTGGCAACCCATCTTGTGACATATGGATTTATACCTAGTTTAGTGAGTTTATATATAATTCCAGAGTGGGGGATGATGTCAAAAGCCTTGGCGAGATCTAGATAGGCTGTGTGAACCACCATACCTCGTCTACAGCTTTGGTGACTGCTTCAAAGAAGTCTATCAGGTTTAGGAGACATGATCTGCCTTTTACAAACCCGAAATGGGTGGAGTCCAGAGCTTGGAGATTACCAATGTCTTTGTTTATAAGTACCATGATGATACATTCCATGGTCTTGCAGACCAGGCTCATTAGGCTAATGGGGCAGTAGTTCCTGGGTTCTGTGATGGCTCTCCCTTTGTGGAGTGGGATAACCATTGCTCTGCACCATTCAGTGGGCACAAAGCCTGAGGTGAGGCTATGATTAAAATTGGTGCTTAGGTGGGGTGCAAATTCATTCTGTAGTTCATGTAGAATGCAGCCTGGGATGTTGTCAGGTCCCATGGATGCTGTGTTCTTGGCTTTGGAGAGTGTGGTTTTTACCTGTGCAGCCGTGATTACAGGAACTTTACATTCTTCTGGTATAGAGATGGGCTCTTTAGGGGGTGAGAGAGGGGTAAAGTTAGCACTGAACCTATCTGCCAGGATGTTGGCAATATCAGTTGGTTCTGTATATTTAGTGCCATTGTGCTGAAACTCAGAGCAGATCTGAGTGTTGCCATTGAGATTCTTGACATAGCTATAGAATGCTTTATGGTTGTCTTTAGAATCAGTGGCAATTTTGTTTTCATAACTAGCTTTGGAGGATTTTATGTGGGATCTCAGTTTCTTACTGAGGCTGACCAGGGAGTTCCTCCAATCATGGGATTTTACTCTTTTTTGAAACAGTTTCTTTCTTCTGTTGCAGAGTTTGTTTATGGCAGGGGGCCACCAGATTGGCTTCCTTTTTTGGAGGATAGCATCTTGGTTCTGCTAGGGATAGCATGATCCATGCACTCGTGTAAGTGCTTATAAAGTATATTTGTGCAGGATTCAGCAGTCATACCTCTATTGTCCCTCTGCATAGGTGTCATGAAGTTTGCCACTTCTGTCGTAAGAAGCGTGAAGTTGGCTTTGGAGAAATTTTTCACAGTGGTTTCCCTAAGGGGGGTGGGGGCGGGATGTGGATGTCTAGGGTGATTAGCTTGTGGTCGGATCTGACCAATGAGTAATTGACCTCTGGTGTGGAACCACCCACGTTGGTAATGACCAGGTCTAGGATATTGCTGCCCCTGGTAGGGGTGTGGATAAGTTGAATTCCAGAAAACGTTGAGCAAAAGAGTTGGTATATGAGTAGTTTTCCCAGTTAATGGTGGGGTAGTTGAACTCGCCCATTATGAGGGTGTTGGGTTGTACCCTAATATTTTCCAGTGTATCAAGAAATGAGGAGTGGGAATCCTGGGGCATGGTGGGGAATCTGTAGCAAGTTACAATTTGGATTGCGGTCTTGCCCAGAGTTAGTTGCACTTGGATAATCTCGGATGCATTATGCTGAGCAAGTAGCCTGGAGGTGTGGATATCCTTAATGAATATGGACACCCCTCCACCTTTAGTGTTTCAGTCCAGGTTAGATGGCCGAAAGGTGTGGTATGAATTATAGCCTGGTAATGCAGGGGTGCTCTCTGGAGCCTTGAACCAGGTCTCTGTCACTGCACAGATGTCAGTGTTCTCCATTTTAACCTCTTAACATGTTCTTCAGAACCTCGAGTGAATGCATTTTGAGGTTTAGACTTCTAGCATTGAGTAGCATTACCCTCAAATTTTGCTTGCTTGTACCTGTTACAGTGGTGAATTTGTCAATTGAACCTTGCCTAAAAAAAGGTACTATAGGGGTGGCAAGAGCCTTAGCCAGTATCCGGAATCCCCAAGGGTGACAGGTGCAGGCCATCTCTGGCAAAGCATCGTGGTCTGTTGATCATGTCATCCCAGGCAGACAGATACTGGATCCCCTTAGAATGACACCAGAAGCTTAGCCAATTGTTGAAGTCAATCATTTTGTCCTTGCACTGTGGTATCATTCTGGGTGATGGCAGGATGCTACTCAGGCCTAGGGTCATACCTGCCTGGGCTCCAAGATCGGAGAGCTCCTCCATGTCCCTTTTCATGTAGAATAACCGACAGAACACAAGCCAAGAAGATTGCAAACCCACGGCAAAACAGGACAACAGATTCAACCAAGATGTAGCAATGTGGATAATGTAGTTACCCAGCCACAGGATTCAAAATTCACACCAACATGGACAATGACAGAGTCATATTTGTACTTGTTGTAGAATTACCTGAGTGCGTGCTTTATGTGGCGGATCCTGGCACCCGACAGGCAGCTGACAGTAACTTTCTTCTTGTTTAACCTGGTGAGTGGAACATCAGTGTGCCTGACTATAGAGTCACCTATGACTAGAGTGTTGGGCACGTTGTTATGCCTTATGGGTTGTGGTTGAGTGGCACACTGAGTTTGTGGGCTATGTGTCATTTGGGTTGCGTTGGGGGGTGGAGGTTACTTGCATTTCTGCTTTGGAAGTTTCTGTTGCTTGAGCAGATTTTTATTGAGAGCCTCCGTGAATGCAGGTATGTGTTTTGTGTTTCTATGTGTCTGTTTTGGTGGTGTAGGTTTTCGGGGACTTTGTGATGAGTGTGGTGTGGTGCAAGTGTTTACCTTTTCCTCTTGACTGTCTAGTCCAGTCTTGGGTGAAGAGAGCTTTGCTTCCAGTTTGGCTATATAAGTGCATCTCTCACAGGTTGTAGTTTTGGGTGGTAGGAGGAGAGGGTTATCTGTGTACATGAGGCAATTGCTGAATTTCCCCAAGATGCCCAGATTCATGAGGTAGACAGGAGAAAACACCAGGAGCTGACCCTTAGACATGCCTGGATAGGTATTATTTATTAAGTACTAAAAAGTGTTTTCCCTCTAGACAAGTAAGGAAAGTTGAGTGCTGTAGTAATTTGTAGCTTATTTAGTACTTACAATGAGTTCTGAACAAGTGCTGAGCTCTAAGAAACAGATTTGAGTGCTAAAACTAAAACACTGGCTAGTTTTAAGGGAAAATTTAAAGAGCACACTTTATGGCGCCAGGAATAGTTTAACCCTATCTAAGCAGCAATGCATAAAGTGTATTTTTTTTTTGTAAACAACTTACAATATTTCAGCAACCACTCAAGTTACACACATACGGTCAACAGCATTTTATTCATCTAGCTTTGAGTTTGCATAGGAGTCTAAGGAGTTCTGTCTGTGTTACATGGTTGTTGATATATTTTGAAAAATATGAAAATGATATCTATATAAATTAATATTATAAAAACAACAGCTAATATCCATTTACCAGCACTTGACAGAGGTCATATATTAATGCAGTTGAGTTTGCCATTGTGTAAGCTTTAAGAAAAATTTTTTTAAAACCATGTACATAGTATGGTTTTGGAATTATAGATGCAAATATGAACAAGCAATATTTTATGCCTAGAGGCGTCAGTAGGAGTTAACTGCAGATGCACCTTGAGGTGTCATTCGGATGTAATGAGTTAAGCTAAGAGAAGAACCAAAAAGCCTCAGCGGATTTATAAATTAAGTTAAACTTAGTGGTCTAAGAAATAGTGTGGGATAGGACCGGTAGGTGAATGGTAGGGAGGGAGTTGAGTGGGGCTTGGTTATGCATAGAACAAAGTACATCTGTAATAGATAGAGGAACAGAGCAAAGTCAAGTTGATCAGGTGAAGTTGAATGGGAAGGCCTTTGCCATCAGTACTACATCTTTAAAAAAAAGTAGCAAAGTGCAAAAGAATGTCTCTTCCTATGCAAGTAACCGTTCCACCATTAATTCAAGAAACCCAGACCAACATCTTAATTAACCAGTAGTAAAAAGGAAGACCTATTAGAAAGGGAAGTAATATAGTGTATTACTTTACTGGGTAAAACAGACAGAGAACACGTGTTAGGAAGACATACTGATTACTGCAAATGTATATTGGAAAAATATTGCAGGGTAGATGACCGTATTAGAGTGTCAGTCACTTTCCAGCAACTACTACACTACTGCAAGCAGGTTAGTGTAATGCTAGTGATTAATGTTAAATAGGGATTGACTTCTGAATGTGTTCACTGAAAGCACTGCGGCAACATTTGTGTACTCTAATCATATAAAAGCTTGACAATTCTTGGGAAAATATCATCATGTAGAGCATGTTGATAATACTCTTTCTTCTCTGTACTCTGAACCCAAACACATCTGGAAGGATCCCCTTCCTCATGCTGCCTGGAACTGGCATAAGAGGGATCCAGCCAGGTCAGCCATCCTTCCTTCTGGGAAAACACTAGTTTAGGGGATTCAGCCCAAAATAAAATTAAAGAAATCTCCATAATTTAAACCTAGAAAGCAATGTGCAACACTCTCTAGATGCACAAACTAGGGGACAAAAAGTTGCACCAGTACATAGCTTATGAGAAACCTGTGGTTACCCCTGTCAGGATAAACGGGTAATCTCCCATCCTGGCTTGTTGCATCTTGCTGCCTAGCCACTGTTGAACCTGTAAAACATGGATTTATATTTGATGATTTTTAATATGTAAAATACTCCCTTATGTAGCGCCTAAAACATTAACAAATTCAAGATAAGCAGTACACATATGTCAGCCCTTCATCAAGTGTTGCATTTTGTATTTTTTAATTTCACAATTGGTTCTTGTTAATTATATTTTCCCAAGAATTTTCAAGCTGAGCTTCAACACCCAGTGTCATTCAGAAACTACCCCCTACACCCCCCCCGTCAAGTAGATCTTCTCCACACATCCTACATGAAATGCTATGATCACCATCTAGTCATCTAGAATGGTTTGAAAGTGCTCTGTTGGACAGGTAAAGGTATGTAGAATTGGAGGACACATTGAGTAAAGATCATGCTGCATCACATTGTCCTGATGAGATAGTACGTGGTTTAGCTCTCTACAACAAGTGTTTGCTTTATAGATTTTATTGAGTTGAAGGACTTCAGAGAGTTCTGGGTCTTTCACAGCATGGATGGTTACTGTATGACACTAAGTAGATCATAGCCAATCAGAATTATTAAAGGTATTGAGATCTGTGCTCTTCTTGGTGAGGAAATTATGTGATCTCTCGATTTGATTTAGGTGCTTAGTAAGGTAAATATATAAGGGACACTGTGTTCAATGATTAGCCTAATAAGGGACAAATAAAGTGAGACTATAACTTCTCTGAATATTGTGCAGATATCATAAAAGACACGTTGTGCAAGGTAGAAAGGTTGTCTTCTTCATCATCATTGACCCTCTTTTTCCCATTTTCTACATAGGGTTGGGGTATCATGTTGACCATCACAATTTTTCTAGATTAAATATCACACAACTGCCTTCTTCAACACTCATGCCTGACTGTCACAGAAAAAGAAGTTATGTACCTACAATAACGTTCCATGTTAGTTGTCTTCATCTCACCTTCTTTTTTGCTGGTTGGGATTGGAGCCGATCCTAGGCTCCGACTCGGCCATCTTCAATAGCTCGAGAGCTGTTTACTGGCTCAAGGCTACCCCTTATCCCATGATGCCTAGCGATAGCTACCCAGATCTTGTTTGAAATAGCTAACTCCAGACATAGCAAGAGAAAAACCAGTCCAAAACAAATAGGTTGACTATACCTGCCATATTCTCTAAGTCAGTAGAGTAAACAAACCAGAGAACACCCAGCCAGTGAAATAAGAACTCCTCTCGGTCCAATAGGACAGGGGGACAGAGGGTGGGATGCAAGAAAGAAGGCGAGATGAAGACAACTAACATGGAACATTATGGTAGGTACATAACTTCTTTATGTTAAGTTGTCTATCTTGCCTTCATTCTTGCTGGTTGGGACAGCGTCCCTAGCACCTAATATCCTGGGTGGCTCATTGGAACAGGCTCTTCAGAACAGTGGAACCAAAGTCAGCTCTGCTCCTGGAGACCATATCCAGCTTGTAATGCGAAATAAAGGTATGAGGATTTGCCCACGTAACAGCTGCACAGATAGAATCCATGGGCAACCTAGACTGGAAGGCTACAGAGGTGGCCAAGGCCCTAGTAGAATGACCTTTCGGTTTGATAGGTAACTCTTTGTTCCTTAAGTGACAAATGAAAGTAATAGTGTGAGATAACCATCTAGATAAGGTCACCTTGGAAACTGGGAGACCTTGTTTGCCCAAGGCGTAAGAGAGGAATAGCTAGTCCGACTTCCTTATTTCCTTAGTTCTGTGCAGATAAAAATGCAACTGTCTCTGAATGTCCAATTGGTGTAATTTGTACTCTGCCTTGTTGGTGTGGTTAGGGAAAAACACAGGAAGGTCTAAATTATTTTCTGAGCAGACTTTAGGAAGAAAAGAAGGATTAGTCCTCAGAGCAGCCCTGTCCTTATGAAAAACCAAGTATGGAGGATGAACACATAGTGCCTGAAGTTTGGAGACACGTCTGGTTGAAGTAATAGCTACCAGAAAGTGTGTCTTCCAAGATAAAAACTTAATGGAGCAGGACGCTGCTGGTTCAAAAGGGGGCAGAATTAAGGAAGTTAGGACTAAATTAAAGTCCCAAGGAGGAGGGGGATCTCTCACTGGAGGCCTAAGAGAGTCATCCCTCTCAAAAAGGCTTTACAGAGCTTATGAGACATAATGTTAGAATTTGACAACCCAACATGAAAGTTAGAAATGGTCGGTAATTGAACTCTGATCATAGCAGAAGCGGACCTGGAATGAAAAAGTTGTGCTAGGAATTCCAGAATTTCGTGGACTGGGGCTGAAAAGGGATCTATATTCCTAGCCTCTGCCCAACAAGAAAAACATTTCCATTTACTAGCATAAGTTTTCCTGGTTGTAGACTTGTGAGAGGAGACAATAATCTCACGTACAGCCGGGGAAATGCTGGGAGGCCTGGCTAAGGCTGGAAATGGAGCAACCAAGCTGTGAGCTGGAGAGTTTGGAGGGATTGATGCAACCCGCCTGATTGATGAATCAGTAGATCTGGAATCGGGTCCAGAGTCCAGGGCTGATCGAGAAGGTAATGGTGCAGGAATAGAAACCATATCTGTTGAGGCCAGTAGGGGGCAATGAGGATAATTTTGCAACCCAATGATATTGCTTTCTGTATGAGTTTTGGTATCAGGGGAAATGGAGGAAAGGCATAAAGAAGTCCCTGAGGCCAATCGTGGACTAGAGCGTCTCTGGGTGTGTGACCTGGAAGTGGAAGAAGGGAGAAGTAGTTGCTGCATTTGCTGTTGAAGGGGGTGGCAAAAAGATCACAGCAAGGCTGTCCCCATTTGTGGAAGATAAGATCCGCAACTTCCTGATTCAGAGACCACTCGTGAGGCATGAGGATAGCTCTGCTGAGCCTGTCCGCTATGACGTTGGACCTCCCAGGGATGTGCGTCACAATCAGAAAATGTTGGGAGGAAATCGCCCACTGCCACAGTCTGAGTGCTTCTTATCACAGGAGGTAGGATCTGGTTCTGCCCTGCTTTTGATGTACCACACGACTGACATATTGTCTGTTTGAATTGCAATGATCCCGGAAGGAAGAGAGTCTTGAAGGGCTTGCAATGCTAGAAGCACGGCTCTCATTTCTAGGACGTTTATGTGCAGATGGTACTCGTGAGGTTGCCAAGTGCCTTGGACTGTCCTGCCCAGATAATGCCCCTCCCCACCCTATCAGGGAGGTGTCTGTGGTCACTGTGGCTACTGGAAGGGGCTGAATGAAAGGTCTGCCCTGAGTCACTAGTGGGGAGACCATCCACCATGAAAAGTGCCTTTTGCATGCTTCTGTAATCAGGATCATGTGAGACAAGGGCAGCTCTTGGAAAGACCACTGTGTGAAGAGAAGCCACTGAAGGATCCTCATATGAAAGCGGGCCAGTGGGATTAGAAGAATGGCTGCTGCCATGGAACCCAGAGTTTGAAGGACGAACCTGACTTGGATCCTTTTGCTCTGCATTAGAATCTGTACTTGCTGATGGATTGTAGACACCCTTTCTAGCGGTAGCCTTGCAAACATGTTCCTTGTGTCTAAGTCTGCTCCTATGTAAGTGATAGACTGACAGGGCAACAAGGCAGATTTTTCGAAGTTTACTGTAATGCCTAGCTGGGAGTAGATTTGATTGTGTAGTCCCTGGCTTGTAGGAGTTGATGCCTGGTAGTAGCAGTGAGGAGCCAGTCATCTAGATATGGAAACACCTGGAATCCTCGACGTCTCAGGTGAGCCGTGACCACTGCCATACATTTGGTGAACACCCTGGGGGCTGTGGTGAGACCAAAAGGCAGAGCTCTTAACTGATAATGATTGGCTCCTAGCCGGAAGCGAAGAAATCTCTTGGAGCGCCTGTCCATCTTGATATCGTACTACGCGTCCTGAAGATCTGTTGAGCACATCCATTTGTCCTAACCCAGAAAGGTTAGAATGGACTGTAGCGTGACCATCTGAAACTTTGTTCTTTGTACAGACCTGTTTAGTCTGCTGAGATCCAGAATCGGTTTCCAGTCCCCTGTCTTTTTTGGTACCAAAAAGAACCTTGAGTAAGTTCCGGATCCATGCTGGTCTGCCGGGACTTCCTGGATGACTCTTTTTTCTAGCAGTTTTGAAACTTCTATTACTGCTTGGTCTTCAGATTGGGTGGAATATCTGGAAGGGATTTCTTTGACGGTAAGGGGGGTTGATGGAAGGGAATTTTGTAACCTCCAGATATAATGGACCGTACCCATCTGTCTTGCGTTAAATTTTGCCAGGCTTTTGGGTACAGTGAAAGTCTTCCCCTGACTGCCTCCAGTGGTGAGCAGCCGGGTAACCCTTCAGGGATGCTGAAAGGGCTTATCAGAGAAAGATTCTCTGTTGCCCTGGTTCTGCGGACCCCCTCTGCCACGAGGGCGGCATCTGTTATTATTGTTTACCTCTCTGCCTCTGGAGGAAAAATCGCTACGTGTGTCAGGCAAGGGTCCCTGGGATTTTCAGAACCACATCTTGCCACTCTTCTGACCTTTGGGGTAAGGTCTACAGAGAGTGGAAAAATGGACTCCCACAGCAGAGAGAGTCTTGCCTTCTTGCTCACACCTAGTCAAAGTGTCTTTCACCTGTGGTCCAAAAAGAAAGGAACGATCAAAGGGGGTGTTGGTGGAGGATGCTCGAAAGGGTTCCACAAAGTTACACAGCCGCATCCATGCATGCCTCCTAAGGGCCACACCCGTACCTGTGGCTCTACTCACACCATCGGCTGCATAGGAAATGAGCCTCATGGAGGAGTTAACTACAGAATTAAGTGTCGCCAGCTGGGAAGCTACTTTAGACTGAGCTCCCTCAGCTGATGGATCTTGAAGGGTATCTCCAAGCTCTTTAAGGAGATCCGTCTGAAGCCAGGTAAAATGACATAAATAGTTCAGTGACCTCATAGAGAAGGTCGCTGAAGCGAACATTCACTTCCTGTATCTGTCCATTGTCCTAGACTCCTTGTTAGGAGGATGGACAGATGAAGAGGTCTCCGCTAACTCTTTTTTGGTGGCTGCTGCTACCACCATGGCATCAAAAGGAACACTTTTAGTAAGGAATAGCTTATCCTGGGATGCTGTGATGAATTTACCAGGTCTCCTCGGAGTTGATTCCACTGTATCCAGAGCTGACCAAGCCTTTCGAGCCACCACTGACATAAGTGGAAAGAAAGGTGGAGAAACCCAGGAGGTGGAAGGTCGGGAACCGAAAGCATCCAGAAATACAGACTCATCCTCGGTAGGGGCTAGGGGATTCCAGTTCCCCCTCTGCTTAAGCATTTCTAGGATGTCCGAGAAGGAAACATCTTCAGAGGGGGATCTCGGGACCCTTCTGAGTCATCTAAGTCTGTATCAGAAGTGACAGACTCGAGGGAGTCAATGAGTCAATGTACTTCCTCTTGCACTTCTTATGAGGGGGCTCCTCCGAATGATCAGGGGAGGCCTCAGAAGAAGAGGAAACACCCAATGGGGTATCCTGGAGCATAGGTTCCCTACACTTGGGGCCTGGAGGAGGAGCAGAGTTTGGCACAGGCACTAAAGGGGACGGAGCCAGTGGGGCTGATAGTGGAGCTGACTCAGTGGCCAGCACACTCCTCATGACATCGAAGGCATCCCTGCCATGATTCAGAAAAAGCTCCGGTTACGAGGAAATAGGAATCTTTCTCCACACCGAGGGAGACAGCTCCGAGGCTGATGTAGGAGCTGAGCTCACCTGCGCCGAAGCTCTGAGAGGGAGAACAGGGTCGGACAAGAGTCTGATGCTACTTGCCCCCTCGGAGCCGATGAGGGAGCCCTGGCACCCAGAACCCTCAACTGATGGCACCACCGAGAGGATCAGAGCCGACGTCGGAACCGAAGGAGATAGAGTTATCAGAGCCGACGGTTCCACTACTCAAACCCCAACAAACTCCGGCTCCAAACTTATTGGAGTCGGAGGAGGAACATCGAGAGAAGTGGACTGAGCCAACACCTGTTGAGGAGGGCTGGACAACATCTTGGCAAGTGCCTGCGACTTTAGCAACCTACTGACCACTCTCTCCACATCGTGATCCGACAGCCTACAGGATCAAGAGGAGTGAGAGGATCGGTGACTACGCTCACTCTGAAGTAAAGGAGACTGAGGATCCAAATGCATCGATTATAGTGAAGGGGACCTCAGCCTCTTGTGGCTCCCCGACAGCTCTGAAATCTCTGTTGGAGCCGACAGGGAGATTGTCTTATCGGTGCCAGCTGGAACCGAAGTGGAAGGTAAAATCTGAACTGAAGACAGCTCCAAACTTGGAGCCGACGGCTTGGTGGGTTTAGGGAATTTCACAGGCTGAGAGCTCTTGGCCGGTGAATCCTGGGGTTTTAAAAGACCCCTAAGAATAAGCTTATTCTTACGCTCCTGCAGGACTCTTGGACTAAAGGCATGGCAGATAGAACAAGACTCCAGCAAATGCACAGCGCCTAAACAATAGATACAAGAAGTGTGCCCATCTGTCAGAGACATTTTCTGACAGCATGAGTCACACTTCTTGAACCCAGAAACCTTGGATTCCTTTGACATCCTTAAGAAGGAAAACAACAATTATAACAACAACTACCAGAAGCAATATACAGTCTACACAAAAAACACACTCTCTATAAGACTATAGCTAAAGAATTTTTGTTTTTTTTTAAAATAGGAAAGCCTCTAACTTAAACGGCTAACCTGACAAGAAGAGGAAGGGGGGAGGGGAGAACTCTCTAAGTTAAACGAGTTCTACAAGAAAAAGAAGGGATGCTACAATTAAACACTAAGTATCACAAAACAAGACTAACATTAATGATAAAACACTAAAAGTGTTGAATTCTAGAGTAAGAAAGTTATACAAAAAACTTTATACGAGCCTGAGCCAGAAAAACGACACCTCGCAGCTGAAGCGGCAAACGAGATCTGGGTAGCTATTCATAGGTTCATAGGTTCATAGGTTCATACTAGGCTATCTGCCCGAGGGCATTTACAAGCCTAGCCCATAGTTTTGTGGCTTACGCCACCCCTTTAGTATGGGGAACTATACCCATTATTTTGCTGTGCCTCTGTTGAGCAGTGACACTGAGGTAATCCCTGGGGTATATCTGCGATCTCCCATCCATTGGTCAAGATTTCTCTTGAACAAGGCCAGCGAGGTGCTCTGCCTCACATATACCGGGATTTTATTCCACAGCATAGGAGTCTTTGGGTGATGAATCTATCCCTCCAGCACGTCCTATTAATAGCCGTGTCGAGGTTTAAGTCTCCCGCCTTGTGGCTCTGAGATCTAGATTTTTTGAGGTGAAGCATATTCATCAAATCTGGGTTTGACATGGCCTTGTATGTTAGGCAAAGGTCACCTCTGAGCAAGCGTAAGCGACTGAATAGAGCTGGAGTTCTTTCAGTCGGGCAGCATAGGACAGATGTTTGAGACCCTTTATCCTTTTGGTGAGGAACTTTTGTGGCCTCTCCAGCTGCTGCAAGTGTCGGGTCAGATACATTCGGCATTGTACTCAATCATTGGTCTGATGAGTGATGAGTATAGGAGACTATGACCTCCCTTGATCTAGATGAGAATCCCTTCATGATAAGGTGGGCAATGTAGAAGGTCTTCCTAACTACTTTAGCTACATGGGTGTCGAATGACAGACTACTATCAACCTGGGTCCCCAGGTCCCTGATAACTTCTTCTGTACTCAGTGGATTGCCACCTATTTGGTAGCTAGGGGTAACCTTGTTTTTCCGAAGGGTATGACTATGCATTTTGGCATTTAACTTTAGGCCATGGCTCTGGCACCAGTTATCCGCTTCTGTGAGACCCTTCTGAAGGATATCTGTGTCAGATGTGTTTTTACTATGGCGTTTGCAGTCATCTGCAAACTTTGTCAGCCATAACCCTCCTGTGTTTGCTTGTACTGGAAAAGTAGATGCCAAACAAGAGTGGGCCCAGGACTGAGCCCTGTGGTACACCACTTGTGACAGGCTTTGAGTCTGACATGGCGCCAGCAACTCTGACCCTGTGGGTTCTGTCACTCAGCCAGTTTGCAACCCATCTTATGATGTATGGGTTAACATTTAAGCTGATGAGTTTTTCAATGATACCGGTATTGTATCAAAGGCCTTCGCCAGATCGAGGTAGGCTGTATGGACTGCCTTTCCCTCATCAATGGCTTTGGTGACTGTTTCAAAAGTCAACCAAGTTTAGAAGGCATGATCTGCCTTTGACAAAGCCAAACTGGGATGGATCCAAAGTCTGCAAATTCCCTATGTCTTTATTTATGAGGTCCATTATGATCCTCTCCATGGCTTTGCAGATAAGGCTTGTCAAGCTAATGGGCGGTAATTTCCAGGGTCGGTGGAGGCACCTTTGTGAAGTGGGACCACAGTTGCAGTGCGCCAGAGGTAAGACTATGATTAAACAGCTGTCCTAGCTGTGGGTTTAATTCCTCATTGAGTTAGAGTGGAGCACGGCGTGGAGCACACAGCCGGACACCATCAGGTCCCATGGATGCTGTGTTTTTGCTTTGGAGAGAGCAGTTCTCACTTTGGAGATGTTTGGGGCTGCAATATAGATATCTCTCCTTTGGGGGAGAAGTTTGCACTGAACCTGTCAGCCAGTATGTTGGCAATGTCTGTAGGATCAGTAATCTTCACATCATTTTGAACTAGTTCTGAGCATATCTGGGAGTTTCCTTTTGCTCTATCTTGTAGTTGTAGAGTTTGTTTATGGCTAAGAGTCTTTGGGGATTGCCTTATCCATGCAGTCCTGCAGGTGCTGGTAGAAGGCATTTGTCTTAAAGGAGACCACACTAGTCTAGTTCTTTACTGTGGTCTTTTATTTCAGGTGGGGGTGGGGATACCTCCAGCAGCAGATTAGTTTGATCTGATCTCACCAGGGTATATTTCCGTGTTGAACATTGTGCTCCCATGTTCGATGATGAGATCAAGTATGTTTTCTCCTCTTGTACTAGTTGTTCCATGGCATTTGAGTTTATGAATTCCAGGAACAGTCACCTGTGTTTGGTGATACATTTATCCCCTCTAGTGTTTTCAGGAAGGCCTATTGCTAGGCATCATGAGATAAGGGGTAGCCTCGAGCCAGTAAACAGCTCTCGAGCTATTGAAGATGGCCGAGTCAGAGCCAAGGATCCCAACCAGCAAGAATGAAGGTGAGATAGACAACTTAACATCTTCTCTTACACAATCCATCCACCTCTTTGCTGGATGCTCTCATTTCATTTTGCCTTTTTCCTGTCTGTCCCAAATCATCTTCACCAGACTGTCTTATGCTTTTCTGCACATGTGCTTGAACCACCATAATCTGATCTCTTTTACTTTTTCTGCAATTAGAGCTACTTTGGCTTCTGCTTGTGTCCTCATTTCTTCAGCTGTTCCACAGGTGCATCCTACCACCTTCCTCATGCATTTCATTTCCATTACCTCTAGCTTCTACAACTGCTCTGCCTTTACTCCCCAGGTTTTTGTACCACACAGTAGTACTGGATGCACCACTGTTTTGTACATCTTATTTTTCAGCTTCTTTGGCAGTCTTCTGTCATACACTACACCTGACACTCTATGCCAGTTGGCTGCATACCCTCTGATTCTAGCTTTGACCTCTTCATACAGACTTCCCTTCTCCTCAACCACACTTCCCAGACACTTGAAGCTGTTAACCTATTCCACTATTTTCCCTTCTATCTCATTTTTTCACTTCTTGCTGCCATTACCACTGTCTAATCTGTACTGTTTCACCCCATGTGCCTTCAGTTTTGCATTCCATTCCACTATCCTTTGTTGAAGTTGTTGCTCAGAGTCTGTCTGTAATGCCACATTGTCTGCGTAGAGCAACTTTGTTGACCTGTCCTCTCCAACCTGTTTGTTAATGTAGTCCATCACCAGTATGAACAGCAGCGGGCTCAGAGCTGAACCCTGAGGAACACCCACTCCCACTGGGAACCCTCTATGAGACTGACCACTGTTTGTACTTGAATCATTGGGTCCTTGTATATATGTTGCACTAACTCTACCAATGTTTCTGACACTTCAAACAACCACAGGACTGCCCAAATCAGCTTTCTTGGGAACATTTCATATGCTTTCTCCAAGTCTAGGAATGCCCAATTGGGCTCTTTCCTCATTTCTAGCTTCTTCTCAACTATCTGTCTCACTGCAAACATCAGGTCAATTGTGCTGCACCATGATTTAAATCTGAACTGCTCATCTCCCATCATACTTTCTACTACTCTGCATATCCATTTATCAATCACCTTCTCCAGAACTTTCATGCAATGTGACAGGGGTTTGATACCTCTGTACTGCCCACAGTTGTGGATGTTCCCTTTGTTCTTGTACACTAGCCAAGTACGCTTATTCTCCAATCATCTGGGATACGCCTTTCTCTCCACGCTGCTATGAGTACCCTCAGGAGCCATTTCTCTCCTATCTCACCCAGCATCTTTATCATATCTGATGTGATCTTACCTAAGCCTGCTGCTTTCTCTAACTTTATTTTCCATAGTGCTGTTCTTACTTCTGCATGGGTGGGCTCCTCTCCTTCACTCATCGTAGGCTGTGTCTGGGGCAGTACAGCTTCAGAAGCTGCTAGAAGTACTCCTTCCATCTGCCTTTGATGTCCTTTGCACCATTAAGTAGGATGTTGCTGGCATCCCTTATGAAGATTGCCTGACTATCTTCTTTATCCTTCTGTCTTTGCCTTGCAACCTGATACAGTTTCTTTGTGCCATCTACTAAGTCACTTTCCAGAAGCTGGTAAAATGACTCTCATACTCCGTTCTTTGTTATTGTAAACCCTTTCTTAGCCTCTTTGGTAGCCAACCAGTATTCCTTCCTAGTCTGGTCCATCTTTGCTATCTCCTACTTTTTCCTGCTCTCCTCCTTTCTTTTAATGACTTCCTCGACTTCTGACTTCCACCGCCAGCTTTCCTTATGTACCTTATTTCCATACCAGGCTCGTCCACATATCTGTTCTGTAGTCCTCACACATGCTGTTTTGAGGCACTGCTATTCTTCTTCAACTCCACCTATTGCCTTCTCTTCCTGGGATACTAGAGTCCTGAGTAATTCTTCTAATTATTATGCCTTCTCTCCAGTCAACTTCCAGGTCGTTGACCTTGTCTCTGTTGATCTTAGAGCCTTCACTGACCACTGCTTGCAGCTGATTTTGGAACCAGTGGTTTATGCTGTAGGACAACTGTTTCAATGGGGATGACTTTGCAATAACTAATTCTACCCCAATATCTTTTCCTTACTAAGAGGAGGTCTACTTGAGTTTCATGTTATCTTGTGACTGTCTCTCTTTCTAAACTTTGTGTTGGCTACTATCAAGCCATTTGCCAGACAGAAATCTAGAATGGCCTCTCCTTCTTTCCTTCCTGTTGCCCCACCATTGTGGACCCAGACAGTCCTCATATCCTGTTCTGTCTGTCCCAATATGTGTATTCAAGCCACCCATTATCAACACCAATTCATGCTTTATCTAGTAGGTCCTGCAAATGCTGTCTGAATGCACTCCTCTCTTTACCATCACAATCCTGCTGTGGAGTGCAGATTGAGATTATGAACGCTGTCCTATCATTAGGCTGGAGTCTGACTGCCATGAGTCTATCACTAATTCTGATGGCATCCATCACTGCCATCCAAAGTCTCTGTCTCACCACAATTCCCACACCATTTCTATTGTGTCCTCCTCCTGAGAAGTAAACTCTGGATCCCAAGCCAAGTGGCTTTGCTGCACTGCCCTTGCATCTTGTTTCCTGGATACATAGGATGTCCAGCCTCCTCCGCACCATCTTGTCATCCACTTCCAGTCCTGCTACTGAACCTACAACAAGTGTAGATATTCACAGTTCATATGTAGCAGGATGACTGATTTTATTTCCAGCTTTTGCTCAACAGAGCAAGTTGGGCAACTGGACACAGGCCTGCAGTAGGAATGTTGGTCTTTCTGACAGGCACACACTGGCCAATAGGGGTACATACTCCTCTCACCATTAGCATGGGTCCCTGGCATAGGTCAGAGTAGGCTGGGTCCTCACTCCACTTATTACCGGCAGATATCCATGCCCACTTGTGACATTATTCAGCACGACCAAATCACCTAGAGCCATATTTTACACACTGGAGTAGCTAGCCCTGCCACAACACGCAGTCTGTGATTCGGGTTCTTCTGTCTTGACTATGCTGTGCACCACAGTAGAGGCTCAAGGCGGTTGGTCTGTACAACTCTCCCCCCTATAGGGCACCATGTAGAGTTTGTGCTGCTGTCCACAGCTCCATTCATTGGTGAGTATTTGATGGAAACACTCAGCATGTTTTTCAGAGGTGGGAGGAACTCCACAGAGACACAGGGAGAATATGCAGACTCCAAACAGGCATTGGCTAGGAGTCACAATCGAACCTTGATCCTTGTGTATTGGAGGAAAAAACTTTAATCGTTATGCCAACTGGTCTCTTCAATCTCTTCAAAGGTTTTCTTATCACCACAGACATATGATAATCAAAGAAGAGTCTGTTATGAAAACAGGTACCCAAGTCCATGATGTTGTTGTCAGGTTAAATTAAATGTTATCTACTTGGTAAGCAATGATGCTAGTTGACCAGTGTTATCCCTATACACAGAAAAGGGTGCTGGTAAAAGGACAAGTGGTACAGTTAGCAAGAATGGTCCTAGAGGAGACAAATGTGTACCTTAAAAACAATGTTACTGAGGAGAAGCTACACTAACCAGTTATTGGAAGACATTTCTGATGAAGTGATGTTAAAAGAAGAAATGGGATGTTATGTTCCATTACTGGGAACAAAGGAGTTTATGGAGGTAAACAACAATTCCAAGGATTCAGCTGGCCCCTCCAAGGTCATGATTATGACCCACAGAATTGATTGTCAGGCCATTAAAAAGTGATAAAAAGCTGGAATGTATTTACTTCTAGTAAAGATCTAAACAAGAAATTGGGCAAAGGTCTCAAATGTATACGTTGCAGGAGTAATACTATTTAAGAAATGGTAGAAAACAGTAACTTCAAAAAAAATTTCATAAGACTGAAAAACAGAATGTACAAATGTAATACGTGTAGACAATGCATTTAATATATATATTAGAAAGGGACACTGTTTTGGTACACAATTTTGGACCTATAATGCATAAGGGCTATTTTAGTTGTGGAATGATGGGGTAGGTTATGCTACACTTTGTCAAATCTGCCCAGATTTCAACATAGGTAACAAAAAAAGTCTGTTTGAAAGAATTTAGCACCATGTGTTAGGTAATAGGAAGGGACAGACCAACAATGCATTATTTAAAGATATTAAAGGTTGTCCTGAGTATGCATTTCTATTTACCATCTTTAAAAGGGTGAAAATAAATTCAAGGGCCCATGGCAAGAACTTTTAGAGGTCTTTGAACTCTGCTGGCAGCGTAAGTATAATGCAGATTCACCACCAAATTTAAATGAGCAATAAAATTATGGAACTATTATTTATTAGAGTTTTTTAATAAATGAATATATATTTATCTATCTATACACACACACACACACACACACACACACACACACACACACACACACACACAAACATATAAACTTATTGTAAAAAAATGTGCATTTTATATTTTACTGCGTAATTATTAATGAAAGCTTGAGTGAAAGTTGGCAGTGTTTATTTTAAGTTGTTTTTTTTATTAACCTTATTTTAATACAAAACACTTTAGTGTCTGCTGGAATGATAACTCCCTCTGGACAGCTCTGACCCTAACACTGGGTGAAATTATCAGTGTTGGGAAAGAAATGTGCAATGTCTGGAGGAAGGCTTTATGATCAGCAGGCATCCGGTTAAACACATTCACAAAAATATTCATGGAAATGCTTCCTTACTGAAGAACAAACTCACAAGAGTATAATGTCACTAACATCCAGTATGTATATCAGTGCAAACTCCAGCAGTTAAATGTTAGCATGTGTGGGCGCGCACACACACACACACACACACACACACACACACACACACACACACACACACACATAAATAAAACAATGAAAATCATATTAATGAAATAAAAGCTTGTACAGAAACACATTTATTGTGTACAAAATAATTCAACAAACTGTGTACATAGCCACAAACAATTAGTTAAATAATACACATGATTAAAACTAACAGGCCAAGTAATCAACCAATCAATGCCATAGCTTTCTTACTTTATAAAGTTCACAATATTGTTAATAGTTGTAGGATAATATGAATCCAGTGCAACCTGCAAGGAATACTTTGTATTCTAGCATACTATCAAAGTTACCACATTTACATTAAAAACAATATCATCTAAAACAGAAAAATAAAATTTTGTGTATCCATTGCAAAAAAAAGCTGAGTGCCTGTAAAGAGCATTTTTCTCATTAATAGCATGAAAGTCATAGTTTTGTTCTTATATCCTACTATGAAATTTACAAGTTGTCTGCTCCACACAGGAAGCACTGCATGCAGCATGAAGCGACATAAACATAGGCTGACTGAAAGTAAAAAGTCATGCATGGAATAGGTTCATAGATTAGTACTAAGCTAACTGCCCTTGTGAGCCATTTTAAGCCTAGCCAATTATCCCTTGTGAGACTCAAACCTTGCACCTTGTGTTTGTAAGGAAAACACCTTAATCATTAGGCTACCCTCCCAACCCTTATTTTTATTACATCTGTACTCAAGAATTGACATTGACGGTATTCTCAACAGTTGTATAAAACTGACCCGTCACTTGTTAGTGTTGTGGGAATACCCTTTTTGAACAATTCCTTAAAATGTTACCATTTTTGTTTGTATACAATAGACTCTCAACTCAACAACCTTACTTCTGCTACTTGTCACTTTGATAATATACTAAAAATCAGTGAGTATCCCTCTTAAGTAATTGTTTGTGAATGTGCATATGTTCCTGTCTGGTCTACTCTACAAGACAAGAGCATTTACTGTGTGCACTTTTAACAATTTAAAAATTTCCTGGTTTTTACTGATGATTTTTTTTATTGTGCACTCAATGATAATGCAGTTATATATCCTAAATGTGTAAGTTAAAAATGGCATGGTCAGTCCCTACATTACTAACGATCACTTCCTTTTGCATCCAGTGAAATACACTAAAATATCCTAAATGTTATAACTTATCATTTAAGCACATCATACAACCAAACTATTCATGAATCACTTACATAATAAGAAAAAATGTATGCTTTTATACTTTCATTCACTCTGTTCACCGATAAAGAACACTCAGAACTGTCTCACTACCTTGTATAGCGAATGAAAATCCAGCTATGTGTCTTGTTCACAACATCAAACTGATAGACAATAAACCTTCACATTAAAAATACATGTATCCATAGTTATCATGACTTTCAGAAACCATCTCTTATCAAGAAAAATCCCACACCAACGGAGCCCAATTGTATAATCAGTCTAATTACATTAATGCAGAAATATGCACCCTATGCCATACTGCACTAAAACAGCCTCCCTTCTCCATACTAGTTATAGATATTAAAGCTGACAAATTTCACGACACCCATGCAGACAGGAACTGAAAGTTCAACTGCTGAATCCTACACTAAGGCACTGTACGAGCACATCCACTCATGCATGAATCGTGCCATCCCAAAAAAAACCAAGATGCTCTCATCCAAAAAAAGGAAGCCAATCTGGTGGTCCCCTGCCATAAACAAACTTTACAACAAAAGGAAGAAACTGTTGCAGAAAAGAGGAAAATTCCAGGATGCAAAAAACTCCCTTACCAGCCTCAGTAAGAAACTGAGATCCCTCAGAAAATCCTCAAAAGCTAGTTACGAAAATAAAATTGCCAAAGATTCCAAAGACAACCACAAGGCATTCTATAACTATGTCAAGAATCTAAATGGCAATGCTCAGATCTGCTCTGAGCTAAAACAGAATGGCATTAAATATACTGATCCCAAGGATATTGCCAATATCCTGGCAGATCGATTCAGTGACAATTCACCCCCTCTCACCCCCTAAATGGCCCATCTCAATACCGGAAGATTGCCATATTCAGATAATAACGGCCACACAGGTAAAAAACGCACTCTCCAAAGCTAAAAATACAGCATCCATGGGACCAGATGACATCCCAGGCTGTGTACTACATGAACTACAATATGAACTGGCACCTCACCTAAGTGTCATGTTTAATCATAGCCTCACCTCAGGTTACCGTGTCCACTGAGTGGCGCAGAGCTACAGTTATTCCACTCCACAAGGAGGGATCCACCTTGGATCCCAGAAACTACCATCCCATCAGTCTGACAAGCCTTATCTGCAAGGCCATGGAGCGTATTATCATAGAACTTATAAACAAAGACATTGGCAACCTCCAAACACTGGACCCACACAGTTTGGGTTCATGAAGGGCTGATCTTGTCTCCTGAACCTGATTGACTTCTTCGAATCAGTCTCCAGAGCCATGGACAAGGGTAAGGTTTTCCACACACCCTATCTAGACCATGCCAAGCCCTTTGACACCATTCCCCACTCTGGAATCATAGATAAACTTACTAAGCTGAGCATTAATCCCTACATCAGTCAATGGGTTGCTAACTGGCTTACTGATAGAACCCACACTGTAAAAGTAGCCAACTCCAAATCCAGCTCCAGACAAGTGACAAGTGGAGTACCTCAGGGGTTCAGTACTGGGACTGTTCTTGTTTAGCATCTACTTCTCTGAAGTACAGGCCAACACTAAGGGACTCTGGCTAACAAAGTTCACAGATGACTGCAAACTGGGAGCCATTATTGAATCCCCAAATGATGTGGATACTCTACAAAAGGGTCTTACAGAAACATATGCTTGGTGCCAGAGCCATGGGCTCAAGCTCAATGCCAAGAAATGTATAGTTATCCCCTTTGGGAAAAAACATGTATCCGTGAATTACCATATAGGTGGCAGTACACTAAACACCTAAAGTGTGATAAGAGACTTAGGGACACAGGTGGACAGTGGTTTCACCTTCAATAACCACATCGCCACAACAGTCAGGAAATACTTCTATATGGCACACCTCATCACTAAGGGCTTTTCATCCAGAAAAAAGGAGGTCATTGTCCCACTGTACTCATCCCTCATTAGACCCATTGTAGAGTATAATGCCCCATTTGGTATGTACTTCACAAGACATCTGCAACAGCTGGAAAGGCCACAGAAATACCTCACTAAAAGAATCACAGGCCTTGAGACTCCAAAAGAGACTTTCTCATTAGGAGGATCTGAGGTGAGAGTATCCTCAGATTCAGACTGACATATAGTTGGGAAGATATTTGAGAGGCACAGTCTAAGAATAAGAAGGGCCCTCCTCTTCATAGGAAGAGGAAGCTCACATTCTTTTCACTGGGGTAGATAATAAAGCTGGGAAAGAAGGCTGAAGGGACTAGATGGCCTTAAATAAACCCTGTGTAAAATTAACCTAGTCCTCCTAAGAACCCTTTTGAACAGAGAAAATGAGAGGAGCAGGAGGAGACAGGTGTTTTGTCTTCTGTGCATTTTTTTGGAGTCTCAAGGTTTTGGGAGAGGAATCCATAGGTCAAAAAAGAAATAATATAATTTAATACCAAAAAATAACTGTATTAACTTAGATTTTCGTCTGTTTTCTGTTACAAAATCTCCACCCCAACTTCTTATTCTAACATATTGTTTTACTCTCTAGCACTTCCCACTAAACCTTATCTTATCAATTCTTCACTCCTCCATGCTCATATTCCATAGTAATATTCACTTAAATAGTCAGTCACCAAATGCATTGCATGTCCTATGTCCTGATTATTCTGTATGATTTTTGCTGCATTTTTGTTTTTCTGATGTGTATTTTAAAATGTATTCTGGAGCTTTTCTCTCTGGGCCACTGCTGTAAATGAGTACATTGTGCCCAGTTGGAGTTTCTGGGTAAACAAATGTCAATCAATCAATAAAATAAATAAATAAAATTATAGATGTTCTTCATTAAATCACTGTTGCAGTGACCATAACTATATGGGATGTATCTTGCCAAGAATACTGAACATCTGTACAGACTTCGAGGATTCAGGCTCCTTCCTCGTGCACCAACAGCTGCCCTGAGGACAAATGGAATTAAAGCCACAACCATCAAAACAATAAGAAAACCTTAATTTCAACAATAAGAATTTCCTGGTTGTCTTCTTGTAGGGTGGGGTATCTATATATGCTTCCTTTGAAAATAATTCTGTACTAGTAATCAAAATCTATAAGATAACTTAAAAAAAACAACTACTGACAACAGAAATGTAAGTATGGTGTCACTTAGTATCTCTTGTTACTGAAATCTCTGTTCCAGACACTTTTACTATGTAACAATTTCCAAATTACCATTAGTAGTTTGATTCAGTAGTGTAAATTTAATTAATATTGTTTATTTACCAGTAGTTTTTTGTTGATGCTTTGCTGATGCCTGAATTATATGCTACCTGGAGTAGTCATGTCTAACTATATTTGTTCCCCCTTGTATATTTCAGCAATATCTCTGTAGCATATGCAATACATCATGCATATAATCATTCACTGCCTGAAAACCAAGTTATCATACAGTTTATGTTTTTTTCTAGATAACCTTTACCATGAAAAAATGATCATTTACTGAGTATACAGATGTATTACTGTCTCAGTTCAAACTGCTCTGTTATTTCAGGATTGTTGTGTTGTTCATAGGTTCATAGGTAGGTACTAGGTTATTGGCCCTAGGGCCTATATAAGCCTAGCCAAACAGTACCCTGGCTTTTCCACCCAAGAAAATTATTTTCCTGTGCCCCTGTCAAGCAGAGCCACAGAAGTGATCCCTGGGGTGAATTTCCTATCTCCCATCAAATCATCAAGATTTTTCTTGAAGGGTGCTAATGAGGAGCTTTGTTTGATATAGATAGGTAGTTTGTTCCAGAGTATAGGAAGTCTCTGGGACAGAAATCTATCCCTCCAGCATGTTCTGTTTATTGTGGTGACAAGGTTTAGGTCCCTAGAGCGTGTAGCTCGGAGGGATTGGGATTTCTTTACATGGAGCATATCCAACAGCTCTGGGTTTGACATAGTTTTGTATGTTAAGCAGAGATTGCCTCTGAGTAGGCGATATGCGACAGAGTAAAGCTGGAGTTTTTTTAGACGGTCTGCGTAGGGCATCTATTTGAGGCTGGTAATCCTCTTTGTGAGGTATTTCTGTGGCCTTTCCAGTTGTTGTAGATGTCTTGTGAGGTACACACCAGAAGGGGCATTGTACTCTATAATGGGTCTAATGAGTGATGAGTAGAGGGGGAACAATGACCTCTTTTTTCCTGGATGAGAAACCTTTTGTGATGAGGTGTGCCACATAGAAGGATTTCTTGACTACTGTGGCGATGTGATTATCAAAGGAGAGACTATTGTCCACCTGTGTCCCAAGGTCTCTTATCACACTTTTGGTGTTAAGTAGACTACCGCCTATGTGGCAGCTCATGGGTACAGAGTTTTTACCAAAAGGGATGACAATGCACTTTTCGACATTGAGCTTGAGGCCATGGCTTTGACACCAGGCGTTGTCTCAGTGAGGCCCTTTTGTAGGATGTCCACATTGTTAGGAGTTTTGATTATGGCTCCTAGTTGGCAGTCATCTGTGAACTTTGTTAGCCAAAAACCTTCTGTGTTAGCCTGTACTTCAGAGAAGTAGATATCAAACAGGAGAGGACCTAGGACTAAACCCTGTGGTACTCCACTTGTCACTGGTCTGAAGTTGGATTTAGAGTCTGCTACTTTCACAGTGTGGGTTCTGTTAGTGAGCCAGTTGGCAACCCATCTTGTGACATAGGGATTTATAGTGAGTTTAATGAGTTTGTCTATAATTCCAAAGTGGGGGATGGTGTTGAAAGCCTTGGCGAGATCTAGATAGGCTGTGTGAATCACCTTACCCTCATCTACGGCTTTGGTGACCGTTTCAAAGAAGTCTATCAGGTTTAGGAGACATGATCTGCCTTTTACAAACCCGAACTGGGTAGGGTCTAGAGTTTGGAGATTACCAATGTCATTTTTTATAAGTTCCATGATGATACACTCCATAGCCTTGCAGACCAGGCTCATTACGCTAATGGGGCAGTAGTTCCCAGGGTCCGTGGTGGCTCCCCCTTTGTGGAGTGGGATAACCATTGCTGTGCACCATTCAGTGGGTACAAAGCCTGAGGTGAGACTTTGATGGAACATGGTACTTAGGTGGAGCGCCAGTTCATTCTGTAGTTCATGTAGAACGCAGCCTGGGATGTTGTCAGGTCCCATGGATGCTGTGTTCTTGGCTTTGGAGAGTGTGTTTTTTACCTGCGCAGCCATGATTACAGGAACTTTACATTCTTCCAGTATAGAGATGGGCCTTTTAGGAGATGAGAGAGGGGTAAAGTTAGCACTGAATCTATTTGCCAGGATGTTGGCAATATCAGTTGGTTCTGTATATTTAGTGCCATTGTGCTGTAACTCAGAGCAGATCTGAGTGTTGCCATTGAGATTCCTGACATAGCTATAGAATGCTTTGTTGTTGTCTTTAGAATCAGTGGCGATTTTGTTTTCATAACTAGCTTTTGAGGATTTTATGAGGGATCTCAGCTTCTTACTGAGGCCGACCACAGAGTTCCTCCAATCATGGGATTTTACTCTTTTTTGCAACAGTTTCTTTCTTCTGTTGTAGAATTTGTTTATAGCAGGGGACCACCAGATTGGCTTCCTTTTTTTGGAGGATAGCATCTTGGTTCTGTTAGGGATTGCACGATCCATGCACTCGTGTAAGTGCTTATAAAGTGCAATTGTATAGGATTCAGTAGTCGTACCTCTATTGTCCATCAGCATGGGTGTCATGAAGTTTGCCACTTCTGTCTTAAGAAGCGTGAAGTTGGCTTTGGAGAAATTTTTTACGGTGGTTTCCCTAATAGGGGCTGGGGGAGGGATGTGGATGTCTAGGGTGATTTGCTTGTGGTTGGATCTGACCAACAAGGAATTGGCCTCTGGTGTGGAACACCGGTTTCCCATGTTGGTAATGACCAGGTCTAGGATATTGCTGCCCCTGGTGGGGGTGTGGATAACTTGATCCAAAGAATTGGAATTTATGAATTCCAGAAAACGTTGAGCACAAGAGTTGGTACATGAGTAGTTTTCCCAGTTAATGGTGGGGTAGTTGAAATCACCCATTATTAGGGTGTTTGGTTGAACCCTAATATTTTCCAGTGTATCAAGAAATGAGGAGTGGAAATCCTGGGGCATGGTGGGGGATCTGTAGCAAGCTACAATTTGCATTGTGATCTTGCCCAGAGTTAGTTGCACTTGGATAATCTCAGATGCATTATGCTGAGCAATCAGCCTGGAGGTGTGGACATCCTTAATGAATATGGACACGCCTCTGCCTTTAGTGCATTGGTCCAGGTTAGGTGGCCGAAAGGTGTGGTATGAATTATAGCCTGGTAATGCAGGGGTGCTCTCTGTAGCCTTGAACCAGGTCTCTGTCACTGCATTTTGAGGTTTAGACTTCTAGCATTAAGTAGCATTACCCTCAGATTTTGCCTGCTTGTACCTGTTACGGTGGTGAATTTGCCATTTGAATCTTGCCTAAAAAAGGCACTATAGGGGTGGCAAGAGCCTTAGCCAGTATCTGGAATCCCAAGGGCGACAGGTGCAGGCCATCCCTTGCAAAGCATTGTGGTTTGTTGATCATGTCATCCCAGGCAGACAGATACTAGATCCCCTTAGAATGACACCAGAAGCTTAGCCAATTGTTGAAGTCAATTATTTTGTCCTTGTACTGCAGTATAATTCTGGGTGATGGCAGGATGCTACTCAGGGCTAGGCTACAAGATCAGAAAGCTTCTCCATGTCTCTTTTCATGTAGTCCAGGGAGGTACGTCTCAGGTCATTCACACCAACATGGACAATGACAGAGTCATATTTGTACTTGCTGTGGAGTGACCTGAGTGCATGCATTATGTGGTGGATCCTGGCACCTGACAGGCAGCTGACAGTAACTTTCTCCTTATTTAGCCTGGTGAGTGGAACATCAGTGTGCCTGACTATAGAGTCACCTATGACTAGAGTGTTGGGTACTTTGTTATGCCTTATGGGCTGTGGTTGAGTGGCACACTGAGTTTGTGGGCTATGTGTCATTTGGGTTGTGTTGGGGGGTGGAGGTTTCCTGCGTTTCTGCTTTGGAGGTCCCTGTTGCTTGGGTAGATTTTTTTTGAGAGCCTCCACGAATGCAGGTGTGTGATTTGTGTTTCTATGTGTGTGTTTTGGTCATGTAGGTTTTGAGGGACTATGTGATGACTGTGGTGTGGTGCAAGTGTTTACCTTCTCCTCTTGACTGTGTAGTCCAGTCTTGGTTGAAGACAGCTTTGCTTCCAGTTTGGTTATATAAGTGCATCTCTCACAGGTTGTAGTGTTGGGTAGTAGAAGGAGAGGGTTGTCTGTGTACATGAAGCAATTGCTGCATTGCCCCAAGATGCCCATATTCATCAGGTAGACAGGAGAAAACACCGGGAGCTGACCCTTAGACATGCCTGGATATGTGCTTATTTATTAAGTACTAAAAACGGTTTTCCTCTAGACAAGTGAGGAAAGTTGAGTGCTGTAGTAATTTGTAGCTTATTTAGTGCTTACAATGAGTTCTGAACAAGTGCTGAGCTCAAAGAAACAGATTTGAGTGCTAAAACTAGAAAACTGGCTAGTCCTAAGAAACAAAATTAAGCTAGAAGGCTCCTCTCCAACACAGAAAGGTTTGGGGGCTCAGAAGCTTACAAACAGTCCTGGATACAGCAAATCTGTATCTGGACTAGACATATTACAGGAAAGGCAGGAAACAAGCTTAGAAACATGTTTTTTGTAAAGTGGAAAGGGGAAAGGAGGAGCAGAAGCTAACTGGGTTGGCTTTCTCAAATGTTCTCCCTGGGATAAGTAGAATGAGGTAATGACACTAGACTGGGAGGAGTATCCCAGATCAAATTTACAGCAGGGGCAGGCAACAGCAAAGCCACCAAGTAACAGAACAAACAAAACCCAACCAGATGCTTAACAATTGTACAAAATTCTACTTAATACCTCATACACAGTGAGTAAAATAAAAGTGCTATAAATAACTCAGAAATAAGCAAAAACAGGATAATGTTATATATCACAGATTAGATAGCTCAGAGCCCTTCCTCCGATTAGCTCAGTGTGAAATGGCAGAAACAGTCACAAGTTAACTTCTTAAGTAACAAAGCTGAAACCTGAAACAACTTTAAAAAAAGCTTGAAAGAACCAATGAGGTGCTTACTCCAAGGTGTGAGCAATGACTTCTTGTACTTCAATGTTTTTGAACCTTTTCTCCCCATCACTCTACCCACAAAATGGGACTTCCCAGCTGAACATTCCTAGTCAAGATATGTAAGTAAGTAAATAAATGAAGCAGTAAAACATTGACCTCCTTGCTGGGAAGTGAAGCCGCTTTAGCAATGGATGCAGAATTTTCCTAGTTGCTCAAATTGCACGTCTTTCCTAAATGGTACCTTAAGTAATTTAATGGTCATCCTTCTGAGAATGAAGGCCAGGTAAACTGAGGTCATGTGAATCAACCAGGCCTTATTGATGTTTCTAGGAAGACATTTTGAACAACAGGGACTGGAGGAAATTCATAGAGTGCCTTCCCAAGTTTTGACAGAACATTGTGGTGCTGGTCCAGATCTTTGGCAACTAAGCATATTCTGTGATCATAATCAGGTCCTTGATGGGTCCCCCCCCCCCGAGTGGCAGTCAGTTCTTTGAAGATTTGTAAATGGCCACTTATGATACTGAAACAGCGGAGACTGCCTGCCAGAAGCCCAGAAGTCTGTCCATGCCAGAAAGATGGAACTGCTTGTAAAGTAAGATCCCAGGGCAATGTCAGGTAGAATATCTCCATGATTAGTCTGCAGAGACAACTTAACTTTGTGCTAGCCCAAATGTTTATGTAACTCTTTACTGCTGACTTGCTTGAAGTTATCTGCAAAACGCATGGAGGGAGGCATTTCTGGATGCTTACAGTGCTAGAATAGCCACCAACACTGAAGACCAAGTCTACTGAACTCTAAGACATTCAAGTCATGCACACCAGTCATAGTTTGACACAGAAGGGATATTCATAAGTGTTGGAAAATTACTTCCACCCACCACTGTAGACCGTTTATTAAGACTTGGAATGATAAAAGTTCATGTTCCAAAAGTGCACCAATGGATACCCAAAATTCTTCAGGTAATGTTAGACTTTTTCTATATTATTGTCATACTGGCTGATATAAAGGCCCAGCATTGCTAGGAATCTTCTTGTCACAAGACTGAAACACAGAGACGAAAAGTGGACAAAAACTGGAATCAAATCCCAAAAGTGGTAAACCGAACAACCAAACACTGCTGTGTAAAGAAGCAAGCTCCTAACAGCACTTTAGCGTAGCAAATTTATTCCACACTTTCATAAGAAATTGACTTAATCATAAATATTAAGAATGTTAAAAAGCGAACTTTAAATACAAATTCATATATGCTACAAACCAATAAAATGCATTTGTCAATTAATCTCAAAAGTGCCTTTAACCCTTTACTAAATGGCTAGTCTATGGTCACTGAGAAAACATTTTATGTTAACAGTCTCATTTAGACCAGACAACCGGTCAGCACTCAGTCGGACTCACCATTCAGTTTCCTTTCATTCAATAAAGTTCTTGTAATTACCACCCCTTTTATCCATATTTACATGTTATAATACAGCAAAAATACATTTTTGTAGTGAGTGCAATATGTCTATAAAGGGCATTATTACTGTCCTTGACCTTGATAAACATGCTCTCTAATTCTTTTGCCCAGGCTTCTAGTGGTCACCCCTATAAAAAAACCCGGACAACCTGAGCAAATGGCAATATAGACAACTCCTTTTGATTCACAATTAAATCTACCTGGTACTTTAATAGTATGATGGAGATGTTCTAGCATAATATAAGATCCTTTGTTTATGAATCTGTAGGCAGTACAGGCATTACATTTAAAAGTACCAAAACTTTTATTAGTATAAGGCAAAAAAATCTTGGTGTTCTCATTTTCCAAAATATTTTTCAAACTAAAGTTTCTCGTGTGCACAAAGGAAGGATTACTTCCAAATAAGTTAACAGGATCACTACTGCCCTCTATAATTTTTCATTTACTAGTGATAATTTCTTTTATCACATAATTGTCAATAGACATACCTACAGAACAACAAGGTATTACATTAAAGTTGCACAAATATGATTGACCCTCCTTTTTTTTAGCAAAACCCTTCGTAAGAATGGGTCCAAAATGATCACATCTTTTTGAACACATTTCTTGAGCAGTATTTTCCAATAAATTTAAGCTGTAACCCCTCTCCTCAAATACAGAAATAATGAATTCTGGTCATCCTGGAAGCCCTAATAAATTGGCTCCTAGGAATGTTGTTTTCAATAAACCTGGGATGATAATCCTGTTAATATAGATAACAGTTTGAAATGTGTTCTTATGATGATTTTTTCTAATAAATTATTTGTTTGAAGAATCCCATTCCAAGTTAACATCCAAAAAACATACTGAACTTCCCTTTTCACTCACCACAAACTTTAAAAAACTGGTACTTTTATTCAAACTGTTTTATTTAAACTGTCAATGAACTTAATATAGTTACCAGTCTCATCATGAAAAATGAAAAACAAGTCATCTACAAATCTTTTGTAAAAGATTGCTCCATAAGAATGGACTATATTGGGTAATATTTCCGTTTCCCACCACCCTAATACCAGGCTGGTGAAAGCAAAGGCCACTGTAGAGCCATTGTGACACCTTTCTCATGTTTGGAATATTTGCTATTGAACAAAAATTGTTGTTCTCTAATAAAATTTAAAACAGTGCACAATACGTGTTAATAATTCTATAATCTATATCAGTATATTTGTATAAAAAACAACCTTAAATATTCAACACCTTCTTGTTGGGGAATAGAAGTGAAAAGGGAAACAATATCAATACTTTACACATGTCTGGTCTGGTATCACCGTAAAAGCTGTGATTATCTTTAAATGTGCACACACTATCTAAAAAAATCCCATGAGTCTCTGTTATAAGGTGGAAGCCCTTGTTCTGTTGGGTTAGGGATGGTATCAAGAAAGAATGATATTGCTTCTGTGCTACCATGTCAGGCTGAGACTGTTGGTGTAAAAGGGGGGTTTAAGGGGTTTTTATGAATTTTAGGTATACCAAAAAGTACACCAGTTTTAGGATATTCGAGGAGCAAAAAATTAAATAAATCATAAATCATAAATTTATTTCACCATTCATAAGAAAGTCACATAAGCAATTATGTATGTATTTAAAACATCAGACAGTAAAACTTCAAGATATTCATCAGTATTGTTCAACATAGTTTCAATTGCCAAGTTATAAGTCTCAGCATTCATAATTACCAACCCGTCCCTTTATCTGCCTTCTCATTAACTCTTTTAAAGCTTTTCTTTCATCAGAATTCAAATTGTAAAAAGGTTTTATACTCTTTTCACTTAAAACCTGTCTTATATCCCTTTCACTAAACAACTCAAATGTTTTTAAAGTATGATGTAAAGATAGACTGTAAACAGAAGATTTTCTATACTTACTACTGAAATGCACATTTTTTTAACAAATAAGATTTAACTTCCTGGTAAAGAACTCAAGTTCAAGGATGGTTTTAGTTAACTCAGCTCTACGGATAGGTATAAAGTTCATCCCCAGTTCCAAAATTTTTTGATGAGAGTCATTAAGTTTGTGGTTGGATAAATTAAATATTTTAATTATAGAACTCACAGTTAGTTTGACTGGCATTAATGCTTTTTCCCTCTGCTCCTGCCTCTCCTGTAGTTTGTTGCACCTTTCCCCTGATTCAAGTTTTTTTGAATTTTCCACACTGTTAATAGTATAAACAGAATTAGTCCTTGGTGAATGTGGAGGGAATTCAGGGAAATCTTCAGATGTAAAATTAAAGCCAGAAGCACCATTTTCCACAGTGTCCAACTGCCTCACTGCTGCTCCTATTAGTAACATCACTCAATTGGATCTCGTCTGCCAGTTTTAAAGGGCTACTACTATTAAATTCTTTGTTGATACTGAAAGTAGGTTTATTAGAATGTGTGTCATCTTTGAAATCTTTGTGATTCCTTTTGGAATTGAAAACATAAGTAGTTTTGGCCTCATATGCATTTAAATCACGAACCAACTTTTTTGTTTATGCAAAACAACATTTTTTTCATATCAATCGACAGCAATGAAAATGTCATATTCATTGCACAAAGTTGTTTTTTTTTTAAAGCGCCTCCAGTTTTCCATCAATATTCTTTATAATAACATTCAATTTTTCAAGAATAGAACAGTTGTTTTTAATGAGTAGCTGTAAAAATTCAAGACCCCCCTTGTTAGAAAAAGGAATAAGTTCTTGATAAAAAGGATCTTCACAAGTAACACATTCAGGATCTTGAAAAACCACAACCCTTTAGGAGCAATACCCATGTTTATACAATATTCAGAATATTTGTTCTCTAAAGACACAGCCCTATACTTTTTGAGATTGTTCTTTAGTTCTATCAAATGAGCTCTAATGTTGTATCTTACAAGATTCTGATCTCGTTCAGTGTTGATGGCAAATGGATAATAGTTATAATGTAAAACACTGACTACATCTTTGAAACAATATTTGACATCAGTACTTGAAGAATTGCCAGAATATGATGTTTCAATAACAATCCGAGTACTGTCGGAAGAATCACTAAGACCTTCTTGCCTTTCGGTTCCTGTTACATAATTCAAATTCCTTGGCCAGTTAGAACTTTTTATGTCTTATGCATTTCTCCAAAAAGAGCTAGTAAATTTTGTAGAATCTTAACCCGACTCTCTGGAGTCAGATGAATGGTTAAATTGAGCAGCTCATCATCAGGAACATATGCCACTGGGACACCAGAAAAAAACAAAATGAAAATCCAACAAAAACTGGAAGTAAATCCTGAAAGTGGTAAACCAAACAACCTAATAAAATAAAAAACACTGGTGTGGAAAGAAACAAGCAAAAGACAAATGCATTCTATTGATTTGTAGTATATTTGAATCTGTATTTAAAGTTTGCTTTTTAATGTTTTTAATGTTTCTGATGAAGTCAATGTCTGACAAAAGCATGGAATAAGTTTGTTATGCTAAAGTCCAATTAGCGGCTTGTTTCTTTATGCACCAGTGTTTTTTATTTTATTTGAAACACAGAGACCACATCCTCTATCTTTCTGAATAATAAAAACTTTCTGGTATGACCCTGTGGCAATATACCCCTTACTGCACCCCCAGATGACCCAGGTTTAATTAACAGTATGGGCATTGGAGAGACCTCTGGCAGAGGATAGGAATGAGGGGCCAATGTTGGCCTTGTCTACAATCTTATGTAAAACAAGCTTTGCTCTGGTCAGCATTGGCTTTGATCCCTGCATAACACGCTGCTAAATGGCCTACATCAGAAATTCTGCCTTGCAACACACATTCTGACTGCAAAACCTCTTTCAGCCTCTGATCTGAGGAAATTTTGTTCTTATATTTTGAAAATCAATTATCCTGTCTCTTTAGTGAGAGGGCTGGAAATGGGAAGGGGAAATCTATGTGAGAATGTAGACAGAAGAAGTAAGAAATAACTTTCTTGGGTGGCGTAAGCTATGGTACCTTGCTGGCTAGGCTTACATAGGCCCTTGGGCCGATAGCCTAGTACCTACCTATGAACCTATGAACCTATAATGAAAATGTCCTTGTAACTGAAGTGCAGGAATATTGAGGAAACATTTGGATAAGCTGCCCTTCTCACTGGTTGAGAAAATATTTGGGGTATTCTTCTGACTCTCAGGCTGAGTATCCTCATCTAGAGATTCTCATATATCTGCCAGAATGACTGACCCTTTTGGAAGAGAACTGAGTTGCTCTTTTTTTCTGTAGACAAAAACAACATGATGAAATAACTGAAATAACTATTCTCCTTTGTACAGGAGCAGAGAACTATACTATTGTGGCTATAGCATTTTATGGGTAATTATAAGTAACCTATCCTCTTGTAGTAGAGAGCTTAATTATTCATTTACATCATCTTAGTAAACGACCATAAAAATTAATATCCTGACAGCTATGCTTTTCAGTTAGTGTATATTTTTGAAAAACATCAGCACAGCACAGAATCTTTAATTAAATATTTGCAACCCTAATGCTGAACTTTGTTCAATGTACTTATATGTTTCATTGGATCCAACTTCAGAAAAAAAAAAAAAACTTTGAAAATGTATAGCCTACCTCAAGGTTGTGCAATCTCAGTTGATAGCATTAAGAAAGTTGGTGCAGGGGATGTTACTCCTTGCTTATGGATACGGAAGGCTTGCCCTCCAAAAACAATTCTGCAGTCTTATTCTGTTGGCTGAATCAGGCACATATAAACTACCCTGTGGCTGTGCAATGACAGAGTTGGTTGCATTATATAATGTAATGCAGGAGTTGAAGTCCCTGCATAAGGGTATGGAAGACGTACCTGCCACATAATATAACAATGCATTTTTAGTCTATCTGTTGAAGCAGGCTGGAAAAGAATGGATCTTCCTGAAAAGGAACACTTCCCAAGGGCAGCAATCTTCAACAGTCATTTGATAAGATTAATAAGAGCGGCAATAGAACACTAGATGTTGTACCCTTGGTGAATGAGGCAGCTGAACACATACTGCCCAGTCTGCATAGCATCTACCACAGGAATACATAGGTTTGGAGGCATCCACACTTCCCTATAGAAGGCAACACAAAGTGGAGCTCTGGAGAGCTGTCTTGGGGGGGAAAGGAACTTCAAGGATTAGAGTGTAGTCCACCTGACCTGTAGAAGGACCTTCTCCCCCCATCTCACCCTCTCCTCTAATGGAGGGATGGAATTGGTGTGCCTGTCCCACAGAACGAATAGACCATAGGACTCTCACATGGTAAGGGAAAGGTTCGGCATCAACCCTGATGTGGATGGCACTGCTGAGCCCATCAGGTAGCGAACTAATGGAGTTTGCAGGACATTTGCCCTAACTAGGGATGGAGCCATTGCAATCTTGTAGGAAAGGGGATGGTGCCCCCTTGTGGACCAAGTAGCCATCCCTCAAGAGGGGGGATGAATAGGTCAACTGGGTAAAGAAGGGGAGTTAGTCAATATGTTAGAAGGACCAATAAAAAATTAAAAGACTATTCCCTGAAACTGCAACCCTTCCAAAAAATTTAATCACAGTTCAGGAAGTGACTTTGAAAATAAATGTAAGACAAAGCCACTTGACTTTTGATAAAACACTCACTAAGTCACACTGGTGGCAATGCAACATGACAGTCTTCTATGGTTTTAAAACAAAAGAATTTATATGATGCAACCTAATATTCACAGTTCCTTCCTGCAATGTTAGGAAATTGTAATCACTAGATTATAAATATACAAATAGCAATATAATGCAAGTGACTGAACTTGTTAGTCCCATAGAAATAATGTAATACTAAACAAACAAGGGCTCAGACATATTCATGTACAAAATTATTCAACTTCAAACCAGTCCTGTTGAAAATACCTTTGTTATAAAATGTTTTGTGAAACTTTAATGAAATACAGAATGCTTAATAAAATACAGTGGATATAATTCATGAAGCCATCTTCCACTGAGTAAATTTTTGTTTAGTCTGAATATTTCAAGGAAAATAAAATTTTACAACCACAAAGAGTCAAGAGAGACTTCTGATTCTTTAAGCAGTGGGCTGAAGAATTTAGCAATCTGAGTTCAATGATGGGCACTATTCACTCATATATTCTCAACAGAGCAGTCACAGTTCCCTAGTCTGCATGTCATTACTGATCAGGTAAAAATGGGAGTGGTATATAAAAGTGAACTGGACCACGTGAAGGCAGAGACATATCATGCCAGGACTTTCAGCCATAGACTGATGCATCAACTTATGCATGTCATTTTGTGTGTTTATATAGAAGAGAAGGCAGCATATGTGCAATAAATAAAATGTCAGTTTCATAAATAAATAGCTACATAGATTATTATTTATATAGCTCTAATATCATCTCATCTCAGGCATACAGACTGTATTTCTCACCCTAAAGTAAAATATTTAACTATTCTTCAAGTATGTTCACAGGTTGAAAGAGAAGCTTATCACCTACTGCCTTTCAAGAAGCTCAACTGCTACAAATCTGTTGGTCTTTTCTAATGTCCACATGCAGATATCAAGAATGTTTTTCAAGGAAGATAATGACTGACTTCTGACTGTAAGGGGAAGCTGCTTTCACAAACTTGGTAGGCACTGTAATTCAACTGACATGTTTTTTTTCTCATTATTACTGATATTTATTTTCAGTATTAGCTTCCTGATTTGGTGTAAGCTCCTCAGTGATTAATTCCTGGTTAAGGATTTCAAACAGAACTGAATCAGGTATTGCCCTAAACACTAGACAGTGGTCACCTCTAAGCACTATAAAAGTATTAGAATATAAAAATACTTCCTGAAGCTTTTCTGAATAATTCAAGCTTCCAAAGTCTATGTGTCTTCTGGTAAGGAACGATGTTAGCTTTTCTAGAATGCTACAAAATGCAGCATTATATTCAATAAAAGGTGAAGTCAGTGAGACAAAGCAGATAATGATCTCCCCAGAGTAACTAGGCATGCCCTTTAGAAGTAAATGGCCTACAAAATATGCTTCTCTGATTTTGGTACACATACACTAGTCAAAGTTAAATTGCTGTCTACCACTGTCCCTAGACATTTAATGATGCAAACAATTTGGATCTATGGCTAATCATCAACTCTCCTTTCAACTCAACCCCCTCCACAGAAAAAACTGATAAAAATACAGCGTTGACAATGTGCATTAATGATTATAACAAAAAAGACAAAATTGCACTGTTGTAAAATAACACCCTGCAACCCCACATCCTCACATCTCTTAATATACGAACTCCAAAGGCAAGGAAAAACAACCTTACTCCCTCATGTCTGCAGTCTTGCTCACTTCAATTGTCAGTTTTTTGAAGAAACAGACATTACTAAAATAAACCAAAGATTCCCATTTTGTGAAACACTGATCAGCTATCAGCAGGATTCTTATCATTTTGTTTTATGATTTGACTACTGATTTTGAAATCAGTTTTGTCCATTTTGGTAGGTCTTATGATACAACCTTTACTAACACTAAAGATGTCATTACTACTATACCAGGCATACTTTTATAGAATATCTTAGAGAACTCTGGCATATTTAAGCAATAATCCATGACTGGGTGTGGGTATATCAGAATTTACCCACAGTTGGTGTGGTATGATTATGAGGGTGGAGCACCAGTGATCAAGCAAATCATACTGTAAGTTAATCCTGATATACCCATATCTGGAAGTGGATTATATAATAGCAATAATCCACTCCTGATATACCCATATCCAGCAGTGGATTATATAATAGCTATAATCCACTCCTGATAAATCCATATTCAGCAGTGGGTTATTGCTGTTAAATAATGACATTATTTAAGAAATAAACTGCTTATCTTTCTTAAACAATGTCTTTGTACAATGGCCCTGTAGTGCTCCTCTGCGCTTTTCCTTGTTTACTGATATACTGTGCACATGTATGTGATTTACATACCCATGCTTGCACAATATATCAGTACAGTGCAGGAGAAGCAATGGACAACAGAGAAAATCCATTGCTGTTTTTCTTCTTTTTTTTTTAACTTCCAAGATTTTCCAAGGGACACAGCAGAAATACAAGAAACATCAGGTATGTACCTGATTTTTCTCATATTTTGCTCTGTCCCTTGGCATATACTAGTAGAAAGTCTGGACACTCAATGGTACTTTAGCAGCTGGACGTTTTTCTATTGGTATATGCTTAATTTATAATGGGCACACTGGTTGGGCTGTGCAATCATCATGCTCATTTTTGAATACTAATGAGAATTCATTGTACAGTTTGTCATAATTATGTTATCTGGTATGGACTCATCGGCATATTAGTTTATCCATAGCTCTTTTCCTGCCTTCTATATCTGAGAGTAATCCAAAAAGAAGTGACTTTCAAAATAAATAAATAAAAGAAAGTACAGTGGGATAAGTAAACTTATCATAACATAGATGTTTGAATGATCACTGCTGCAGTAGCCTTAACTATATGGGTTATATCCTGCCAAGGATATAATAGCCGTCCAGCTTCCAAAGCTTCAGAGTACATTCCATGCATCCAAGCTGTCAATCAGCTTAAGCTGAGCTGACTAAAAAGACTGGTTTGGGCTCCAAGCTGTTCAGCGCTTTAATGGAAACAGAGGGATAGTGGCTTAGCCCTGAAAGGACAGTGCTAGGAACAAAAAAAATAAGTATTCACATCCTGGCATAAACAATGCACCAAGAAACAAGAGGGTGGAGACAGGGAAAAGCTACTGCAGCAGTGATCACGCAAACATATACTGTTATGGTAAGTTTACTTACCCAGTTGTACTACATTCATCATACTGATCACTGCTTCAGTAGCTTTAGCTATATGGGTAGGGTACCCTAGCTTACTACATTTGGGAGGTGGATGGGGAGGGGTCCAGGAGCTTCTGCAGAATAGTCCTAGCAAAGCCTTGATCTAGACCTAGAGAAGGAATCAAGCATGTAATGCCTTGTAAATGCATGTATAGAGGACCAAGTTGTTGCTTCTAGAATACTTAAAGCCAAGGCCCTGGCAGAGTAGGCTTTGACCCTGCCTGAAGTAGTTTTGTTGTGATGAGTATAACAAATGGTAATGGCATGAGTCAACCACAGGTTGTCCCTTCATCTTACCTTTATTTATTTATTTATTTATTTATTTATTTATTTATTGATATTTGTTAACCGGGTTTCTCCAACTGGACTTGTGGCCCATTTTCAGTGGAGACCCGAGGAGAAAAGCTCCAGTAATACATTTTAAAACAAGTACAATTTTAAACAATATTGATATAATAGCAGTTATAGCAAAATGATTCACATATGTTGGGTTACATGCATAAAGTTAAAGTTGCACTAAAAAGAAGCTAAGTAACAATTTTACATTGATATAGTTCAATAGGTCAACAATAAACATTTTTTGTTTGCATAAAATTGTGCAAATGCATAGTAGACACTATGGTCCTTTTGAGGGTACATAAAAGGAAGGAAGACTAGGTAGGGTCATGGCAAGGGCAGGTTCTGGAATTGAGAAAATAAGCTTTTAGTTCATTTTTAAAGTGTGAGGTGTGGGAGATTGAACGTAAGTCAAGGGGAAGTTTTTTCCAAGCATGGGCAGGGAGTGTTTGTAGAGTAGTTTGCCTACTGACCTTTTTGGGTGGTAGATATCAAGTAATTGTTGGTTAGAAGTACGGAGGGTCCGGGATGGGATGTAGATGGAGACTAAGGAAGACAGAGATGGACAGAAGGAGGGTTTATAAAGAATAGAGTGTAGCATATGAAATTGATAAGATATCAGAAACTGGGGAAGTTCAAGCCATTGAAGAGAGTTTAAAGAAATGCAGTGGTGTGAGTTGTATGGGGAGTTAGTAATGAATCTGGCTATTTTATGGTAAGTCTGTTGCAGGTTGTTTGGTGTGGAGGCCTGGATATTGGTAAGAACTGGGGCGGCATATAAAAGGGAGGGGAAGAGGAGTGCCTGGTCACAGGGTAAGTCTAGATTCAGGGGTTAGGAATTTTTTGTTCCGATATAGCAGACCTAGTTTCTGGTTTGGTTTTTTTATACATTGGAGTATGTGTAGGTTGGACTTGAGTTCATCATCGATAATGACCCATAGGAGTTTTGTGTGGGTGTCAGGTTGGATGTTTGTATTGTTAGAAGATGTAATAAAAAAGGAGGTTTTGTGATGAGAAACAGAACGAGGAAGGAAAAGTAGGAGTTTGGTCTTTTTGGGATTTAGGATCAATAGGTTGGGAGAGAGCCATTGTTCAGTGGATAGTAGGGCCTGTTGGGTCAGGGAGCATAGTTCAGGAATGTTATTTGAGATGGATATAAGTGTGGAGTTGTCGGCATACTGAATAAATGAGGATTATTTGCATGAGGTGTAAACATCATTGGTGAAGATGTTAAACAAAAGGGGTCTCAAGATGGAGCCTTGGGGAACACCAGTGGAGATGGGAAGGAAAGGTGAGGAGGATGAGAGCCATTTGACAGATTGTTCCATGCCAGATAGGTAACTATTAAACCAGGCAAGTGTGGAGGGGGATAGGTGGAGATTTGCGAGTTTGGATAGTAGTAGAGGATGAGAGAGTGTATCAAAGGCTTTGGAGAGATCTAGGAAGAGACAGGAAATGAGTTTACTGTTGTCTAGGGCCTCTGCAATGATACGAGTGAAGGAAAGGAGGGCAGTGGTGGTGCTGTGGTGAGGATGAAATCCATGTTGGGTAGGGGTAAGTAAGTGTTGTGTGAGGAGGTGATTGAGAAGCTGTGAGTAAATACATTTTTCTAATATCTTGGAGAGGGGGGACAGAATGGCAATGGGTCGGTAGTTTGAGGGGTCAGTGGAGTATCAACCTTTATGAAGAAGGATAGTGAAGAAAGATTTCCAAAGGGTGGGGACAGGTGATTCCAGAATAGATTGATTAATTAGTATAGATACAGGATAGGCAATTGAGTCAGCAGCAAGTTTGAGGAATGTAGGAGATAGATTGTCAATGGAAGGAGAGCAAGGTTTTAGCTTGAGTAGTAGAGATTTGATGTAAATAATGGGAACTGGCTCAAAAGAAAACAAAGTTGTGTTAGTGGGACTTGGAGAGGTGGGTGTCGAAGTAGAGTTTGGCTTAGAGGTTACCAGATTTTGGATGGAAGAGATAAAGTGTTTATTCAGGAGGGTAGCTGTTTCCTGAGAGGAAGAGTTAGAGTATGGGGAGGGATTAGAGGGCTTTCCAGGATAGAGGATGTTGTTGAGAGTTGACCAAAATTTTCGAGGATTGGATTTGTTGTTAAGCTGAGCAGAGCTATAGTATAACTTTTTGTCATTAGTTGTACGTTTTTTTTGCAAGTTTCCTCAGTTGCCTGTATTTTTGAAAAAAATGTTGTTGTTTAGTTTTAGTCCAGGTTTTCCAAGCATGATCTATTTGTTTCATAAGGGACCTAGTCTCTTTGGAGAGCCAGGGAGCATGGTTTGATTTTACTCTGATCTTCCTAGAGGGAGCTAAGGAGTTTAGAGTATTCATGAAGATGCTATTGAAAGTGCTTACAGCATCGTTTAGGGGGAGGTGTTTTAGGATGGACCGATCTATGTTGTGAAGAATGGAGTTAAATTGGGATGAATTGAAAGTCGATAGTTTTCGAAAGTCTTTGATAAGGTGGGGTTTAGGAATATGGGAGTAGTGTCTTAAAATGGTGGTAGGGAGATGATCACTGAGGGAGTCAGATAAGGTGGTGGGATTGTGGTATTGGTGGGGGGAACTGGTAAGGAGCCAGTCTATGATGGAGCTGGAAGTGGAATTTTTATGGAAGCGAGTGGGAGATGTTATAAGTTGGTGGAAGCCGTGTAGGTGGATACTGAGTTGGGGGGAATCAGTTGTGAGTTTGGACCAATCAATGTTGACATCACCAAGAATAAGTGTCTCATATGGTATGTTGTGGGAGAACCTACCTTCACTAGAAGAATTGATCTGAAAGATTTAATTCTGTCAAGATAGTACGTGAGTTATCTGTGGACATCTATAGAATGGAGCATCCTTTCTCCAACATTTTTTGGTTCAGGAAAGAAAATTGGGAGCTAGATAGTCTAGCTAAAAGTAAACTCGGATACCACTTTAGGCACAAAAGACGGCTTAGTTCTCAAAGCAACCCTGTCTCTGTGGAAAATGAGATAGGGTTGACTCACCACAAGAGCTTACAACTCAGATACTCTTCTTGCAGAGGTCAGAGCAATCATTAAAAACAGTTTTCCATGTTAGGAACCTCAAGTCAACCAAATTAGTTGCTACAAATGGAGCAATATTTAGCTTAAAATTAAGATCTCAAAGAGGACCCACCAGTTTTCTTGGAGGCCTCTTATGCATAACCCCTTTCAAAAACATTTTATCATGAGAATGCAATGAAGCAAGAGATTCAATGGGCAGACATGCTGAAATGGCCAATAAATGAATCTTGATGGAGGTATATGAAAGACATAGGATAGTAACTCATACAAATATTGTCAAACTAGAGAGTAACTAGCTCTGAATGGGTGCTAGTTATGTTGTTGACACCAGCTAGAAAAATGTTTCCAGTTGCTGATACATGATTTTCTAGTAGCAGGCTTGCCTGCTTCCATTAGTACCTGCTGCACATCCTCAGTAAACAGGTGTTTAAAGGGAATTCAGATCCTAGCATCCAGGCAGTCAAATGAAGTTGATTGGGTTCAGGGTGTATCAAATACCCTTAATCTTTTGTGAGCAGATCCATTCTGTGAGGAAGCTTGTGGCAATCACCATTGGCAATTTCCAAAAGAAAGGAGAGCCAGTGTCACCACAATGATCTTGGAGGATTCCTTCTGAAACTTCAGACATACCCTGGATATCAGTGTAAAGGCTGGAAAAGCACACAGTTGCATTCTTGTCCAAGGAAAGGAAAAGGCATCTGTATTCCAGGCCTTCTTGAATGGACTCCTGGAGCATAATCTTGACAACTGACTGTTCAGAGAGGAGACAAATAGGTCTACTTGAGAAACTCCTCACGGATGGATCAAATCTTGGAATACCTCCTGACATAGTTTCCATTCATGAGGGTCTACCTTTGTCCTTCTCAGCTGTCTGCCACACAATTTTGCACTGTTTGAATGTAGGATGCCAGCAGAGTGAAACTGTGCTGTAAAGTTATATCCCAAGCAAACATGGCTAACTAATCTGCAAAGGGGGATGCAACCTGATTCCCCCTTGCTTGTTGATGTACCACATGACTGTGGTATTGTCTGTAATAACTTGAAGAGGTCCTTGGGGCTAAATAAGATTCAGTGAGTTGACTGCAAGAATCTTTTATATTTATGTGCTTGCATCTGTCCTTGGTGTACCAATCACCTTGCATTTTTATCCCTCTTGAAACCACGCTCCAAGCAAAGTCCAAAGGATTTGAGGTGACTGACTGCTTTGGAGCAGGAGTAAGAAGAGGTGAGCTGGATTTAGAGATATCTTGCTGTCTCCATCAAGAGATTTCTCCTCTGACAAGCTCCACCACTGGGATTTGAAAAGACAAAAGATGTTGGTGCTGGGACAAACAAGACTTCAGATACCATTGTACTTTTCTCCTGTGGAGTCTTGCTAGGGATATCATGAGAATCAGAATCCTGAGGTATTCCTTTGTAGTGAATGAACTCTGGGTGGAAAACCTTAGGAATAGATCTAGATATAGAGCTATTTTAGCTCCTTGAACTGCGGTGTCTAGCTGACAACCCAGGAACACAATCCTCTGTGATGGGTCAAAAAATACATCTGAATGTTTTCTTGAAATCTCAGCTTGTGTAAGAGATCTTTCTCCCAAGATAGAGATTTCTAACACTTTGAACAATGCTCTGCAAAGATATTCCAGTTGTCAAAATATGGAAATATGGATACACTATAGCCTATAATGAGCTATAACTGGAGATAGACACACTCTGTGAACATTCTTAGTGCAGTGGATAATGCAAAGGATTACCAGAAAACTGATAATATGATCTGAAAGCACAGAACCTTAAGAAATGCCTGAAGTCTGGATGAAGAGGATGTGATAATAAACATCTTTTTAATCTAGTGTTACCAGGAAACTTAAATGAGGAAGAAAAGGTAACAGGTTGTGAAGTGAAACCATTTTGAACTTGGGAGCTATCACAAACAGGTTTAAGAACGAAAGACCAGAACGAATCTCTAAGCATCTTCCTTCTTTGGCACTAAAACATTCTCAAATAAAATAATTTCCAAACCTGGGATTGAGGGACTGGGGAAGTAAAGGAGTCTGCTTTGGTGGAAGAGGAATTACCCCTTGGAAAAGAGGGATTTCCTCCCACTGCCATCTGTAACCTTTATGAATGATCATCAGAACCCTTTTCTCTGGGATAATCTGCTGCCAAAGAGAAAAGTGGGGTCAAACTTTCTGGAAGGGAAAAGGCATAATAAGGGTGGAGGCAAGGTGTTTTAAATAATAATTCAGACTTGTTAGACTATCCTTGATCGGGGAGGGGCTGAATTCCTTTTGGACCCCCCCCCCATTTCTTCTTAAATGTCTGTTTACCAGCATTTTGTTGAGACTGTTTATTTTGTTTTATTTTATTTATTTATTTTTACTGCCAAAACTTGAATAGGGTTAGAGAATCCCTTAGAAAATTTGGAAAAGGGGTGCTGAAAAATCTTAGAGATTCCCTGAATCTACTTACCCCTTTCATTACAGTTTTTGATAAGCTCTACAACTCCTGTTTAAACGTACAGTTAAGTCTCATGATAGTCCATTAAACAAAACCTCAAAGTAGCTTAAAAATAACTTTCCTAAACAGGAAAGTACAATAAAACAAAATTTTTTAAATGTGTAAGGTTTTGTCCCAAAGGAACTTATTTTCCCACCAAAGAACAGCATAAGCTAACCGTTGATCCCCAAAATCCTGCAGAGGAGCACTGTCTTCAATATCAGGAAAGCTCTGAAGGTTTGGTGTTCAAACCTGTCTTTTTAGTCAGCTCAGCTCGAGCTGACTGACTGTTTTGGAGTGTGGAAGGTGCCCTGAAGCTTTAGAAACTGGCTGGCTGTTATATCCTTGAGAGGAAATAACCCATATAGCTAAGGCTTCTGCAGCAGTGATCAATATGATGGACATCTAAGACTACACAAGTTATAAAAAGAAAAGCAAACATATACTTGTAGCTACCTATATTTATATCTATATAAAAGAACACAATACAAACAGGATTGGGAATTTTGTCACCCTACAGGAAAAACAGAAAACAACAAAAGAAAAGAACTGTACAATTCCAATACAGTTTGAAAAACTATAACCTGACCTACAAAGATGACAGCACTACAAGAAAACAAGGTGCAGCTGCTAACATTAATATGGGAGCAGTAATGTACTATATTAATAAACAATTCTACTATATGACTATATAGTGTAGAAATACATGCTTGTATGTACCACAGCCACAATAATATATAATCATTCCAGTATACCACCCCTAGTTATGCAACAGAGGTATACACAAGTATTCCATACTACATATGCACACAGCACCACAATCACACATGTGCCAGCAAATCTAACAAAGTTAAAGCAACAGAAGATGACATAACACAAACTGTGTCATATCTGATGGGCCAGTAAGGATGTATGAGTATAACCTTGGCTTTGCTAAGGCTAACCTTTTAGGTGAATCTCATAATCAGAAGGAATAAGGGAAAATGAAGAAGAGACAAGTTGGACACTTGTGGGCTACATTGTCCTTAGGGGAGATAAGTCTTGTACTTTATGCTGTCTGGGGAAGTAAACAGATCACCACAGAGTTGTTCCCATTTTGGGAGGTCTTCCTTGTCACAGAGGAGAAACAACTGTCCAAAATCAGGAAGGATTTTAAATACTGGACTTAGAAAGTGGCTAGAAAAACAGGTTTCCATTCATTTTTTGAATTATATACTCACAAGCGAGGAGAGTGTGTTGAGGAGATGGAAAGAGTATTTTGAGGGGTTGATGAATGAAGAGAACTGAGACGGAGAGAAGGTTGGATGATGTAGGGATAGTGAATCATGAAGAGCAATGGATTAGCTAGGAGGAAGTAAGGATAGCTATGAAGAGAATGAAGAATGGAAAGGCTGTTGGCCCAGATGACATACCTGTGGAAGCATGGAGGTGTTTAGGTGAAATGGCAGTGGAGTTTTTAACCAGATTGTTTAATGAAATCTTGGAAAGTGAGAGGATGCCTGAGGAATGGAGAAAAAGTGTTTTGGTACCGATTTTTAAGAATAAGGGTGATGTGCAGAGCTGTAGTAACTTCAGAGGGATTAAATTGATCAGTCACAGCATGAAGTTATGGGAAAGAGTAGTGGAAGCAAAGTTAAGAAGGGACGTGATGATTAGTGATCAGCAGTATGGTTTCATGCCGGGAAAGAGCACTACAGATGCGATCTTTGCTCTGAGACTGTTGATGGAGATGTACAGAGAATGTCAGAAGGAGTTGCATTGTGTGTTTTTAGACTTAGAGAAAGCATATGACAGGGTGCCTAGAGAGGAGTTGTGGTATTGTATGAGGAAGTCAGGAGTGTCAGAAAAATATGTAAGAGTGGTACAGGATATGTACGAGCGTAATGTGACAGCGGCGAGGTCTGCGGTGGGAGTGACGGATGCGTTTAAGGTGGAGGTGGGGTTACATCAAGGATCAGCTCTGAGCCCTTTCTTATTTGCAATGGTGATGGACAGGTTGACAGACGAGATCAGACAGGAGTCCCCGTGGACTATTATGTTTGCAGATGACATTGTGATCTGTAGTGAGAGTAGGGAACAGGTGGAGGAGACCCTGGAGAGATGGAGATATGCTCTAGAGAGAAGAGGAATGAAGGTCAGCAGGACTAAGACAGAATATATGTGTGTGAATGAGAGGGAGGATAGAGGAATGGTGAGGATGAAAGGAGTAGAGGTGGCGAAGGTGGATGAGTTTAAATACTTCGGGTCAATAGTTCAGAGTAACGGTGAATGTGGAAGAGAGGTGAAGAAGAGAGTACAGGCAGGATGGAGTGGGTGGAGAAGTGTCAGGAGTGATTTGTGACAGACGAGTACCTGTAAGAGTGAAAGGGAAGGTCTACAAGAGGGTAGTGAGACCAGCTATGTTATATGGGTTGGAGACAGTGGCATTAACATAAAGGCAGGAGTTTGAGCTGGATGTGACAGAATTAAAGATGTTAAGATTTGCACTGGGTGTGACGAGGGTGAACAAGATTAGGAATAAGTATATTAGACGGTCAGCCCAGGTTGGAAGGTTTGGAGACAAAGCCAGAGAGGCACGATTACGTTGGTTTGGACATGTGCTGAGGAGGGATGCTGAGTATATTGGGAAAAAGATGCTAAGGATGAAGCTACCAGGTAACAGGAAAAGAGGAATGCCTAAGATAAGGTTTATGGATGTGGTGAGAGGGGACATGCAGGTGGTTGGTGTGACAGAGCAAGATGCAGAGGACAGAAAGAAATGGAAACAGGTGATCTGCTGTGGCGACCCCTAATGGGAACAGCTGAAAGAATATGATGATGATAATACCTGAAACCCAAAGCCTATCATTACTCAGTGAGTTCAGTTCCCAGTGATTTGCCAGGTAACCACAAATTTTATGAGAACCAGACAAAATATATGAGCCAAAAATCTGCCCATTCTGTGAAATTCAGGCCAGTTGAGAGGTATGATATAAGGAGAGCAGAAACTTCTGTTTGGAGGGCATTAATGCTGTCTGCAAAGAATCTTACTTTGTATAACTTGGTGCCCAGACTGAGCCTACAAATTGGAGTAATTGAGCAGGTTGCAGCGTGGATATCTTAAGATCTAAGATCAGCGGGTTCAGGCACCTAGGCAGTGAGACATTTCCCTGTGGTGCCTCCCCAACACATAATTCCCTGAACTCCAACTTAATACCTCAGATCAAGTCTGCACCTTACTGTACAAATAAGGCCTATTTATGAGCAAATATTTGAAAGCAGATAACCAAACACAGAGAAGGGAATAGGGAAACAGTCAGACAGGAGTGTTAACAGACAGGGTGTAGCGTCGTAACCACCCAGTCATCTCAAAGCTATATGTGGCAATTTGGAAAGGGGGCAGCAGGGACGTTGAACAACACGAAAATCAGACAACATGGATCTACAGTATTGCTATGGTAAGTACATAACTTTCTTAACCAGTGTCGTCTATTTTCATCTGATTCAACATGTGGGACAGATTCCCAAGGTGTCTCCCTGGATAGTATCAAAGAAGGACATTCTTGAAGATAGTGGAACCAAAGGAAGATCGAGAGCTGGATTGCACATTCAGTTTATAGTGAGTCACAAAGGTATAGACTGTGGGCCAAGTTGCTGCTTCACAAATATCACCAATGGGCAATCTCCTTGAAAAGGCTATTGAGCCTTTGGTTTGCACTGGAAAGAAAAACCCTTCTTGTTATAGACAAAGGACATGCATGCAGTCTGACAACCACCTTGAGAGTATAAACTTTGCAACTGCTCTACTAAGTTTTGGTTTTGAGAAGGCAATACATAGTTGATCAGATTTCCTGAATTGTTCTGTCTGATGAAGATAGAATCTGAGTTGTTGATGAACTTTTAAAATGTGTAAGATATATTTCCCTTTGTTTGAAAATCTGGGGAAAAAGTACTGGTAAATGTATGGATTGATTCAAGTTTTGGATGCCACCTTTGGAAAGAAGGATGCATTACAAGCAGGTTGCTTTAATAATTGGGAAAACTGCTGGGTAACTTGCTGCAAAAGTAGAGTTAGGTCTCCCACAGCATTCATAAAGACTTCTCCAAAATTACTGTTGTTCACCTCTAAGCCTTCACCAGAAGCCATATAGACAAACTAGGAACCATAATAAAGCAACAAAAAACAAACTACTACTCCTGATGAAGGCAAGGATTTACAACCATAAAGTTCAACAAAACTTTTATTAGTTAAGCATGTTCTTTCTATTTTAGAATGAAACAACAATCATTGAGCAAGTAAACAAGGATTTGCGAGGAAAAATTATCGAAGAACATTTGCATGTTTATGAACTTAGATGACAGCTTAGACTAGATGCCACAAATAGACCTGGTTTGAATTATGCTAGTTCAGTTAGTTCTGTTTTAAAGTTGAAGCATTACAATGGGACTTACTAAGGTAATTGATGTACTAATTTTATTGGCTGGGGAGGATCATCTGATTGTTTTTGTTATTAATTAGTTCAGACGAAGCTCTAGAATAGAACAAAAGAGCTTAACTAATAAAAGTTTTGTTGAATTTTATGGCTGTACATCCTTGTCTTCATTGGTAGCAGTATTTTGGTAACAACTGATACTTGCAAAGGTTTACTATTACACCTAGGTCCAGTTACCAATGAAGCAAAAGGTCCAAGTGATGTAACAGCAGATCTTTAGAAGCAGCAGTTAGGACCCAACTACTGAGGTAGGGGAAGACTTGAATACCCAGCAGACACAAGTTTGCTGCTACCACTGCCATTATATTGGTGAACACTCTGGGGGCTGTGGTGAGACCAAAAGGCAGGGCTCTAAAATAGTAATGATTGGCTCCCAGTTGGAATTAGAAGAAACTCCAGGAGTGCTTCTCTAGCTTCACATGATAGTAAGCATCCTGGAGATCCATTGAGCACATCCAATCATCTTTCCTCAGAAGAGGTAATATGGCCTGAGTTATGAACATCCAGAGTTTTGTCCATTTTTACAAACTGGTAAAGGTGACTGATGTCCAAATTGGTCTAAGGTGCCCCATTTTCTTTAGCGCTACAAAGAACCATGAGTAGACTCCAGATTCTAACTGGTCTGAGGCGACAGGTCAGATGACTGTCTTTTCTAGCAGCTTACAAATTTCTATTGCTGCTGGTTCCCACTGACTGGGTGGAATGTTGGGAACAACTTTCTTATGTGTGGAAGAGAAAAGGGAATAGAATAACCTCTGGATATTATCTTTAGCATCCATGAATCTTTTGTTGCTTTGCCAGGCTTGAGGGTGCAGTGATGAGCATCCCCTAACTGTCTTCAGAGTGCGTCAGTTCATCAACTCTTCAGGGATACTGACAGGTCCTCTCAGTAAAGGTATTGATGAAGCCCTAGTTTTGCAGTCTGCCTCTTGGACAACATTTCTCCACCTTTGCCATGTGGAGAGTCCTGATAAGAGCTCTGTAACTTACAAAGAGTTACTTAAGAGTTGGAGAGTGGGCACACTTTGATGTAGTCAGCCTGGAGATCAAGAGCAGCACTGGGACGCAGGGACCCTCAACATCCAGACAGCCCAGTACAACAGCTGCCAGAATTTTTGTTGAACCAGCAGTATTTGTGGAATATAATGTTGAAGGCATATGAACTGACATAAACAAGAAAAAATGGGAAAACCCTCACAAAAATAAACTTAAAAGCATTTTTTCTGAAATTAAGTAAGGAAAAAAGAAGAGACTGCCTTTGTAGGTGAGTTTCAGGTCACTGGGATGAAAACCTGTGAAACAGAACCAAAAGGTTCTCCCAAAAACAGAGACAGTTTTTGACAATGAATCTTTTTTTTTTCTATTTCCTGTGAATGGCCTGATAACAGTCTTAACAAATTAACACCTGTATGAATTATGTGCCTCATCCAAACAACAAAGACACTCTGTGTGCCTCTCGAGGATGGAAGGGTCCTAGTGCAGCCACACCTGTGAAACGTAATTTGTGATATTGCAAGTTAACAGCAGCAGTCCAACTTTTCCAAAAGAAGAAAAATTGTTTTTAACACAAAAAATGAACTTGTGACAGGAGATATAAAAAGGCAACAGATGAAATAGTATAAACATATTTCTAATCACATACACACACTCATTCTTGACCAAAAGTGTTGATAAAAGTAAGGGAGCTTAGTGTCATTTTCTTCCAACCATTTATGAAGTGTGTCATGAAAGGAGATACTACCAGCCCAGCTATCTGGAATTTTGTAGGTAATTATATGTCATTTGTGAATATCAACATAATTCATATAAGATACTTGAGTTACAAATGTATTACAACTGCATGTCAGGTATATATCAAACTGCTGGTACCAAAGTGTGGGTTGAAAAGGGTTTGTAAAGTACCGAGCTTAAAATGTAACCACAGTGTAACCTACTGAAAAAGAACAGAAATATACATACACTATTGTAACTGTTTAAATACATGTATTTTAACAGTGGAAACTGGAACACAGTAGGTTAGCTTCAGAAAAAAATAGCTGAAATTAAATTACTTCATGGCCACACAACAAAAAAGATGTTATCTTTCAGTTTCAGTGCAGCAGGAGACATAATGTCTGTACTAGAAAAATTTTCTGTATTGTCTTTAAATGTGGAGAAATGTAAATTATTTTACGACTTCCAGGATCTGAAAATATTAGAGGGGGAACCCCTTATGTATGTATTTTCACAGGTAGATGCTAAATACTGCTAGCTTTCAGCAACAGGGGTTTTACCTGGGATAGAGTCAGATGACAAGAAATGAGGTCATTCTGTAAGCTATCCCAGCAGTAATATTTTGAGATACTGATTTGGAAAGTCTCTGAGAGATAGCATTCTGTATTTTGTCTTTGACGTGACAACATCAAGATCCACTCACCACATATGTCTTGCTGTTCTAATTAAGTAAGTGTGCTAGGGTATAGTAATTCTCTTAGCTATAGTTGGGAATATAGCAAAGCTTAGCTTAGATATTTTTCTTTATTTATTTGCGACTGTCTTGTAATTTTGTTTTTAATATTTCCTGTGATTTTAAACTCTGCTGTCACTGTATGTGTATAGATATATGTATATTGTAGTAAGAATCTTTGTGTTCAACATCTTTGTATCATGTATAGTAAGGGTTAAAATGTGAAATTGCATTGCGTGCAAAGAAGCAAGTTAAAATAAGCTGTTTTTCTTGTAAAGAATTTACTGACCAAAGAGGTATGCACAGATGTTACCTTGGTCCAGGCACAAGCTTATCTTGTGACTGACCTCTGACCATCTAAGGCTCCAGTATGTGAATTTATAGCCTTGACTGAAATTCCTTGTCTAGTAACCAGCTACTGTGTACGTGCAGAGAAGGGTATAAAAACCCATGTGAAGTGTACAGAAATTAGACTGCTGACATACCATGTACTTTGTAGCATGTCTCCATGCATGTAAAATAAACCTTTTTGCTTATTTTTATCTGCGTGATTCTTCCAGTATATGTTAAGAGTACAAAATCTTTTGATATTTCTGGTGCCCAAGAATGTGGGGCCACCTCTTCATGGTACAAATCACATAAGAGGGACTGAAAAACCTGTACAAGAGGGGAGAACGAATCTCGGGCTCCCTTGAATGGAAAGACCTCCGACAAAGAAGTCGTAAGTAGAGGCCAGTCACTCTTAGATTCGATCCGTGGGACGGTGACGAACGGGGCGGAAGATCCACAGTAAGGTAGGCTTTTACATTTATAAAAGTACTTTTTTTTAAGGGACTAGTCATAAAGGAATTTCTTTTGTTTAAATTTTACAAAAGACCGGTAGAGATCTCAGGAAAAGGAAACAGTTTTTCTTTTAAATAAGAAAAATGGGAATAGGAAGCAGTTGTTGTGCTAGTAAGAGCTGCTTAAATAAAAGGACTGAAGATGAGGAATATATGTTTAAATTACATCCAAAAAGAAAAAAAAAAACTTAAAATACATAAAAAAATGAAAGACAAATTATGGATTTAGTGGTAACTTAAATAGATCAGAATGTCAAAATTTGGTGAGAGATCTGAGGGACGAGGAGGCAAAGTTAAAAATCAAGTAAAGGTGGGATTCCCTCAAGCACAGAAATGGTTAAAAGAAGCTAATAAGAGGCATAGGGAACAATTTTCGAATAAGGAAAGTGGTGGCTCGAGTGCAAAAAGGTGCATTTTTTGTCCATAAAGAAGATGACGAGACATCTGTTGTCTGTCGTAAACCGACAGCCCCACCCTTGTATCCAAAAGTCCCTAAAGAAATGGTCGGTCCACCCCAGTATCAGGAAAAAGAAGCAGAAAATCAAAAAAAGGTGTCCTCCGTAGTTTTATAGGAGGCAGAGAAGCAGGGAAAAATACCCTCCGTAGTTTTACAAAAACAAGCAGAGAAGACTCTGGAACTATGTAACCATAGTATAGACAAATCAGAGTAAAAACAAAAAGAAGCTAAAGTACATACCCTGTCCACAGACTCATATCCCCTTACATGCAGAAAAATATCTTGAGGAAAAGAAAAGAAAACAGGCTCAAACCTTTACGGTGAGCACTGATGAAACACTTATGTTAATGTAAGCTCCGTCCAACAGAGGTAGAGGAAGGGGACGGGGTAGAGGCAGAGGGAGAGAGAATGTAGGACATTTTGAAGATTACGAAGGCAGACAAAAGAGGGGGAAATGTTTTAAATGCAGTAAGAAGGGGCATTTCGCAAGAGATTGCCGGAATCCCGGGAAATCCGCTGCTGCTCCAGATCATGGTTCAGCATGACTATATGATGGCAGCACGGACGAACTGGACCCAGGTGCTGAGGTCGACTGGCAAGAGTCAGTAATACAGAATGAGGATGATTTTGAGGATGTGAATAAAGAAGGTAAAAGGGAATGTGCAGGATGGGAACATGAGATAACTGATTTTTCAGAAAAAGGTGAATATCAGGTTGTTAGCCTGACAGCTCTAGCTACGACTATGCAGTTAGAAGTGCAACCGGTAATCATATTACAGGTTGAAGGGAGGGACGTAGAATTTCTATGTGACTCAGGGGTTTCTAGGACCTTATTGAAACACACTGCAGTGCCATCCAATGTGACTACTGATGACTATGTATTAGTCAAAGCGGCCGACGGCCGCATTTATAAGGAACCTTTGTCTAAACCTTTATGGTTTACGGACCCTGAAACTAATCAAACTATTAGACTTTGGGTGATTGTCTCCCGGATTTGCCCTGTTAACTTATTAGGAAGGGATTTGATGCATGTTTTTAGAATAGCAGCAGTACCAACTGCATCAGGAATCTTGGCTAAGCGTATGAAAATCCAGGATGAAATGTTGCAGGTAGGGAAAGGGGATTTACATTACTGGTATAGTAATGATCTTATTGAAACAGGACCACAAAGCGTGGCCAATGAGTTAACTAACCTAGCTTTGAGCAAATATAGTATGGCTATTCAGTTACCAGAGGCTGCCAAACAACTACACTGTACAATGTATTACAGGAAAAATGTGGGACCTGATCCCAAGTATGAGGAACAATTTTTTAAACACAAGGTGACCAGGATCCTATTACAAAATCTTTATTGGGACAGGGCAGGGAACTCCGCAGTTACTTGTAGTCTCACAAGAGACATGCAACAGCTTTTTCAAAATGCCTCAATCCCACATGTATCTGTGACTAGGGAAGAACAAACGGCATGGTATATAGTTGGGAAAAAAGTTACCGATTGGTCAAAGATGACAACGGAACAGCTGGCAGGTAAGGGGGTTCAGGTACAGAAGTTAAATTGGGTGACCCAGGTCAGACCAACGGTACATCTTCGAGAAGATCGGTTAACACCGACAGGAGGCATGCCATTCTGACTATGCTTTCTGACCCCACAAAAAGAATTAAAACTACAGTCAGTACCAAAATCCTTATGGTCCCTAGGACAGCACGACATTGGGCTAGTAAAAACAGCAGGACAGGTTAAAATAACTCCAAAATCCGATTTTAGACCTCATAAGCGTCAGTATCCATTAAGTAAAAAGGCAGAAGAAGGCATTTTTCCAGTGATCACGGCTCTACTGAGAGCTGGGGTTTTAATTCCATGTACAGATTCACCGTGTAACACACCCTTGTTCCCAGTAAGGAAACCAGACGGGACATGGAGAATGGTACAGGACAGGAGGCTGTAAATGCTGCTGTAGTGCCAAGGGCTCCTGTGGTCCCAGATCCATCTGTTTTGTTAAATGATATCCTTCCCATGGATAAGTATTTTTCTGTTATTGACATTAGTAACGCATTCTTTTCTATTCCCCTACAGGAAGATAGTAGGTTTTGGTTCGCCTTTACGTTTATGAGCAAGCGGTACACATACACACGACTGCCGCAGGGATATTGTGAAAGCCCTACAATCTTTTCGCAAGAAATGTCGACAAACCTGGCACAGTTTCAACCAGAGCATGGCTGTCATCTACTATTGTACGTGGATGACATCTTACTGGCTGCACCCACGGAGGCTGTCTGTGAGTCCGAAACTATTCAGTTATTGCATTTTTTGGCGAAAGAGGGACATAAGGTAAATAAATTTAAATTACAATTTTGTAAAACTAAAGTACGGTATCTAGGCTATACCATTTCAATTGCTGGTAGACAACTAGATAACTGTAGAAAAGAAGCCATTTTACAGGCACCAATGCCCAGCACAAAAAAAAGAAATTATGTCATTTTTAGGAATAACAAATTTTTGTCGTAGTTGGATTCCCAACTATGCAGAGGAAGTAAGTCCACTTTCGGAACTTATTTTCGCACTTCCCATGGCAGCACATGACGCGCTGCAATGGACGGATAAGGCAATACAGGCATTTACTAGGGTAAAACAATTGATAGCAGGATCTGCAACACTTAGCTTCCCTGACTATACAAAACCCTTTGTTCAGACAGTAGATTGTAAGCAGGGCTTTATGACATCAGTTCTGTTGCAAACCTATGGGGATAAGTTGAGACCATTAGCTTTTTATTCCAGTAAATTAGACACAGTGGCACAATCTTTGCCACAGTGTGTACAAGCAGTAGTCGAGCCGCACAGGCTGTGCAAGCGTCTGCAACCCTAGTTTTGTTTCATGACCTTACCTTATGAGTACCGCACTCTGTCGCGGTAATACTACTACAGGATAAAGTTACCTTTCTCTCTCCTAGCAGACACTTATCCTGCATGACAACGTTACTATCACAACCACACATGACCATTGAGCGATGCACCACTCTTAATCCAGCCACGCTGTTACCTACAGCTGACGATGGTGCCCCTCACGTGTGTTTAGATTTGATACACTCTAATGTCTTACCAAGACCAGACCTTAAGGACCAACCTTTGGCAAATTCAGATTGGACCCTGTTTGTAGATGGGTCAGCATGTCAAAATGAGGCAGGCATTACACAACTGGGTTATGCAGTCACAATTGAGACTACGGTACTAGAGGCAAGACCCCTCCCCAGGAACCTGTCCGCACAAGCGGCCAAATTGATTGCTTTGTCCAGAGCATGCACCATTTCCAAGGATAAGGCAGTTACTATCTACACAGATAGTCAGTATGCTTTTTCCACGGTCCATGTCTTTGCACAGCAATGGAAAAATAGGGGAATGGTTACGGCCTCAGAAAGGAAATAACCCACAAGGATTTAATCCTTAGCCTCTTACAAGCTGTCCAACTGCCACGGGGACTGGCCATCTGCAAGTGTGCAGTGCACACAAATGCCAAGGATCCAGTACTACTTGGAAATGCACTGACTAACAAAGCTGCAAAAAGTGTAGCCTTAACCTTTACCTTTGCACTCGAGACCACACAAAAGGAACTTCACCCTACAGATAAATTTTATCTACAAACTTTACAGGTAATGCAAGAACTTAGTACAGTTCGGGAAAAACAGCGATGGGTTAAATATGGGGCTATTCAAAAGCAGGGAGTTTTTGTAGGTCCAAATGATAAGTATGTCTTGCCAACAAACCTTTTTAGGTATGCCTCATTAGTGACGCATGACCCATCTCATCTGGGCCCTGCTGCTATGGTTCAAATGATCCAGCAAATTTTCTGGACCAAGGACTTTATAGCATACGCTAAACGATTTTGTTTATCATGCCTGCTTTGTGCACGATACCATGGTGGTGGGGTGCGGATCACCCCAGCAGCTTTTCCGCTGCCTCTGTATCCATTTCACACAATCTGCATGAATTTTATTGAACTAACTCCTGTTCAACAGAAGCGATTTATGTTAGTCATTATTGACGCTTTTACAAAATGGGTTGAAGCTTTTCCGGTAGCACACCCAGATGCACTGTCGGTAGCCAAGGCCCTTACAAATAACACTATCCCTCATTTTGGGCTACCCACACGCATCTATTCTGATAATGGCACACATTTCATAAACCAAGTTATTCAAAAGCTGGTCGCCATTTTTCAGATCGAGTTAAAACATCATTGTGCCTACCACCCACAGTCAGCAGGGTTGGTTGAACGCCATAATGGCATTCTCAAAGGCAAGTTACGTAAACTCATGGCTGAGACACATCAGTCTTGGATAAACTGCTTACCTCTGGCACTCCTGTCCATGCGTACCATTCCCACCTCAAAAGGGGTCACACCATTTGAACTATTATACGGGAGACCTTATTACATCCCGCAGTGGCAAAATCTTTTGCCTGCGGAATGTGAGGGGGGTGAAGAGATAGCAGATTACATAAGGAAATTGCTGACCAGAACTAACACTTCTTTAACGAATGATTGCTTTTCAGATTAAAAGAACAACAGGATCCTGGAAGTGAAACCCGGGAACTGGGTTTGGGTTAAAATTGTCAAGAGGAAGACGTGGGCCTCGCCTAAGTGGGAAGGTCCATACCAGGTTTTGATTGCAACACCCACAGCAGTCCGAATAAAAGAACGAACATCGTGGATCCATTTAACACATTGTAAACTTGTAAAATAGTTTGAAATGGACAAAACTTGAGTTCCCCTGAGGAACACTGATTGGTAATAGTTTTGTTTTGTATCAATATCTGACTATCGTAGCAATGCAGAGAAATACTGGAAGGGAGCAGCCCTTCCCACAAAAGTATTCCAAAATAATTTTGTTGTTAATAAGTGTGATTGTTACTTTTCTGTTTTGGTCGTTTTTATTTTCAAACAAGACTAGCCAAGTAAAGAGAGATGATGCATATGCTCTATCTTTTAATGTTTCAAATTGTTGGATATGCATGGCTATCCCTACTGTACATGGTGGTCTAATGTTAGGTACAGTCCCTTTGGGGGCAAATGATACATGGACTAATTTACTATTTGAAACTTCAAATGTAGCCTTAAAGGATAAAATAGCATTACCCCTCATGGGTCGCCAGAATGGAATTGTATGTTTTCAAAGATTTGGCAAGATTAAGGTTGGATGGAGTCAGTGTAATGTAACAATAATTCATAACTGTACAATAGATGGGCACTGTGCAATGAGTCTCAAGCCTATAAGAGTGCTTGTTAATAGTACAGGGCTTATTAATGGCACAAGTTTCTTTGAAAAAATGTTATCTGTGTATGATCTTTTGTTTAAAGGGCTGCAAGACAAAGGAAATCACTCTGTTCCAGTCAATATTACACTTAAAGTAAATAATTGTTATTTTATCTGTGGTAGAAAAGCATACAAATGGTTACCGAGAAATTGGTCAGGCAGTTGCTTTTTGGGTTATTTAGCACCAGCTATAAGACATACATTTTCTCTTCCCCAAGGTAAAATACGAAATGTACGTGCTGTTAATAAACCTGTTAATCCCATAGGTAACGATGCATCCTGGATCTATCAACACGATTTGGCCCATACTAGCAGCAAGGGGCTATCACACATGGACTTGGGCGATGATGTTATTTCCTGGGCTGGTATTCTTCCAGCTTATGGGACAGTAAAATCCATTTGGAAGCTCAGAAAACTGTTAAAAACCCTGAGCAATGCAACTTTTTCTGCGCTAGAATTGGTGACAGATGAGTTAACTGCAATGAGGACTGTAGTATTGCAGAATCGTATGGCGCTTGACTTCCCCCTAGCAGCGAAATGAGGTACTTGCGAGTGTTGTCCGTTCATTACAGACAACGAATATGACATTAACAGCCATCTGGAGATCCTACAACAAGTTTCTGAACTTGGGGAACAGTACTTATGAATGTCTTAATTGCTATATGTGTTGGTTCCATTATATTCCTACTGTTGGGTTGTTGTTGCATTCCTTGCATCCGAATGATAATATCAAGTGTATTGTCTGCCAATACAACTAAAGCTTATTATTCTGAATATACAGAACACGAGTAATGTGAAAAACTGTATGAATAAAATGTATTACTTATGATACAAAGTGTTGTAAGGGGGGAATGTAGTAAGAATCTTTGTGTTCAACATCTTTGTATCATGTATAGTAAGGGTTAAAATGTGAAATTGCATTGCGTGCAAAGAAGCAAGTTAAAATAAGCTGTTTTTCTTGTAAAGAATTTGCTGACCAAAGAGGAATGCACAGATGTTACCTTGGTCCAGGCACAAGCTTATCTTGTGACTGACCTCTGACCATCTAAGGCTCCAGTATGTGAATTTATAGCCTTGACTGAAATTCCTTGTCTAGTAACCAGCTACTGTGTACATGCAGAGAAGGGTATAAAAACCCATGTGAAGTGAACAGAAATTAGACTGCTGACATACCATGTACTTTGTAGCATGTCTCCATGCATGTAAAATAAACCTTTTTGCTTATTTTTATCTGCGTGAACATGCAGTTGGAAACACATATTGGTGTTATATAAGTGTGACAAACCTTACTGTTGCACCTTCCTCCAAATATTTTGCCCAAAGTGAAATAAGCAACCTTTGGACAGAACTCCCTGCATATTCAAATGTACACTTCTCCTGGTGGCAATCTCAAAGTCACTTAATATATATTTCAATTGTAGTTCTAAACCTTCCTTATTTAGCAGGTTTAGAACACAATTCCACATAAAGTTGTAGGCTTTCAGAGTCTTTTTGGTCATTAGACAGAATAATAAGGGCACACTTTTGTGGAATCCACCATAATGCACTAGACCATGTATGCTATATAGCTGTCGACAAATAATCCCCTTATAAAAGTATGTACCATCCACTAACCATATTGTTGCAGTGCTAAGATCAAATAGGTTCTGCTGTGTAGTAAACACACCGACATTTGTATCAGTAGAACTATCACACATCCTCATAGTTATGAAGGGACCACTCTTCATTGGATAGTCAGAGATATTTATCTCATTTATGCAGAATACTTTCTCTTTACGTACATTCTTTCTATGTATCCGACCTACATGCTGTATAAGAGCCTTCCATGTTGGAAGGCTTGGTGTTACATCAGCGGAAGTTGACGCCAAAACATCATCAACAACTATACAGGGGTTATCACGGGACACTGTGGATCGTACCCGTATAGCATCACATATCCTGTACTTTTTCGTTTCTGTCGGGTCACCTCCATGGGAATGTTGCACCGTTTTCTGTAGTCTTTCACCATCAGGAACACTAATGGTAATTGCTCTGCCTTTACACTTCATAGTTTGTTTCCATTTGCAGCACCAGTATGTCTTTTCTTCAACTACTTTCTCACGATGCATTAAGAATCCGTCTAAAAGCAGGACATATCTTCCCTTTTGTGAACTTATAGGCCGATACACCGCTCCCAATGTACCTGGAGCATTTTCATTCATTTTGGTAACAGCGAACACTCAATGTATTGCAATATGTGCAATTAAACTACCGTTCGACATTTACAGATATTTTACAACGGTCGACATTTCAAATTTCGCAGTTTCTTTACTTCGATATTTTGCTATTTTGACTTTATAGCCTCGAGATACTGAAATTCGCGATTTCAGTATTTCGAGGTTATGAAGTGAATCCATATATATATATATCTATATATATATATCTATATATATATATATATATATATATATATATATACACACACACACACACACACACACATATATATATATATATATATATATATTTGTGTGTGTGTGTGTGTACATCAAAAGGCCACTACATCGAATTCAACTTCACTGACATGGCAGAACAACGACAAATGAATAGCCGAAGTCTCCTGCACAGTAAGTTACTGTTTGGCCATCCACCTGAACTTTGCCCCATATCCCCACGGTAGTGCATTCTCGGAGTTGAAATTTTAAGTTAGGGGGGTGTGGGGGGCAAAGCCCCTCACGTAGGTGGGTATGGGGGGAGTAGTCCCCCATATGTGTGTAGTCAGTTTAATGGCAGTTTTTCAGTTCTGGATGGCCAAATGGTAACTTACCGTGCGGGAAATCTCAAATTTCAGTATTTCGAACTTACAAAGCCACATACTCACATTTCCAAAACCGGCAGAAGCACGAAATTCAAAATCCCGAAGCACGGATATTTTGAATTTCTGCTTCCGGTGGTACAGTATGTGGATGTTTGGATTTAATTTTGGTACGTTTGTGTGTGTAAGTATGTTGGTTAGGGGTTTAGTATGTGTAAGTGTGTGTTGTGACTGTTTTGTGTGTGTTTCAGGGACTGTAAGATGTGTGTGTGTGAGTTCTGGTTGTGTTTCTGTTTGTGTGATCTCGGAGTTAGAATATATAAGTAGGGGGGTGTGGAGGGCGCAGCCCCCCACATGGGGGGTACAGGGGGGCTTGCCTCCCTGCTTATATTTAGCTTAGATGAATTTGTTTGATTGTGGGGGGGAGTTTTGTGTATGTTTATGTGTGTACTGTATGTGTAACATAATTACAGGATTTAGAATTTCGCAGTTGTGTGTTTTCGAATTTGTGAGTTGTGGTTGGGTTTTGAAATTCGAGATTTCAGTATTTCGAAATTACAAAGTGGACCCATATATATATATATATATATATATATATATATATATATATATATATATATATATATATATATATATATATATACACATATATATATACACACACATATATATATATATATATATATATATAGATATATAGATAGATAGATATGTGTGTGTGTGTGTGTGTGTGTGTGTGTGTGTGTGTGTGTGTGTGTGTATATATATATATATATATATATATATATATATATATATATATATATATATATCTACTATTTTCTTGCTTTTTTTACTATTTATTATTAAAGATATTTAAACCTTTCATTGTGGCTGAACTTTCTGAGACATACTTGATAGTTGTTACTGAAGAACCTACCAAGCGGAGAAAATGCTGAGAGAAGAAAGGAGCCACTTTTGAGATTCTAAGTATTTTTTCTGATTTTTTGTTTAAAATAACTGCTTTGCCGCCTACTTTTCGGCATTTTCCAGCTTGCTAAAGTTGATATCTGTATTAGAAACAGTATTTAGAAGACTTCTACAGCCTGTTTACTGCATTTCCTGTATTGCACTTAATTTAAAATCAGTTTTCTTAAAATTGCATTTTACCTGAGTCTGGCCTAGCACTCAAGTGTGGGGTCATTTATTGCACTGTTCTGACTATTTTGCTACTTGTGTATCTCTGCTACCTTTAAACTAAAACAAACAAAAAAAAAACAAAAAATCTTGCTTTTTTCCCACTTTCTGAAATTTAAGAAAGTTCAGTTACAGATTTGCTGTTCTGAACTGTTTGTAAGTTTCTTGGAGGCCAGTGCTTGCTTGGGCTAAAGGGAAGTCTCTGTGTTCACCAGTGGCAGTGGTTAACACTGGGCAGCCTGCCTGTCCCTGTAGGAGTGGTTACTGCCTAGAAGCTGTAGTTTTATTCACCATTTTGGGTCAATTCCAAACTCCTTGATCTCTCTCTCTTAAAACCCTGCTGCCTCATGGTTTTGGCGTCTTTCCAGGCTTGATAGTTGTTGCTGAAGCACCTACCAAGGGGAGAAAATGCTGAGAGAAGAAAGGAGCCACTTTTGAGATTTTAAGTATTTTTTTCTGATTTTTTTGTTTAAAATCACTGCTTTGCCGCCTACCTTTTGGCATTTTCCAGCTTGATAAAGTTGATATCTGTATTAGAAACAGTATTTAGAGCACATCTAGAGCCTGTTTACTGCATTTCCTGTGTGCACTTAATTTAAAATCAGTTTTCTTAAAATTGCATTTTACCTGACTCTGGCCTAGCACTCAAGTGTGGGGTCATTTATTGCACTGTTCTGACTATTTTGCTACTTGTGTATCTCTGCTACCTTTAAACTAAAACAAAAAAAAAACTTGCTTTTTTCCCACTTTCTGAAATTTAAGAAAGTTCAGTTACAGATTTGCTGTTCTGAACTGTTTGTAAGTTTCTTGGAGGCCAATTCTTGCTTGGGCTAAAGGGAAGTCTCTGTGTTCACCAGTGGCAGTGGTTAACACTGGGCAGCCTGCCTGTCCCTGTAGGAGTAGTTACTGCCTAGAAGCTGTAGTTTTATTTGCCATTTTGGGTCAATTCCAAACTCCTTGATCTCTCTCTCTCTTAAAACCCTGCTGCCTTGTGGTTTTGGCATCTTTCCAGGCTTGATAGTTGTTGCTGAAGCACTTACCAAGGGGAGAAAATGCTGAGAGAAGAAAGGAGCCACTTTTGGGATTTTAAGTATTTTGTTCTGATTTTTTGTTTAAAATCATTGCTTTGTCGCCTACTTTTCGGCATTTTCCGGCTTACTAAAGTTGATATCTGTATTAGAAACAGTATTTAGAACACATCTAGAGCCTGTTTACTGCATTTCCTGTGTTGCACTTAATTTAAAATCAGTTTTCTTAAAATTGCATTTTGCCTGACTCTGGCCTAGCACTCAAGTGTGGGGTAATTTATTGCACTGTTCTGACTATTCTGCTACTTGTGCATCTCTGCTACCTTTAAACTAAAACAAAAAAAAACCTTGCTTTTTTCCCACTTTCTGAAATTTAAGAAAGTTAATTTACAGATTTGCTGTTCTGAACTGTTTGTAAGTTTCTTAGAGGCCAGTGCTTGCTTGGGCTAAAGGGAAGTCTCTGTGTTCACCAGTGGCAGTGGTTAACACTGGGCAGCCTGCCTGTCCCTGTAGGAGTGGTTACTGCCTAGAAGCTGTAGTTTTATTGGCCATTTTGGGTCAATTCCAAACTCCTTCATCTCTTTCTCTCTTAAAACCCTGCTGCCTTGTGGTTTTGGCGTCTTTCCAGGCTTGATAGTTGTTGCTGAAGAACCTACCAAGGGGAGAAAATGCTAAGAAGAAAGGAGCCACTTTTGAGATTTTAAGTATTTTGTTCTGATTTTTTGTTTAAAATTACTGCTTTGCCGCCTACTTTGCGGCATTTTTCGGCTTGCTAAAGTTGATATCTGTATTAGAAACAGTATTTAGAACACATCTAGAGCCTGTTTACTGCATTTCCTGTGTTGCACTTAATTTAAAATCAGTTTTCTTAAAATTGCATTTTACCTGACTCTGGCCTAGCACTCAAGTGTGGGGTAATTTATTGCACTGTTCTGACTATTTTGCTACTTGTGTATCTTTGCTAGCTTTAAACTAAAACAAACAAAAAAAAAACAAACAAACAAAAATCTTGCTTTTTTCCCACTTTTTGAAATTTAAGAAAGTTCATTTACAGATTTGCTGTTCTGAACTGTTTGTAAGTTTCTTGGAGGGCAGTGCTTGCTTGGTCTAAAGGGAAGTCTCTGTGTTCACCAGTGGCAGTGGTTAACACTGAGCAGCCTGCCTGTCCCTGTAGGAGTGGTTACTGCCTAGAAGCTGTAGTTTTATTGGCCATTTTCGGTCAATTCCAAACTCCTTGATCTCTCTCTCTTAAAACCCTGCAACTCTTTTTTTGCATGGTCTTGCACACAGAGCAGCGTTGGGCAGTGCCACTTAACAGGTTTAAACTATTCCCGGCTCCACAAAGTCTGCTCTTCACTTTTTCCCTTAGAACTGCTCTAAATCTTAAAATAAGCACTCTATTTTCATTCTAAAGCCCTGCACTTGCTCGTACAAGTAATCTCATAGGTAAACACTAATAAACTTAAGCACTATTACATCCTCTTATACTCCTTTTAAGCACTTGCTCCCTATTGGTTCTTTCTAATCAGTCAATAGGTAGTTCCCTATATTATTCAGGCATGTCCAAAGGTCAGTTTCAGGTTTACTCTCCAGTCCAGCTGGTGAATCTGGGAATCTTGAGGCAATGTTAAAACTGCCTTATGTAAACAGACCACCCTCTCCTCCTCCCAACAAGCTCAAATATATGTGAGAGAAGCAACTATATAGCCAAACCGGAGGCTAAGCTCTCTCAACCCAGTACTGGCACAGCCTGTCAGGAGGAGAAGGTAACCACACACACCACAAATCCAGTCTCACATAGACTTATCGGATCAGCAAACCAAACACATAAACACACAAAAACATACTCGGAGGCTCTAAATAAAAATCTGCCTAAGCAGCAGAGACCTCCAAAGCAGACATCCAAGCAACCCCTACCACGAAACAATACCCACATAGCAAATAGCTCACAAAGTCAGTGTGCCACACAGTCACAGCTCTTAAGGCTAAACAACACACCTAATACACTTGTAATAGGTGACTCTGCTGTCAGACACACTGACGTCCCACTCACCAGGCTGAACAAGGAGAAGGTCACTGTAAGCTGCCTGTCGGGTGCCAGGATCCGCCACATAACACAAGCACTCAGGTCACACCAAAGCAAGTACAAAAATGACTCTGTCATTGTCCATGCTGATGTGAATGACCTGAGACGTACCTCCCTGGACTACATGAAAAAAGACATAGAGGAGCTCTTTGATCATGTAGCCCAGGCCGGTATGACCCTGACCTTGAGTAGCATCTTACCCTCACCAAGAATGATGCCACAGTATAAAGACAAAATGATCAATTTTAACAATTGGCTAAAGTATTGGTGTAATTTAAAGGGGATCCAGTGTCTGTCAGCCTGGGATGACATGCTCGACAAGCCACGTTGCTTCGCTAGGGACAGCTTGCACCTGTCACCCCTGGGTTTTCAAATACTGGCAAGGGCTTTTGCCTCCTCATAGTGCCTTTTTTAGGCAAGGCTCAAAAGACAAACTCACCTCCATAGACAACACAAAGAAAAAAAAACTAAGGGTAATGCTGCTCAACGCCAGAAGTCTAAACCTCAAGATGCACGCACTCGAGACTCTCCTCAGTATGGAGAATATCGATATCTGTGCAGTAACAGAAACCTGGTTCAAGGCTCCCGAGAGCACCCCAGCACTAACAGGTTATACTTCATGCCATGCTTTCTGGCCCCAAAACTTGGACCGAAGCACACAAGGAGGGGGAGTATCCATATTTATCAAAGATACCCACACCTCCAGGTTAGTGGCACTGCACGAAGCACTGGAGACCATCCATGTGCAACTAACAGTGCGCAAAACTGCCTTTCAGTTTGTAGCCTGCTACAGACCACCCTCCCAAACACAGGAACCTCACTCAGCTTTCCTGAGAACACTGGAGAATATGAAGGTCTCTCCAAACACCATTATATTGGGTGACTTCAATTACCCAAACATTGATTGGGAAAACTGCTCAAGCCCAAACACCCTCGCCCAATGGTTCTTAGAATTTATAAACTCAAATGCTATGGAACAACTGATCACCACTCCCACAAGAGGGGAAAACATATTGGATCTGGTCATCACCAACATGGGGTCTCTATGTTCCACACCAGATGTATACCCCTCATTGGTAAGATCAGACCATAAACTAATCTCACTGGACATCCATATTCCATCCCCACCCCTAGCCAAGGAAACCACGGTGAAGAACTTCTCAAAAGCAAACTTCACACTTCTCAAAACCAAGGTGGAATCCTTCAAAGCCCCTGGGCCAGTGGAAAATACGGCCCAAAATGCAGAATCCTTTACAAAAGCATTCTATGGACACCTACAGGAATGCATGGAGCATGCTATCCCAAATAAAACCAAGACTCACTCCTCCAAAGGCAGGAGACCTGTCTGGTGGACCCCGGCCATAAATAAGCTATACAACAGAAGGAGAAAGCTACTACATGATAGAGCAAAATCCCAAAAAGGGAAGGCATCTCTGATCAGTACTAGCAAGAAACTATGATCCCTCATAAAATCATCTAAGGCCAGCTTCGAAAGAAAAATTGCACAAGACACTAAAGATAATCACAAGGCCTTCTTTAGTTATGTCAGAAACCTGGGAGGCAAGATATGCTCTGAGTTAGTGCAAAATGACAAAAAATACACTGAACCCACAGACATTGCTAACATCCTGGCAGAAAGGTTCAGTGCAAACTTCTCCCCCCTTCCCCCACAAAAGAGCAAATGTCTATCCCAACAGAGTGTAGCCTTCCTGAGATCACAGATGCACAGGTGAGAGCTGCCCTCTCCAAAGCAACAAACACAACATCAATGGGACCAGATGGTGTCCCGGGCTGCATCTTACATGAGCTCCAAGAAGAACTAAACCCTCATATAAAGTCACTGTTCAATCTCAGCCTTACTACAGGATATGTACCCAAGGAATGGCATACAGCAACAGTGGTCTCACTCCACAAAGGTGGTGCCACAACAGACCCCGGAAACTATCGCCCTATAAGCCTGACTAGCCTGGTCTGCAAAGTTATGGAGTGTATAATCATGGAAATCATAAACAAAGACATTGGGAACCTCCAGACACTGGATCCTACCCAATTTGGCTTTGTTAAGGGCAGATCTTGCCTCTTGAACCTGGTAGACTTCTTTGAAACAGTTACCAAAGCCATAGATGAAGGGAAGGTAGTCCACACAGCCTACCTGGACCTTGCAAAAGCCTTCGACACAATACCCCACTCCGGCATCATAAATAAGCTCACCAGCTTAAATATCAACCCCTATGTCACAAGATGGGTTGCAAACTGGCTCAGGGATAGAACCCACATGGTCAGAATAGCAGGTGCCATGTCAGACTCTAAACCAGTTACAAGTGGCGTCCCACAAAGTCCTGGGACCTCTCTTGTTCGGTATATATTTCTCAGAGGTACAGGCTAACACAGGTGGACTATGGCTGACCAAGTTTGCAGATGACTGCCAACTGGCTTCCGTAATCGACTCTCCGGCTGACACAAGCATCCTCCAAAAGGGTCTCACAGAGACGGATAACTGGTGCCAGAGCCATGGCCTAAAGCTAAATGCCAAAAAGTGCATAGTCATTCCCTTTGGGAAAAACAAAGTGCCCACAAATTACCACATAGGTGGTAATCCATTAAGTACGGAAGAAGTAATTAGGGACTTGGGGGACCCAAGTAGATAGCAATCTCTCCTTTAACAATCACGTTGCCATAGTGGTACCTTATCATGAAAGGATTCACATCTAGATCAAGAGAGATTATTGTGCCCCTCTACTCATCACTTATCAGGCACATAATTGAATACAATGCCCCATTTGGGATGTACCTTACCAACACCTGCGGAAACTGGAAAGACCCCAAAAGTACCTCACCAAGAGGATCAAGGGGCACAAACAGATGCCTTATGCAGCTCGGCTAAAGAAATTCCAGCTCTACTCAGTTGCGTACCGCCTACTCAGAGGTGATCTGTGTCTGACGTATAAAGCTATGTCCAACCCAGATTTAATGGACATGCTTCACCTCAGGAAATCCAAATCCCTTAGAGCTACACACTCCAGGGACTTGAACATCAGCACAGAAATAAATAGGACATGCTGGAGGGACAGATTCATATCCCAGAGGCTCCCCTCACTCTGGAACAAAATCCCAATCCATGTTAGGCAGAGCCCCTCACTGACCATTTCAAGAGAAATCTTGACGAGTGGATGGGAGATCGTAAGTTTACCCCTGGGATCTCTTCTGTGTCCCTGCTTGACAGAGGTACAGTAAACTAACCTTAAAAGGGCTACCTTCTGTGACCTACTATACAGAGGCACAGTCAACTAGTCTAAAAGGGTGGCAAAAGCCAAACACACTCTGGCTAGGCTTATAAATGCCCTAGGGCAGATAGCCTAGTATCAACCTATGAACCTATGAACCTATATTTAAGTTCTGATAGTACTTGCATATTTATTTGGTGACACTATGTAGGCCACTCCTAATAGCCTTGCTATTGGTCAAACTACCATTTGTATTGATAGTAAGATTGGACACCCTTTGTTAAGGGCCTTAAAGTAGCTGATAAAGAGTGGTTGGTGGCAGTTATAACTAAGAATCTAGGCAAAAGGAGCATACCTAGTAAACCTGTGCCAGCCTTTTCCAGGTGTGTGTGTGTGTGTGTGTGTGTGTGTGTGTGTGTGTCTATAAATCAAACCCCAGAGTGTGTGTGTCAACTACTTGTGCAGGGACATGAAGCACTGGTTGGACAGAGAGGGTGCTCGAGGTCTTGGCTTGGCCACTCAGCTGAGATCTTAACCCTATAGCTGTACCAGTGGGGAGTCTTATTGGGGATCTGGAGAAAGAGGGAGAAACCAGCCCCGGACTGACTGTGGTCTCTGTTTGCTCTTAACGGAAATTGCACTGAATGCAGAGAGCTACTTCTGGAAATAGTGTGTGTGCGTGTGCGTGTGTGTGTGTGTTTGTGTGTGTGTGTGTGTGTGTGTGTGTGTGTGTGTGTGTGTGTGTGTGTGTGTGTGTGTGTGTGTGCACGTGTGTGTGTGTGTGTGTGTGTGTGTGTGTGTGTGTGTGTGTGTGTGTGTGTGTGTGTGTGTGTGTGTGTGTGTGTGTGTGTGTGTGTACCTGTCATCCTCCCAATGTACATCCCCCACTGGTGCTAGTTTTGAAGATTGAGGCTCCTTGATTACTGGGCCAATGGTGGGGTGTCACAAAGTACATATAGAAGACCTGGAGAGAGTCATGTTTGGTGCATGATGGAAAGGGAGTAGATTACTGGCACCCTAAGAAAGTTTTACCTGTTGAGTAGTCCCAGTACCTGTGGTACCAGTCTTGCCAGTTGCAGTGGATTGACATCTTCGTACTAGATCCTGTGCTACTGTATTCCAGCTTACTTATTCCAGGATTTGTACTATGGCAAATGTGATCCTTCTGGCTTGGTACTGACTCACATAGGGACTATACTGCTATTTAAAAAGGCCAAATGCCATCCTTCTAGCTTGGTACGGACTCACAGAGGGACTATATTGCTATTAAAAAGGCCAAGTGTGATCCTTCTGGCTTTGTAGTGACTCCCACAGGGACAATAGTGATATTGAAAAAGGCCAAATGTCATCCCTTTGCCTTGATGATGACACACAGGGACTATACTGCTATTTAAAAAGGTCAAACATGATCCTTCTGGCTTGATACGGACTCACACAGGGACTATACTACTATTTAAAAGTCCATATGTGATCCTTCTCGCTTTGTACTTACTCACACAGGGACTATACTGCTATTAAAAAAAAGGCCAAATATGATCCTTCTGGCTTGGTACTGACTCACATAGATATACTGCTATTAACAAAGGCCAAATGCTATCCTCTTCATAAATAGAACGTCTGCACATTAAGGATTTATTGCTCAGATGACTCTCCCAGAGTACCTAAAGAAAACATATGCAGTCGGGTTGAGAAAATGAAGCCTAACTAGGGGTGTGTACAGAACCCCTGATCTGTAAGGCAGAAATCTCAAACAGTGAACCACTGTATCATCTACATTAAATATTTTCTTAATAATTTTGACTGTGATTCTCTTGCAATCATTAACCTCCCAACTTCTTTCGGCCCATTCATTCCCCAACCCTTCATGCTTTTGGGCACCAAGAAAGGGAGTTGACATCTTAGACTAAGGCTCTCATCCAGTGGGTTTAGAACCATTTTTTTCAGTCGTCTTAACACTTTCCCTTTTGCCAAGAATGTATGGCACAACACTTGCTATGCTGGGCCTTTGGGAAAGCACTTTTCTGCACATGCATGCTTCCAGATATAGTATGTAAACTCATTGTCAGCCTCACACATTTTTTCAACTGGAGCTCTAGTAGTGGGACTCAGGCAACAACCAGGATGAAGGGGGCTGGAATTTCTTGTTCACTCTCATCCATTCCTAGTCAGCTCCCACATTGTCAAGGCTGCTAACTGAATACAGGTCATTTGAGAATAGTGAAGGCCAAAATGTTTATTCCCAGAAGGCTTTTCCATATTTAAAGGAATTTACTCTGAATTCAGAATTATTTTCAAAATGAAATATAATAGTGTTTCAGTTGTACAGAGCTGATGTCCCTCAGTCACCCTGGGAAGACCTGTGCCAAAGTCCTGGAAAGTAGATTGTGTTCAACTATTAAAAACAATGATTCAGGAGGAGCAAAGCTGATTTTGCCCTGATTATGGGAATGTGGCTCAGCTGTTTTTCCTTACATGGATACTGGAGGGGTTATGAGAGCTTGTCAGTGCCTTATTTTGTAAATCTAGAAAATGGACATGACAACGCAGTCCAGAATGTCTTGTGTAAAGTGCTACGTAATACAGAGTGGCAGGACTGCTAAGTCCCATTTGGACTCTATATTTGCAGACCAAAAGCATTGTTGAAGTTAAGGCACACGTGTTGAGGGTGGGTGTAGGAGTCTTCAAATAGTTTGCAATTTCCATTCAAGTTCACAGTTTTCACTGACAGGATAGCAAAGTGCAGTCAAATTGTGGAGAGCACCTAGTCTGGGTAAGTAAGGCGATATTATTATCTACAGATGATGCCCTCTTCCTTGACTCAAGTGACTATAATTTACAGCATGCACTGGAGGTGCTCACTGGTCATTATAAAGCAGCTGGAAGGAAAAAGTACAGTTGTTTACACTTACCATAAATGTAGATGTCTGAGTGTATTCACTGTTGCAGACATCACATTTAGGTTATCTGCTTGCAGTAGCCCTCAGTCGGCCTGATTAACAAAGTATTGGGTCCTGCGTCAGTTTCTGTCCCTTCTTCCATAAAGTCAGGTCATCAGGGTTATGAAACATGCAGCCGCCGTCATTACCTCAGTTTTTCTTGCCCCAGATGTCAGGTGACCCCCTAATGGGAAGCAAATAAATCTATAAATATACAAGGTTATACCGCCAACAAAAAAGCAAATACACCAAAAAGCTTTTGAGCATAGTAAAGGAGAATAGATGTATAGCCAAAGGAAGTAAGGGGGCTGGAGGGAGGATAACCAGGACTGCAACAGTGAATACACTCGAACATCTGCATTTATGGTAATTGTACACAACTGTACTATGTTCTTTGTGTTTCACTGTTGCAGTCATCACATTTGGGTAGATTCCCAAAGCTAAGGATGGGAGGAGGAATTTAGATAGCATTAGGACCAACTATAAGGTCCTGCAAGACTGCAGTGGCAAAGCCAGCTCTGGATTTAGAGAAAATTGGCAGATGGTAATGCCTGGTGAAAGTATGTACAGAACTCCAGGTAGCATCTTCTAGGATGTCCCTGGTAGGGACGCCTCTGAGAAAGGCTGTAGAAGTAGATGCAGCCCTGGTTGAGTGGGGTCTGATCCCCTGTGGGATAGGTTTTCCATGGTGCTTGTAGCAGAAGCGAATACAATGGCTTATACATTTGGAAATGGTTTGCTTTGAAATAGCCTTCCCCTCTGCCCCTGCAGCAAATGCCACCAGCAGTTGGTCAGATTTCCTTTGAGGTTTAGTCCTGTCCATGTAGAATCTAAGTTGTCTGTGCACATCTAAGGAGTGCAGTATCCATTTCCCTTTGTTCTGTGGATTAGGAAAGAAGGTTGGCAAATGAATGGACTGATTAAGGGCCACACTGGATACCACCTTGGGCATGAAGGAAGGATTGGTCCTGAGGGACACCCTGTCTGCATGAAAGATGATGAAAGGCTCCACTGCCATGAGGGCCTGTAATTCAGATACCCTTCTTGCTGAAGTGATGGCTAAAATAAAGGCTGTTTTTCAAGAAAGGAATTTTAAATCTGCACTAGCAGCTGGCTCGAAAGAAGGAAGAGTGAGTTTCTCCAATACAAAGTTAAGGTCCCAGGCTGGAGTTGGGGCTCTTCTGGGTGGTCTTACATTTTTGGCCCCTCTGAGGAACTGCTTGAGCAGTGGATGCGAGAAGAGGGGAGGTTCTGTATTATAGTGAGCTGAAATGGCTGAGGTGTGAATTTTGATGGAGGAAAAAGAAAGTCCCTTGTGAAGCATCTCAGTTAAGTATTGTAAAATCTGAGGTAAGTTGGGCACTGTTGTGCTCATCCCTTGAGACTGGTTCCAGGCATAGAATGTTTCCATTTTTCAGCATAACATTTTCTAGTACTAGGCCTCCTTGCCTCTAAAATGATATCCATCACTGGTTTACTAAGGGATGGTAAGGGAGAGATTAGGTAATTAGCCAGGCTGCTAGGTTCAGGGTTTGAAGCTGAGGTTGCAGAATCTGATACTCCTGTTGAGACAATAGGGTAGAGGTCAGAGGCAGGTGCCATGGGACCAACAGTGACATACTGCGCAAGAGGGGGTACCAGTGTTGGTGAGGCCAGTGTGGTGCAATCAATATCATCCTTGGTTTGTCCTGTTTGATCTTTAGTAGTACTTTGAAGAGAAGAGGCAGAGGAGAAAAGGCATAAACTGATTTTTCCAGCTGAAGGACAGGGCATCCACTTTCCAAGCCTGTTTGTGGGGAGTCCTTGTGCAAAATTTGTCCAATTGGTAGTTCTGGGGGGATGCAAACAGGTCTATATCTGGGCTCCCCCATTTGTTTGTCAGCATGTTGAAAATCTTTGGTTCCAGTTTCCACTCGTGTGGGTCCATGAGATTTCTGCTTAGAGTGTCTACCAGTGTATTTAGTTTTCCTGGCAGGAATTGAGCTTGTAGATGCACTTGGTAGCTCAAGGCTGTGTTCCACAATGCCATGGCTTGTCTGTAGAGGGGGTAAGAATGGGTACCCCTGCGTCCGTCTTTACCATTAATTGTCCTGGAAGAATGTGATCCTTGAAGGTTGTCAAAGCATTCTGTACAGCTAGCATTTCTTTTTGATTGATATGCAAGTGCATTTGACTTGGGTTCCATTTGCTCTGAATGCACTTCCATGCCAGGTGAGCCCCACATGCATAGTCTGATGCATCTGTTGTTAGGGTTTGGGCAGCAGGGGATAGGGTGAATGGTAGTCCCTTGTTTAGGTGGTATGCCTCTGCCCACCAAAGAAATTCCAGGCATAGGCAAGGTATGATAGGAATCATTGCTTCTAGATCCTGAGAATGTTGACATGATAGGCTTTTTAGGTACCACTGTAGTTTTCTCATATGCAGTCTTGCATATGGAATTAAAAGAATGCAGGAGGCCATGAACCCCAAGGCTTGCTATATTTGCCTTGCAGATAACAGGGTTTTCGTGGCCACTAGTTTGAAGTAGGTTGTCAGGTGAATTTGTTTCTCTTGCATGAGGAAAGCCATCTGGGAAGCTGTATTCAAGCTTTCTCCCAGGAATATAATTTGTTGACAGGGTATCAGGTGTGATTTCTTTTCATTTATAGTGTACCCCAGACAAGTTAACACTTTTTGTACAAAAGCCAGATGATTCAAAAGTATGTCCTGGCTTTCTGCCTGAATTAGACACTCGCCTAGGTATGGATATATTTGAATATTTCTTTGCCTGCAAAATGCAATGACTGGTGTTAGGCACTTTGTGAACACCCTGGATGCAGTAGATAAGCCAAAGGGCAGTGCAGAGAACTGGTAGTGATTGTAGCCTGCTTTGAAGCGTAGGTATCTTCTGCAAGATTCCCTGATTGGATGTGCAGGTATGCTTCCTTTAAACTGAGTGTTGCCATCCACGCATCTTTTCCTAGCATGGGAAGCAACTCATGAAGAGTCAGCATCTTGAATTTTGGAATCACCAAAAAGGTGTTTAGAGTAGACAAGTCCAGGATTGGACACCATGAATTGTCTTTTCTGGGTACCAGGAAAAGCCTTGAGTAGAAATCGTGTCCTTTTTCCTCTTCTGGTACAGTTTGAATAGCCTTTATGTTTAAAAGAGAGAGTATTTGCTTTTGAGCCTCTGCCCACTGATTTGGTGGTAGATCTGGCCAACCGTTGGGCATTGGCAATGTGTGAAAGTAAAATCTGTATTCTTGGGACACTATATTTAAAACCCATTTGTCCTGGGTAATGAGTTCCCAGTTTTTGGCCTGCAGACCAATCTTTCCCCCTAAAGGAGCAGTCAGTTGAGAAGTGCTTGGAAGTTCTAAAGTCAAGTAATTGAGACAGTTTTCCATAGGGGGGAGTCTTACTACTCCCAGATTTAGAAGCGGAAGCCCCCCACTGCTTAGTCTTGTGCATACCCTGGAACTGAAACCTGGGGTTTCTGCTGGGTCTGGGTTTGGATTGAGAAGGCCTGGAAGGAGCGGGAAAGGATCAATTCTTAGAGGGCCAATGCCTACTAAATCTTGGAGGCTGAACTTGTAAGAAATATTTAATAGTTTGCATAGATTTAGCTTTATCTTCCATCTTTTTAAGAACTTCCTCAGCTTTATTGCCAAACAGGTGGTCCTGATTTAAGGGAGCATCCAACAGTTTAGCTTTAACATGATCAGGCAAAGATTGCTCCTTAAGCCAAGCATGCCTTTTGAGTACAAACCCAGTGAAAGCAGCCCTGCAAGAGACCTCTAAAGAATCAGACCCACATTGCAAAGTATGTTTTCCAACCTGTTCAGCAGAATGCATCAAATCCTGTAAATCCTTATTTTCAAAACAGTCAGGAATCAACATCATTTTCTGTTTAAGCAATCCAATAATATGTTGTTGATACTTTAACATATAAAACTGACAGTTTAAGGCCCTAATGGCCAAAGCTGCAGAAGTGTAAACCTTCTTACCCCATCTATCCAGCGGCCTGGAATCTCTATCAGAAGGGGTAGGATTTTTGGCAGTAGAAGCCTTAATGCCCTTGGGTCCCTGTGAAATAGTCTCTGGATCCACAATAGGATTTTTAAAAAGGAACTTGTGAGAATCAGGAACCCTATAATATCTGTCAGGTTTTCTGGGAGCAGGAGGAAAAGAATCAGGGGCCAAACTAGATTCCGAAAAGGCATCATCAACAATGTCTAGTACAGGAGGTATAGCTAAAGGCCTATGTTGAAGCAGGAGTAAGAAATCCCTAAGCCTCATTTCTGAATCAGAGAAATTCTGGCTTTCCCAGTGGAAATGCTCCCTTAGAGTATGTAAGGTTTCACCAAAAGATAAATCCTCTGGAGGAGAAGCAGAGGGAATAGAGTCCTCTGCATCAGAATCCTCATAAGTAGATAAGGGTAAATCTAGATTATCAGAAGAAGCAGAAAAATCAGAAAAATCATAATCTTGGTCAGAAGATTCATAAACAAATTCAGTCCTAGGTCTCTTAGAAGAGGAAGGTTGGCTTTCCCTGATTAAAGTTATAAGGTCTTCAGCCATTCTTATCATTTGTTTTTTAGGCATAGAGGCCTAAGCATGAGGCCTAGGTGTCAGTTTTCTAGGCAAGGTTTGAGGTTTAGGCCTTAAAGAAGAAGGAGGCGTTGGTTTAATATGCAAGTCCATAGGCCTGAATACACCCTCAGAAGCCGGTGCCTGCACACCGGCTCCGGACTCATCCAAGGTAGAGACATCTGCAGGTTCAACAGTTGAAGCACCTCGCGGCATACCGGACTCCGAATGGGTCTCAGTAGAGGCCTGCAAATCAGAAGTAGTGGGTATCAGGGGCTGCAAAAGCACCTCACTGAGTACCGGCGAACTGGCGATTGGCTTAGGAGAAGCATCGTCGGCAGCTTTGGACCTAGGTGGCCTGTCTCTGTCTTTATCTTTGCATTTTTTCGGAATGCCGGTAGTCAGATAGCTTACCTACGACATTTCTGGATAATTGAACCGAGAACCGAAATATTTAGAAGCAAAGATATACCAATGATGGATAGTGCGTTGGCTAAATAAGGCACAAAACCGACAGCAAGGTACATCATGGTCAGGGCCTAGGCAAGGAATACAGTACGAATTAAAATCTTTGTGAGGTATTTGCTTTCCACAAGTAATGCAATTATTAACTTTTACTGACATCAGAGAGGAGCAAGAAAAAGTTTCCCTAATGGGGTACTTAGCTTTAGTTGAAGACTTCAGTTCTGAAACTCGAAAATGAAAGTTTCAGGAGTCGGATGACCGGCACTTGCAAACTGCTTCTGCTTCGGGCACCGCACGGTAAGAAAGACTGAGGTAATGACATTGGCTGCATGTTTTATACCCCTGATGACCTGACGTCATGGAAGAAGGGACAGCAACTGATGCAGGACTCAAGATTTTGTTAATCAGGCCGACTGAGGGCTACTGCAAGCAGATAACCCAAATGTGATGACTGCAACAGTGAAACATGAAGAACATCTACTTATGGTTATCTCACTGGAAAGAGTGGACTGATCTGTGACTGTTCTCTAAGGCAACAGAAATGAGACACCCAAAATGAAACAATTCAAGTATCTCAATGTCTTGCTCACAAGTGAGGACAGAAAGGATAGTGAGAAGAGATAAAGGACTGACCAGTACTTTGAATAGACAGACAGGCATACACTCAGAAGAATCAGATTTATGAATTAAAATAAGTTATTTCCTTTTCTAACCATAGAAGTACCTGAGCAATAAAAGTGCTAATGTAATAAAGCCCTATAATTCTTTTTGTTAACTCTCTTTTTTCTGTGCTTTTTAAGCATAAATGCATTTCCTCTTTTCACTGTAGTGTGCCATTATGTTGTGTATTTAACTGAGGGACAATTAGCAATGGACATTCAAGCATAAGCCAATTAATGAGATAAGGTTAAGGCTGTTTTTCAGTCTACAATACCTGTGTGGTGTACAAAACTCCCTGGTGCAGGGGCTCAGTTTAGTTACTGAGATAAAGTGTGATTCACACTGTTGCTATACTGTGTAAGTGAAACACTATATGAATGGAAAGAGTCTTAACTATTATTTGTTTTTATTTATTTATCCTTTGTTGACTGAGTTAGTCCCACTAGGTTAGTGGCTTCATTTCACAGGGGACCCAAGGTGGTATTTATTTAGCTAGGCCATTGGGGAATTTCCCCTATGTTATTCGATAAGTTCCAAAGGATTGTTTACATTCACATAAGCTATCGCAAACCAAGGTCCCATCTACTTGAGCTGAATCTGAAGGACTGCACACTCAGGAGTGCAGCCCATCCCTTCACCATGTTGCACTCCTGTGTTAGCAATTTGAAAGTGAATGCAATCACCTGGAGTGGGAAGAGAGCTCACAGCCTTCTGATCTTCCATCACCAAAGGCAGTACGCTACCTGATGAGGAACCATCACTGTATAAATACTGAGGCCAATGCCCACTCAACTGGGAACAGCTTACATGTTTACAGGTTATGCATTAAAAGAAACGGTAAGAAACATTTCCTGCAGAGCATACAAAGTACTATTAAAATCTGAAACCTGCAAATGCAGCCCCAGGCTAGCCTTAAAGGAGTCACCTGAATGCACTATGTGTACATAGGTCTATTGTTTCTGAATACAACCCCTGCACTAATATGTGGATTCTTTAGCAAATAGCCTGTTTGTATCAGTAAACACTCTTAGCTACATATAATTCCTGTATAGAGAAAGAAATCTATACAATTCAGAATATTATAGTACTTATCAATGCACTTTCTGTACTTTTACAAATTCATCCGCTGCATATAATAAATACATCGTGAAATGCAGTACAGAAACCACTGCTCAGGTCTGTAACAGTAACATTTTACTCAGGACATTATTTACTCTCATGCTGTACTTAAGTGACTGCGCTGTTGTTTCTGGCATACTTTCTTCTTCCTCTCCTTTTCTTCAGTGTTCCCTCCCCCACCCTTTGAACTTCAGAGCATCTGCCATCCATTACTGGCTCCCACTCCATACTGATTTTTCCGTGAGACTCTGTGCTGTAATATGGTATTCTAAGTCAACAAAGAAAGGGACTGACTGCTGTCCACTCTGAAGCCACCCTCCTCCGTTACATTTAAAGAACGTCTACAGTATCCAATGCCAAAAAAGGAGTTTACAAGACTCGGATCACTGCCTTTGTATGGGAAGATGACAAGAAACATTGCAGACTATCTTTTCAGATTAGTTTTGATGACATGGGTGAGGCAGTCAAATGGGAATTGTCAGACCACCCAGTTCCAGATGCAGGGAGCAAAAATATAGAACATTTTACAGTGGCAGCACCAAGACCTTCCAAGAGACAAGCTCTTTTTTGTATTTTACTTAGCTAATGAAACTGCATGTCTTGTATCTGCACTAAAAGCATGCAAGGTTTTATTAACCCATATGTACATTACAGGAAATTAACCTAAGTTATAGTAACATCAGTATAGGCCAATTTAATGCATAATAGTGAACAAAGATGTAAATTACAAAAAAGTCAGTAATGTTCCCTGTCATACTGACACAGGTGGTGTTATGCAAGAATAAACTGAGAACCAGAGCAGGAATGAAAAGTATAGTTCCTGCACCAGGAAAGCAAAACAACAAAAGCAAAACAACATCCATGTGATAAACCAAAATACCTTCACTCTCTGAATTCACAAATAATCCCAACTGGTGAGCCACTGGAAAAAATAGACCAATGACTATATAAAGCATGATTAATTTTAATAAAGAGTTGAGCGCTTTCGTTCTAAAAACTCTTACAGAACTTCATCAGAACTCCCTGTCATAACACTGAAGCTTAAATAATTAGAAGTTATGTCCTTACCATAACGTTCCATGTGGAGTGTTCATCTCGCCTTTGTTCTTACACCTGGGTTCGGAGCCGATCCTCGGCTCCGTGTCGGCCGCTTGCAAGCTCTGCATCGAGAAGAAGCTCGAGACTAACCTAACTCCCACAATCCCCCTCTGCCTTTACCTCAGATCTAGTTTGCAAGCAAACCAGGAGTCAGAGAGAGAGAGCATATTCATGCAAAAAACAAACAACATACTGTACAAGCACTTATCCATATATATATATACAAGATATACATATATATACAACCGCTGCAAAGCAGAAACCAAATAATCCAGACCAGGCACCAAACTGCACGTTCTTCCTGAGGGTGGGAGGGTGGGAATGTAAGAACAAAGGCGAGATGAACACTCCACATGGAACGTTATGGTAAGGACATAACTTCTAAATGTGAGAGTGTTCGATCTCGCCGTTTGTTCTTACACCTGGGTAGCGTCCCTAGCTCCATGTTCCTGAGGAACTCATGGGAGAACGTTCTTGAGCACAGTGGAACCAAAGGTTGCCCTGTCCCTAGAAACCCTGTCTACCTTGTAATGAGAAATGAACGTATGTGGTTTAGACCAAGTGGCAGCTGCACAAATAGTGTCTAATGGTAGGCGAGCTGTATGAGCCAGGGATGTAGAAACTGATCTTGTAGTGTGCCCCTTGGGTTTGCCAGGTAAAGTTTGTTCTGATGAATCATAAACGAATATAATGCAATCAGTTAGCCATTTGGAAAGGGTTCGTTTAGTAACTGCTACACCTTTCCTGCTATCAGCGAAAGCTACAAAAAGTTGATCAGATTTCCTGTGATCCTTTGTTCTATCCAAGTAAAATCTAAGTTGTCTATGAACATCCAACTTGTGTAACATATACTCCAACTTATTTGAGTGATTTTTGTAAAAGGTAGGCAGTTCAATGGATTGATTAATGTTATTAATAGAGCAGACTTTGGGGAGAAAGGATGGATTAGTGCGAAGAGATACTCTGTCAGAATGAAAGATCAGATAAGGGTGTTTAATGGAAAGAGCCTGAAGCTCAGACACTCACCTAGCGGATGTAATGGCTACCACAAAGAGGGTCTTCCATGACAAATACTTCAATGAACAAGAGGAGGCTGGCTCAAATGGAGGTAGCATCAACTTAGATAATAAGAGATTTAGATTCCAAGGAGATGTAGGAGTTCTGACTGGTGGTCTGATATGGAAAGATCCTTTCAAAAAGGCCTTACAAAGTCTGTGAGCCATAACAGGTGCCCCACATTCTTCCACATGAAAGTTGGAAATGGCAGCCAATTGCACCCTTAAAGTGGCTGGAGAAGCTCCTTGGTGAAACAATTCCGTCAAAAACTCCAAGATCTTGTTTAAAGGAGCTATAACAGGGTCCAGATGGTGTGTATTTGCCCAGAACACAAAACACTTCCATTTACTAGTGTAGGTCTTTGTAGTGGAAGCTTTATGAGAAGCTATTAGTATATTCTGAACAGCAGGTGAGAGAAGAGCAGACCTGGCTAAGAAGGGAAGCGGAGCAGCCAAGCTGCTAGGTGGAGTGACAAGAGCGAGGGGTGGGGAGCCCCTGACGAGTGTGTCAGTAGATCTGGTTCCGGGTCCAGCATCCAGGGTCCCCGAATGCGATGTGCCAGAAGAAAGGGGAACCAAATTTGACGAGACCAGAATGGGGCAATGAGGATTATCGTCCTTTGCAAGTTGTTGGCTTTCTGCAGAAACTTTGCAATCAGGGGAAAGGGAGGAAAAGCGTACAGGAGACCCGGGGGCCAATCGTGAACCAGCGCGTCCCTGGGGACTTCCCCTGGAGGGGGTAATAGGGCAAAGTAGCTCCTGCATTTGGCGTTCATTGGAGACGCAAAAAGATCGCAGGAAGGCTGGCCCCACTTGCGAAAAATCTCCTTCGCAACTGACTGTTTGAGGGACCACTCGTGAGGCAACAGGATTGCTCTGCTCAGCCTGTCGGCTATGACGTTGGATGACCCCGGGATATGCGTTGCTATCAGAAAGCGACCTGTGGACTCCGCCCATTGCCAGATTCTCATGGCCTCTCTGCATAGTTGATAAGACTTGGTTCCCCCTTGCTTGTTTATGTACCAGACTACGGACATGTTGTCCGTCTGTACTGCAATAGTCCCTAGAGGAAGAAGGGGAGCAAAGTGTTGCAACGCTAGAAACACTGCCCTCAACTCTAGAACATTGATGTGCAGATTGTACTCTAACTCGGTCCATTCGCCTTGGACTGTCTTTCCCTGAAAGATGCCCCCCCACCCTATCAGGGAAGCGTCCGTGGTCACCGTAGCTGTCGGTGTGGGTAGCACAAATGGTCTTCCGCTGGAAAGGTTGCAAGTTTGAAGCCACCAGGGTAGGTGTGATTTGCATGTGTTCGTGATCAGAATTTTGTGTGTCAGAGGAAGTTGTTGGAACGACCATTGTGCAAACAGTAGCCATTGCAGTACTCTCATGTGCAGTCTTCCCAATGGTATCGCAATGAGGGAAGCTGCCATGAGGCCCAAAACCTTCAGAACCAGTTTTGCTGGGGATTTCCTGGATGACAGAAGAAGAGTTATGTGGCTTTGTAGTGAGGCTATCCTTTCTGGGGGAAGTCTTAGAATTAAATGATGCGTATCTAATTCTGCTCCTATGAATAAGATATGCTGTGATGGCTGTAGTGAAGATTTTTCGAAATTTACGGAAATTCCGAGGTGAATACAAAGCTGTAGTGTGTAATCCCTGGCTTGTATCAGTTGACGCTGGGTGGTGGCAGACAGGAGCCAGTCGTCCAGATACGGAAACACCTGGAATCCCAGGCGTCTCAGGTGAGACGCCACCACTGCCATGCATTTGGTGAAAACCCTGGGGGCTGAGGTCAGACCAAAGGGCAGGGCTCGAAACTGAAAGTGGCTGGCTCCCAGCCGGAAGCGCAAGTGATCCCTGGACGCCCTGGCCATTTTGATGTGGTAGTACGCGTCCTTTAGATCTATTGAGCACATCCAGTCGTCCTTCTGTAAAAATGGAAGGATCGATTGAAGCGTGACCATTCGGAACTTTTCTTTCTTGACGAAGGTATTGAGGTTGCTTAGGTCCAGAATCGGCCTCCAGTCCCCTGTCTTCTTTGGAACTAAAAAGAACCTTGAGTAAGTTCCGAATCCTCTTTGGTCCGCTGGGACTGGTTGGATGACTCTTTTTTCTAGCAGCTTTGAAATTTCTATAGCTGCAGGATCTCGCAGATGGGGCGGCACATTTGGGAGTCTTTTCATTGGAATGGGGGGCTGTAGGAAGGGTATTCTGTAGCCTCTGGTAACAACGCTTTTTACCCAATTGTCTGATGTAAGATTTTGCCAGGCCTGAGGGTATAAAGCTAAGCGACCCCCGACTGCCTCCAGAGCAGGACAGTCGGGCCTCCTCTCAGGAGTGCTGGAAAGGTTTTCCAGGGGGTGTATCCCTGTCACCTTGGTTTTGCGGACCCCCTCTGCCACCAGAGCGGCGTCTTCCACCTCTGCCCCCTCCTCTGCCTCTAGAGGGGGCATCACCCTGTGTGCCTGGGAAAGATCCTTGGGGTTTTTGAAACCACATTTTTCCACCGCGTTGCCCTTTGGGGTACGGTCTGGATGGGGTGGAAAAACGGACTCCGACAGCAGACAGAGTCTTTCCCTCCTGTTCACACTGGGTAAGGGTCTCCTTTACTTTGGGGCCAAAGAGAGTGGCACCGTCAAATGGGGCGTTAGTAAAGGAAGACTTGAAGGCTTCCGCAAATGAACATAAGCGCATCCAGGATTGTCTACGAAGAGCAATCGCTGAAGCTGCTGCCCTACTCGATCCTTCGGCTGCGTATGAGATCAGCCTCATGGATGAGTTTACAATGGATGTAAGGGTATTGAGATGTGCTGTAACTTTCTCTGAAACAGCAGCATCTGTAGTACCCTGGAGGGTATCTCCCAACTCTTTGATTAGATCCTCTGTAGTCGTGTGAAGTGGGTCAAATAGTTCAGGGATCGCATAGAAAAAGCCGCTGAACTAAAAATGCGCTTCCATCCTGTCCATAGTCCTAGAATCTTTGTTAGGGGGATGGACAGATGAGGAAGATTCCGACATCTCCTTTTTTGTGGCCGCTGCCACCACCATAGCGTCCACTGGAACTCCCTTTGTTAGAAAAGCCTTTTCTTGGGGTGCAGTAATATACTTATTAGGCTTTCTAGGGACTGGCTCCACCATGTCAGGAGTCTCCCACGCCCTTCGAGCAATCAGCTCCATTAACTCATCGAAGGGCGGAGTGACCCAGGAGGAGGAAGGGCGAGCACCAAATGCCTTCAGCAGCACTGACTCATCCTCAGAAGGGGGGAGGGATTGCCAATCACCTCTCTGCTTCAGGATCTCCAAGATGTCAGAAAAGGAGACATCTTCTGAGGGTGACTTTGGGGACCCTTCTGACTCATCCAAGTCAGTGTCCGATGTCAAAGACTCTTGTGGAGAATCTAAGTGTCTCCTCTTACACAATCTTTTCCTAGGGACTTCTTCGGGAGGAGCATCCGAAGAAGCCTCCGAGGAAGAGGGGGCACCCTCCAGGGGTGGCTGAGGCACAGGTGCTCGACGCTTGGATGTAGCCGTGGGTGCAGAGGAGGATAACGGTCCTTTATGGGGAGGAGAAGCTGTTTCTGCTGATGTGGTTGTCTGGGTAGACAACACCTTCCTCATGAGATCGAAGGCCCCCGGATCCCGAGTCGAGGTATCTCCCGGTTCCAAAGAAATGGGAAGAATCCCCGAAACAGGCACCGAGGGTATCGACCCTGAGGACGGAACCGAGTCGATCCGAGCTGAGGCCCCGAGAGGGAGTGTCGGAACCGAAACATCGGTCCGACTCTCGGTCCCGGAACCAAGGATGGATCTTCGGCTCCGAGACTCCAGTACCGGATCCGATGGAGTCGAGGTGAACGGAGCCGACCGAGAAAAGGACGGTTCTGGCACCGAGGGCTCCACAATCAGGAGATCAGCTTCTTCCAGCTCCGAAGACTGGACAGGTCTCGGAGGAGGAACAGATGGAGATAGGAGAAGGCCTTCGAGTCTCGACACCAACTGAGAGGAAACCGAGATGAGTATGGATAAGGCCGTATGCTCCATTAACTTCTGCACCACGCAGTCTACATCGGTGTCAGACAGGGGTCTGGAAGAACGCGTCGAAGGAATCGAAGACGGAGCCAACCTCAACAGTGTCGGGGGAGGGAGCTCCGTCACCGGTTCCAAGACTCGAGGCTCAGAAACTGATAACAGTTGAACACTCGGTCCCAAAGTCTGTGGAACCGGTGATCGAACCTTAACTGAAGAGCTCGGAGCCGATGACCTGGGCTCCGACGTCTTCGATTCCTTCGAGGATTTGGATGCCTGGTCTGAAGCATCCAGAGCCTCTTGAAAGGTAGGTTTTAACAAACCCCTATCCATGAGTTTCCTGCGCCTATCTGTCATGACCCTCCCACTGAAAGAATGACAAATAGAACAGTCTTCTTGCAGGTGGAGAGGGCCAAGACAGTAGACGCAGGAACTATGATTGTCAGTAACTGACATCTTTTGGCCACACTGGCAACGCTTGAACCCAGACTTAGCCTTTTCAGACATCTTAACAAGCTAAAAGGCAGCAAACAATAACAGTAAAATCCAGTAATAATGTCTAATCCGGTAAAAATGTCAAATCCAGTAGTAGTGTCTATCCGGTAGTCAATCCTGAAGGGAGGGATAGGCCCGAGGAAACTCTAACAAGTTAAAATAACTTTAACTGGAACTGAGAAAAAAACCTCGAGACAATATCACTCACACACACAGTCAATATACAAAGATTTAGAGAAATTCTAACTTCAAAAAATACAAGAAACAAGTTTAAATCTTAGCTTTAGGTGCTCGAGCTCGATCAAGAGATGCGAACGCTGCAGCGGCAAACTAGATCTGGGGTAAAGGCAGAGGGGGATTGTGGGAGTTAGGTTAGTCTCGAGCTTCTTCTCGATGCAGAGCTTGCAAGCGGCCGACACGGAGCCGAGGATCGGCTCCGAACCCAGGTGTAAGAACAAGCGGCGAGATCGAACACTCTCACATCTAAAGTTAAGTGTCAGTGGTGCAACAGGTAGCACATTCGCTTTTGATGCACAAGACTGTGTGTTCTATTCCCACACCAAGTATACACTGCTGACACTACAGTGCAGCATTACTGGGCATGCTGTATTTCAGATGAGATGTTAAACTGAGGTCAGATCTGCTAGAGTTGGTGGCTCCTCAGGTGAATGTAAAAGATCCCATGGTACCTACTGAAAAAAGTAGGGAGTCCTTTATTTAATGCAAAATAAAAATGTACATATTTACAAAATGTACATATATGCAGGCACATATGTATACATATTTCTACTTTTTTTTTGCTACTTATCAATTTTCTTGCATCTTCATTGTTGTTCTTCCATAACTGACCACCACTCCTTCCACAACCATAATCTAATTTTTACATTATATCTGCCAAAATCCATTTCCCCTTAAACAAAATATAATTCAATCTTTCATTCCAAATAGCTCTTCTAATCTACCCTTCTCACATACTCTTTCTTCTTGTTTTTATGTTATCCATACATAAACATATTTATATCCATATTATGTCATTAATACACTCAAAAAATATCTGTCTTATTTAGTGTGATATGTATCTTTTTTATTTCAATCTTCTCTTTTTCTTCTATATAAATTTTAATACCGCACGACATAACTCTTCATAACCAAACCGTTCCTTCAACCATTCATTAAATACATTTACAAAATACTCTCTTTGCCAATCTATTAATTTATTGTACATTCCATGCCATATATGATCTGAGCCTGATACTGAATCAACATTTACTTTTCTAAGTTGTTGTTGTGTCTTTCGGCTTTTCCCGGTTAGGGATCGCCACAGCGGAACTCCGGTCCGCTAATGATTGGCAGTAGATTTCTATGTGCCGACTTGCCGGGCCTGACGCACAACCTTCAACGAAGGAACGCCCATTCACGCATGTCACCACACAAAAGACGCTCTAACTGAGAATTGAACGGGGTAACGTCTTACTGTGAGGCGACAACGCTACCGCAGCACCACCACTGCAGTACTTTTTTAAGTACTTTATCCAATTCACTGATAGTAATTTCTTTTTCAAATTGTTCCTCAACTCTGCCTGGAAAATGTTTTTCCTTTCCATTCTCATTGTCCTTCATTTTACTCTTACACACATTTTCTACTTGCTGTACTATGATACCGATACCTCCCCCCTCTCCCTTGTAAATAATATATGTGCCTAAAGAGTAATTTCTTGTTTTTATTTTTTATATTTCTTTTTCAGTATCATAATACTTTCTTGTATTGTTCTCTAAATTCTGTAATACATTTCTATACATGTTCCCAAACTTCTCTTTCTCTGCCTTTCTTACATCATCCTGTTATTGAAAAAAAAAACACTTTTTATAATTCTATTTAAATTCAATCAGTCAATCTGACCACTTCTTATAGAAGTCCTTCTTGGTTGTATGATGTTTCCGTAACTGTAATACTTCCCATTCTCCATTTTCATCCCTTAATTTCTCATTTATTCTTTTTTCCTTTCCTGTTTTAACATACTTCCTTCCTTCCATCATCTCCATCCATATTAGTAAATGGTCTGAAAAACCTATCACAACTGTACATCATCTAATATTCCCAGTTCTTCCAATAATACAAAATAATCAATTTCAGACACAAGTGCCCACCCTTCTATAAGTCCATTTACTTTTTCCCACACAGCTAATTTAGCATATTTTATTACTTTCTCTCTTTTTTCTATGTCTTTCCCTTTATTTTTACATTTCTCCTTAAATCACAATTAAAGTCCCCTGCAATTATAATTTTTATGTTAAGTACCACATAGTCTAATCCATCTATCTATTCATCCACAACTGCTTTTTCCCATTTTTACACATTATAATTTTCATGTAAAGTATCACATAGTCTAACACATCCATCCATTCATAAACAACCCCCTTTTCCCCATTTTTACACATGGGGTTGGGATGTCAGTGACAATAATCTACAGCCAAGGTTCACATTCTCTCTTTCCTTGCTAGTTATATATGCATGTAATGCTACAATTCTGTAATCACATTCTCTCCACCTCATAACTAAAACAGTTAAATTTCTCATCCTTAAAACTCTTACCACTAGTATTTCACTGCTTTTCCCTGCAACACAGCCACTGCAGAGCAATGTTTATTTCTTAAGTTCCACATTATAGTTTCACACCCAATTTTTTTGTTTACAATCATTCTTCACTTGTCAGGAATCTTGCATCCTCAAAGGAATAACATCCGTTTCACAGTTAGCACACCATTCCAGTATCCCTATCCTTCTTACAGTGTAAATAATACTGTTCACATTTACTGAAAGTACTCTAAAATTGTTGCTTTTCCTTCGATTTTGAGTTTAGGGGAAACATTTTTAAATTTTAATTTTCTTATTTTCACTCTTTCCCCAAATTAATATTTTTCCTGGATTTATGTACAAATAATACTTGATACTCATAATCACAGTTTGCAATGGCTAGAACGTCAAAAGAAATTAGTATTAGTCCCTTCTCTTGACCCCTCTTCCCCCATGAACTCTCCCCATTTTTCCCCTTCAGTATTTTTTTCCTTCTTTTACTGTTTCTTCTTCAACTCCTTCATCCACTCTCCCACCTCTTGTTGGCCTACGTCATGCATGTTTTCTTCCTTTTTTACTTCTTTGTCATTATTTACTGTTTGCTCTTGGCAAACCATCCAAAAGTGTCACTTTTTTCAACAACCTTCTTTCAGACTCACATTTTCTTGCTGCATTTACTTTCTCCCCACACTGGTTATATTGTACTTTGTCACAATCATTAATTAGATGAGAAGAGTCCCCACAAAAGAAATATGATTTAGGCTGGCCAGGATTATCTTAATGTCCCTCAATGGCCAGCCACTAAAATAACGCTTGGCAAGTCTTTCACCATATTTTTTTCCATTTCAAAACAGATTCCAACCTCTACCCTCAGTTCCACAAGTTTCACTCCTCTCTAACTTTCACCATATTACAAACAGCTTCACATAAACCCTGCACACATTTTTTAACATTGTCTTCTTCCAGTTCATGAGTTCTAAACTGCAAAGCAACATTTTTATCATTAAAGTTACTATCAGAAAACAAATAATTATTTCATGGATAAATGTCCTTCTTTTTGTTACAAAGTTCTAAAAATTTCATCACCAGTCTATCAATTTCAAGTGTTAAGTTACAAAAGACCTATGTTCCTATCTATCTATATATATATATATATATATATATATATATATATATATATATATATATATATATATATGTGTATATATATGGGTCTACTTCAGAAGATCGACAGACCATTTGATCGACATTCATTTGGAGGACAGCTCATTTGGTCGACAACCAGTATTCAAGGCACTTAACAGGGATTTGCCCCCCTCTCCATTGTTGTGCGACCCTGGAGTTGATATATATAGTTAGCGGGGGTGTGGGGGGCACAGCCTATTTTTGTTTAAAATGTGTAGTTTTTCTTGTATTTTCATGCTTTTAAACAAAAATAGGCTTCGCCCCCGACACCCCCCTAACTATATATAACAACTCCAGGGTCACACAACATTGGGGAGGGGGGCAAATCCCTGTTAAGTGCCTTGAATACTGGTTGTCAACCAAATGAGCTGTCGACCAAATGAATTTCTATCAAATGGTCTGTCTATCATATGAAGTAGACCCATACATACATATATATATATATATATATATATATATATATATATATATATATATATATATGACATGAGTCGACAGTTCATATGATCGACACTCATTTGGTCGACAGTTCATTTGGTCGACAAGCAGATTTGCCCCCTTCCCCAATGTTGTGCAACCCTGGAGTTGATATATATAGTTAGGGGTGTGGGGCACAGCCCCCCACCTAAAATGCTTGTCGATCAAATGAACTGTCGACCAAATAAACTGTCGACCATATGAACTGTCGACCATGTCAGGTAGACCCATATATATATATATATATATATATATATATATATATATATATATATATATAAGGAGCGCTACAAAATCCTGAAACCCAAAACCCTGAGACCAATATCGTGAAAGATCAAAATACTGAAAACTCAAAATGCTGAAATCACACGGGATACCAACACTTAGTATATTCCAGCACAAGTATGTGCAGAAACAAATAAAAGATAAACCATATTACTCTTCAAGTATAAGCAGGGGGCAAGTCCCCCTGCACCCCCCATGTGAGGGACTGCCCCACGCACACGCCCTGCTACTGAAATATATCAACTCCAAGATTGCACTTAGTGTAATGAAGTGCAATCTCGGAGTTGATATATTTAAGTAGCAGGGGGTGTGGGGTGCAGAGCCCCCCCACATGGTGGGTGCAGGAGGGCTTGCCCCCTCTGCTTATAGTTGAAGGGTAATATGTTTCTGTATGTACTTGTGCTGGAATATTGTAACTGCTGGTATCCTGTGTGTTTTCAGTATTATGAGATTCAGTATTTTGAGTTTTCAGTATTTTGAACTTTCAAGATTTTGGTTTCAGGATTTTGGGCTTTCAGGATTTTGTAGTGCTTTCTCTCTCTGTATGTATATATATATATATATATATATATATATATATATATATATATATATATATATACATGTAAAGGCCTAATATCCTGAACTTTAAAACCCAGAGCAGTTAGCAGATTGTCCCATGCATAATACCTGTGTATTGCAGTGTCACGTGTTGTTCTTATTCTATTTAAAAACAGTTGTACTTACAGGTTTGTTGCTGCTCTCCTCTTTTGCCTGCTGCCATTAGTTACCGCATCATCTGCTGCCACAGCACACCTTCTCAGTTTGTTGCTGCTTTCCCCTTTTACTTTCTGTCATACTGCGTAAGTTTTACTGCTGCATTCTCTGCTGCCACACCAACTGTTTTTTTTCCACATAACTTTTTTGGAAGTACTGAGGATACTAAGCTGCCATGTCACGCCATGAAACAGCAGGACTGACACGTGGTCATCCTGCTTGATTATTTTCCACATATCATCACCTACAAACACTCCTGATGCCAGTTGTAGCACTACAACAGACTCGTGTACTTCATTTTCCATGGAGACAGCCAAACGCTACACATTTGAAACATCCACCACACAGAAATCTTTGTTTACATTCTGTAGCTCCATATTAAATACATTTGACTCTAAATTCTCACTTTTTACCTCCAAACTCTCCAAAGCTTTTTCTCTCCTCTGCCATATTGCTGCTTCCCTTAAGCCTCTTCCTTCCTGCTGCAGGAGCCCTCTGGCACCATCTCACAGCTCCAAATAGTAGGGGGGGATTATTTATATATAAAAATAACTCTTATTAACAACACATTTACATATTTATAAATATTTTACAAATGTACAAATATATAGATATATAAATCTGTTTACACAATCATACTAAATTTTCATCCCTATTAAACACCATTCTTTTTTCCATAACCACAATGTCTGATTTTACTTAACATTGTTGCTAAAATCCATTTACCATTAAATGTAATTTCATTTATTCATTCATTCCATATAACCTAAACAATAGTTTATCTATTCAACATATTTATTACTTCTATTCTTAGAATACCCATATTTAATCACTTCTTTTATATCGTCAAAAAAATTTCTTTACATAGTTTCCCCTTAATTTTTTACTTTTTTACATTTAAAAAACACATGCTCCACAGTTTCTTTTTCTTGACCATGTAAGCATAGCTTATCATTTTTTTCTTATATGGCATATTATTTAAATTATTATTATTATTATTATTATTATTATTATTAATTAAATTATTTTATTCATTTCTAGAATCTTAACTTTTATCTAGAATTACCTTCTATAATTTTGATCTCAGGTTCATTGTATATACTGTATATTGTTTTATTCTAGTTTTTTTCTACAACTTTTAACTAATAATATACTATACTAATGTCTTATTCTATTAATTACTGTTATTACTTCTCAAAAATTTTAATAAAAATGCTTTAAGAAAAAATACTTTCATTTCTACTTTATATTATATTCTTTCATTATTACCCATAAGACTTCCTGTTCAATTTTGTTAAATGCCTTGTTAAGGTCTCCTATCATAATTTTCGCTTCTTCTTTCCTATGTATATCATCCACAATTTCTCTGAATATCATTAATAATTCTTGACAACCCTTCCCTTTATACTATATATACTATCTTCCATAATATTTTCCATTTTAGTTTCAAATCTCATTTGTAATATTTTCATAAAGATCTTATAATCATTATTATTCAGTACTACTGGACTTCAGTTTTTCAGTTGTCTTCTATCTTCTTCCATATGAATTTAAGTATTCCACTATGTAATTCTTAATACATAAAACCGTCATTTAACCATTCATTCAATAGCTTTAAAAATATTTTTTGCCAGTCCTTTAAATTTATATACACTTCATCTGCTATTCCATCTGGCCCTGCAGCTAAATCGATATTTACTTGTCCTAATATTTTATCTAACTCGTTTAAAGAAATCTCCTTTTCCAACTTTTTATTCTCTTTTTCTGTTAACTTTTTTACTTTCCATATCGTTCACTACCTTCTTTTTTATTTATTTATTTTATTTATTTTATTTTACATTTGTTAACCGGGAAATTCCGACTGGACTAGGTCCATTTTCAGCAGATGCCCGGGGAGAAAAGTTCCAACATCAAGTTATACAAATACAGTACATCCAGCATAATACACAAAACATGTTACATCATGTATGCTAAGCATAGCAATATAACAAGAAATTAATAAAAACACTCCATGTAAAAGAAGATATAGAACATGGGTAAAAAGACAATTTCAGTCATACATTGGTAAGAAAAGAAAATATATCAAGTAAGATTCTACAGCTAAAAGTACCCTTTCAGATGACCAAGCCTACAGAGGATCAGAGCTCCAGCATGTGATCAGAGAGGAATTTGGGGAGTTAATAGTAGTATGGGTAGGGTTATGTGATACAAGGACATAACCAGGTACTAAGAAGGTGCGATTTGAGGGAGCTTTTGAATATGGATGTGGAGGGGGCAGTGGACACGGATAGGGGAAGAGAGTTCCAATTTCTGGCAATGGTGTGGGAGTAGAGTGCTTTCCCTGCATTATTGTTAGCCTTGGTGATGGAGAGGAGAGATTTTTCACTGGATCTTAGGCACCGGTTTGCAGTATAGATAGTAAGTAGGTTGGATAATGAGGGTTTTTTTTCGGGATATTTGAGAATATTGTAGGCTGTGCCCAGCTGGTGATAGTTAAGTAGCTGTGGTAGCTCAAGCCATTTTAGTTCTTTTAGTGCAGCACAGTGATGGGTTCTATAGGTTGAGTTAGTAGCAAACTTGGCTATTTTATTGTAGCATGATTCTATTTTTGTCTAGGTCACATTGTCTGATTTGGGTAAAGATTGGTGCTGCGTATAATAGAGTTAAGAGGAGGTGGCATTGTGCAAGAGTGACTCTTGCTTTTTGTGAGAGAAAGGACTTATGCCTGTATAGGGAGCCTAGTTTTTTGTGTACTAGTTTTATGGTATGTGAGATGTGAACATCAAAGTGGAGATTATTGTCTATTTCAATGCCCAGAAGTTTGTTGTGGTTAGAAGGGGAGATGGTGGTGCCATCCTTAGATGTTATGGTAAAGGAGAGGTTTTTTTTTTTGATCTATTAGGGGTAAATAGTAGCAGTTTTGTCTTTTTGGGATTTAGAATTAGGTGGATACCCGATATCCATTTTTCTACTAAGATAAAGGTATCTTGAGTGAGTGTATGTAGGGTGGTGGGAGATGAGGCGGAGCAGATCAGGGTTGAATCATCCGCATATTGTATGAGTGTGGCATGTTGTGTAGAGCATTTGAGGTTATTTGTGAAAATAGAGAACAATAGCGGGCCCAGTATAGAGCCCTGTGGGACTCCTATGGTGGTTGGAAGTTGTGTAGACAGAGTTCCTTTCCACTGGACTGATTGTTGCCTGTCAGACAAGTAGCTTCTGAACCAGGCTATAGTAGAGGAGGTGAAGGATAATGATGTTAGTGAGTCTAGTAGAATGGAGTGGGAGACCATATCTTGTGCATATTGTACTACGTTATTCAGAATCTTATTCTGAGTCCTTTCTATTTCTCATTTTACATTTTTATTTCTGTCATTACACTACCATCTTCCTTTACTAATCTTCTTAAGTAATTTAATACTTCTCATTTTCCTTATAAAAAATATCTTTGCTTATATAACAATTCTCGTATTTTTTTTTATTTCTTTCATATAATTCTTTCTTTGTGAAAGTTCTTTCTATTATTATGTTCTAAATTGCCAATTAAAGCTTTTTTACTGAAGGAATTTTCGTGGATATTACTTCATTGTTTCTTGGATTATTATTTGGTCTAAAAAGACATTTGAGGTTTTACCTCTCATATACTTTTGCATTTTTGGTCTGAAAAGATTTTTGAGTAGTTGTTGTGTGACTACTCCCAGCGTTCACATTTTGGTTCTGAGCTTTTTATCTTCAGCCAATTCAGCCTGACGCCTGTTCTGAGCAGCAGTTATATGTTACATGACTTTATTCATCATTAATTATTTGCTCAAAACTGTTATGTACGTGGTAGTATTTATTATTTAATTTATGTTGTGGTGAGATTTAGCTCACTAGAGTGCGTGGCTCGCAGTGACTTGGATTTCTTTAGGTGGAGCATGTCCATCAATTCTGAGTTGGTCATGGCTTTGTAAGTTAGGCAGAGATCATCTCTGAGTAAGCAATATGCCACTGAGTACAGCCGGAGTTTTTTCAGTCGGGCTGCACAGGACATAAGATTGAGGCCAGTAATCCTCTTGGTGAGGTACTTTTGTGGTCTCTCCAGCTGTTGGAAGGGTCTTGTGAGGTACATCCTAAATGGGGCATTGTACTCTATGACGGGTCTGATGAGTGACGAGTAGAGGGGCACTATAACCTCTTTATTTCTAGATGAGAACCCTTTAGTAATTAGATAGGCCACATAGAAGGATTTCCTAACTACTTTGGCAATATGATTGTCAAAGGAGAGATTACTATCTACCTGGGTCCCCAGATCTCTTATTACCTCTTCTGTATTAAGGGGGCTGCCACCTATGTGGTAATTCATGGGTGTTTTGTTTTTCCCAAACAGGATGACTATGCATTTTTTGGCATTTAGCTTGAGGCCATGACTTTGACACCAGGTGTCCATCTCAGTAAGGCCCTTTTGGAGAATGTCCGTGTCAGCCGGAGAGTCAATTATGGCTCCCAGTTTGCAGTCATCAGCGAACTTGGTTAGCCATAGTCCTCCTGTGTCTGCCTGTACTTCTGAGAAGTATATGCTGAACAGTAGGGGTCCCAGGACTGAGCCTTGTGGGACACCACTTGTGACTGGTTTAGAGTCGGACCTGGAGCCTGCTATTCTTACCGTGTGAGTTCGGTCTGTAAGCCAGTTGGCAACCCATCTCGTGATGTAGGGGTTTATGTTCAGGCTGGTGAGTTTTTCTGTAATACCCAAGTGGGGAATGGTGCCGAAAGCCTTGGCAAGGTCAAGGTAGGCTGTGTGAACAACCTTTCCCTCATCTAGGGCCTTGGTGACTGTCTCAAAGAAGTCAACCAGGTTTAGTAGGCATGATCTGCCCTTAACAAAGCCGAACTGGGTCGGGTCAAGTGTTTGGAGGTTCCCAATGTCTTTGTTAATGAGTTCCATGATGATGCACTCCATAGCCTTGCAGACCAGGCTAGTCAGGCTTATGGGGCAATAGTTACCAGGGTCAGTTGTGGCCCTTCCTTTGTGGTGTGGAATAACCATTGCTGTGCGCCATTCTATGGGCACGTAGCCTGTGGAGAGGCTGAGGCTGAACAGCGTATTTAGGTGGGGGGTTAGTTCGTTCTGTAGTTCGTGCATGACGTAGCATGGGACACCATCTGGCCCCACTGATGCTGTGTTTTTGGCTTTTGAAAGGGCTATTTTCACCTGTGCATCTGTGATTTCCGGGACACTACACTTTTCCGGTATTGTTGTGGGCCCTTTTGGGGATGAGAGGGGGGGTGAAGTTTGCACTGAATCTATCTGCTAGGATGTTGGCAATATCAGTAGGTTCAGTATATTTTGTGCTATTTTGCACTAGTTCAGTGCATATCTGTGAGTTGCCACTTAGATTCTTAACATAGCTAAAGAAGGCTTTGTGGTTATCTTTTGAATCCTTGGCTATTTTTCTTTCAAAGTTAGCCTTGGATGATTTTATGAGGGACCTTAGTTTCTTACTGATACTGATCAGGGATGTCTTTCCTTCTTGGGATTTGCTTTTTTTCTGAACTAGTTTCCTCCTTCTATTGTACAGCCTGTTTATGGCAGGGGTCCACCAGACTGGTTTCCTTCTCTTAGAGGAGTGGGTCTTGGTTTTGCTAGGGATGACACGATCCATGCATCCTTGTAGGTGCTCATAGAGTGCATTTGTAAAGGTTTCTGCATCTTGGGCAGCATTATCCTTTAGCATGGGGGCTGTGAAACTTACCGCCTCTGTCTTAAGCAAGCTGTTATTTGCTTTAGAAAAGTTTTTTACTGTGGTTTCCTTAGTTGGGGATGGTGGTGGGGTGTAGACATCCAGAGTGATTAGTTTATGGTCTGATCTAACCAGTGACGGGTTGACCTTTGGTGTGGAACACCTGTCACCCATGTTTGTGATGACCAAGTCCAATATGTTTTCACCTCTGGTAGGGAAGTTTACCAGCTGATCCAGGGCATTTGAGTTGATGAATTCCAGGAAGCGCTGGGCCTGGGAGTTTATACTCAAGTAGTTTTCCCAGTTAATGGTAGGGTAATTGAAATCACCCAATATCAGGGTGTTCAGTAGGACCTTCATGTTTTCCAGTGTCTCCAGAAAGGAACAGTGGTGGTCCTGAGTCATGGAGGGTGATCTGTAGCAGGCCACAATTTGCATTGCAGATTTGCCCGATGTTAGTTGCACATGGATGATCTCAGAGGTATCATGCTGCGCCACTAACCTGGAGGTGTAGGTATCCTTGATGAATATGGATACACCCAATCCTTTTGTGTTTCAGTCCGTGTTCTGTGGCCGAAACGTGTGGTCCGAGTTGTAGCCCGGTAGTGCTGGGGTGCTCTCTGGAGCCTTGAACTAGGTTTCAGTTACTGCACAGATGTCGACGTTCTCCATACTGAGGAGTGCTTCGAGCGCGTGCATTTTGAGATTTAAACTCCTGGCATTGAGTAGCATAACCCTCAGTTTTTTGTTAATTCTGCTGTTTACAGAGGTGGGTTTGACTTTTGAGCCTTGCCTAAAAAAGGCACTATGGGGGCAGCAACAGCCTTGGCCAGTATTCGAAAGCCTAGGGGTGACAGGTGCAAGCCGTCTCTTGCAAAGCAACGCGGCTTGTTGAGCATGTCATCCCAGACTGACAGACAATGAATCCCCTTTGAATGACACCAGAAGCTTAGCCAGTTGTTGAAATTGATCATTTTTTCTTTATACTGAGGTATCATTCTTGGGGAGGGCAGGATGCTACTCAGGGTCAGGGTCATACCAGCCTGGGCTACATGATCAGAGAGCTCTTCCATGTCTCTTTTCATGTAGTCCAGGGAGGTACATCTCACATCATATTGCCACTGTAAAAAAAATATATATTTTTTTCCTTAAATATAAAATGTTTTTATAGTCATAAGGTCTTTCCATAACTGTATTACTAATCTCTTTCCTTCTTTGTTCCATGTTTTCTCATTTATCCTTTTTATTGCTTTGCATGTTTTTATATATTCCTTGTTTTCCTTTATTTCTAGCATTATTACAAGATGATCAGAAAATCCTGTTTCAACTACTTCCTCTTCTCCTATAACTAAACCTTCTGATACTATAAAATAATATATTTCAGTTCTATACATACCTCTTTTGTAAGTCCAGGAATTTTTGTCCCAAAGTTTTCCACATCTCATAATTTCTAACATTTTTCTTATATAATTTCTTTATTATTATATTTTTATTATTGCCTCTTAAATCACACTTAAAGTCTCCTGTTTTTATAATATTCATATTTATTACTATATAGTCTAAATCTGAGGCAATAAGCTTTCCCATTCCTTACAATTAGCATAAGCATATAATGTTATAATTTTATATACTTGTTCTTTCCATTTTAAATCTAGAACAGTTAATCTTCCCATTTCTGCTAAAGTTAAATCTAATATTTTTAATGTATTTCCACAGAATGTGGATATTCCAGAACATTTCCTTTTTCCCAAATTCCAGATTATCTTTCCACCCCATAATTTCTTTGATCGCAATCTATCTTCTTTTGTTAAAAGTCTTATGTCATCTAATTACATCTACATCACATCACATGAAATACACAACTCCAAAAGTCCTGTTTTTCTTACAATATTCTTAATACTTTTCACATTTGCAGAAAGCATTCTAAAATTTAAATTTTTCCTTTTCCTTAGATTAATAGTTTCATAACGTCATAGTTGAGTAAAAGGTTAGCTTTCTAACTAGGCCATTATAAGGCTAATCAATTTCCTTCCAAAGGTGAAAATTAAACACTGTACCTTGTGACAGTGAGTCAAACACCTTAACCATTATACCAACCCCCAATCATTAGCTGCATATATTATTTTTAATCTGTTTCCTTTCTCTTTTTATTTTGTACTTATCCCTTTAAAATTTCTTTTTTAGTCTTTTACCCTTTTACCAACAGAATTCTTTTTTCTTTTACTACACCCCAATTTATGTCTTCTTCATCACTTGCTACAAATCCTTTTTCTATGTCCTCTTTATTATTTTTCCTCATCTAATTTTTCTTCTATTTCTAATACTTCTAAAATTTATTTTCTTTCTCTCCCCCTTACTCATTTCCATTTTAGCAATCCATCCATAAATGTTTAATTTTGTTAAATTTATAACACTTAAATTCACATTTTTGCATCATGTTCTATTTCCCAACAAATATAACATCTTCTTTTGTCACAGTTATTTCTCAAATGTACTTTTCCACAAAAAAATATGTTTTGGGTTGTCCCCAGCATTTTAAGACACCCCATCCCCACTCTACATTTATCATGCTTGGTATATGTATAATTTTTTCTTTCTATTTTTAACACAATATTGCAATCTCAGCCACCAGTCCATAAACCCCTTTGGTCATAAACTTTTGCCACATCCAGTACTTCTTTACATAAAGTTTTCAAATCTCCTTACAAAATCTCTCTTTCTACCTATGTACAAAATTGTACATGTGTTTTATTTCTTGTTTCTCTGTTAAATGCTTTTATCACATAAAGATTCCATTGGTTACAATATTTCTTTTTTTTCCCATATTTTCCAAGAAAATGTTTCATTGAAAAAATATTCTCAGATAAAATGTCACAAAATGCCTCTGTTAATAAGAAGAAACACTCTTACTTCGTGCTTTTACACCCAAAGGAGCTATTAAATTGTCTCACACTTCATACCTTCCAATTTCTTTGTCTTATTTACTTTGAATCCTTACCATGTCTTTCATTTTCTTCTGCCTTCTTCTCTGCTACTCCACTTCTGCTTTCTTTTACTATCTCTGCATATGTTTTCTTTTTCATCTTACCACTATTCTTCAGGATTGTTTGTGCATCCTCCTTTTCGATTTTCTCTATAGTGTACCCCAGGATCCTGCATTTTCTGGCTCACTCTGCACCACCATTTCTTTAAGTAAATCATCCCACAACCCTGTTGACTAGAAAGTTGTAATTATGCATCCATGATTTGCTGACTCATCTTCATCAAACATATTTCTTTGAAACATTTCCTCAGAATCTCGCACTCATTCTCCAGTATTAATATTTACCATCTCCTCTATTTCTTTCACCACTCCATCATCTCCTCCTCTCTCCATCTGCTTCCCTGTTTCTCTGGGCCACCTCTGTATCTGGAAAGGAAACAGGAAATGCTCCTCCAAAATGGATTCCTCTCACAACACTGATGAGTAGGGGAAGTTCCCTGATGCCCTGGCCAAACTTCCCCTAATATTATAAACACTGACTCAGATCTCCCCTGAAAAGAGCCTACTAGCCTACTGGTAGTAACATGGTCAAAAGGATAGATAAAAAAAATAAAACCAAAAAATCCTGAAAGTTACCAAATACCAACATTTAAAATTCTGAAATAGTGCTAAATGTATACATGAAAGGAAATGCAAAACATGAACTTGACACACCTAATAAAAATCAGTAAACCATGTTGTTTTCTCCCACTGAAACCCATTTTATATTGTCTTTAAGTCTGTATAACTTTGGATACAAAATATATGTGGTTGGGCAGATCTCACAAAGAATTCAGGAAGCTTGTCTCCCTGCAAATGCATTGCTTATGTATTTTCATTTGGTGTGTGTTAAGTTTTGTATTCTTTTCATGTATGCATTCAGTCTTATTACATGACTGAGTTTCAATCTTGTACAGTTTTCAGGGTTTTGGTTTCATTCTTATGATCTGCAATCATTTACGTTTTAGTATTAATGACAGGCAGCCATATTTTATTTTTCAAAACCTGAGTGTGAAGTCAACAGATTATTGCAAACTAAGACTACTGTGTGCTAGCAATGCTGCAAGATACAGTTAACAAATGCAAACTGATACTTTATAAGCAGCAGTAAGAATCTAGTGAATTAATCCAAAATGACAGGGGGCTATGCTGTGTGGCCCACTTATACAATAGATATACAACTAATCAAAAAAAGAAGTTATGTACTTACCATAACATTCTATCTGTGTTCTCCATCTTCATTTATCCTTGACCTGTGGGTTCGATTCCAATCATCAGAACTGACTCAGCTGTTACTACAGCTGGTGAGGACCAAAAATTCTCGACCTTAAGTCCTACCCAGAATGCTCCTCTCCCAATTACCTCAGATCAAGCTTGCATACAGAAAAAAAAACAGAAACTATCTTCCTAATATCTTCATAGAGACCATATCTGGCGTCATGGTTGAAAAAATTGATACCTAGGACCATAAATCATTCCACTAAGATGCCTGAAAGGAAGGAGGGTGGAGGGTGGGCAGTCAAGGATAAATGAAGATGGACAACACAGATGGAATGTTATGGTAAGTACATAACTTCTTTATGTGATGTTGTCAATCTTCATTTATTCCTTGACCTGTGGGACAGAGTTTCCAGCTACCTTAGATCTTGGGAGGACACATGGAAGGATATTTCTGAGCACCATAGAACCAAATGATGCTCTTCCCCTAGAGACCAAATCCAATTTGTAATGAACAGTAAAGGTATGAGGGGTAACCCATGTTGCTGCCTCACACATCTCATCCATGGAATCATTCGATTGGAACACTGCTGAAGTAGCGACTTCTCTGGTAGAGTGTGCCTTAACAGGACCAGGCAATTCAACTTTCCTCTTGTTGTATATAAAGGAAATACAATCTTTTAGCCATCTAGACTTTGGTAACTGGCTTGCCCATTTTAGTACTTGCAAAGGAAACAAACAGCTGATCAGACTTCCTTGCATCTTTTGTTCTATGAAGATAGAACCTTAGTTATCTATGAACATCTAGTAAATACAAACAATACTCTCCTTTGTTTGAGTAATTGGGAAAAATACTGGTAGACTGATTGCCTGATTGATATTTTTTTCCTGACAGCACCTTTAGTAAAAAGGAAGGGTTAGTTCTCAAAGAAACCCTGTATTAGTGAAATAACAGATAAGGTGGTTTACAAGATAAAGCCTGAATTTCAGAAATCCATCTGGCAGAAGTTATAGCCACCAAAAGTATAGTTTTCCAACACAAGAATTTCAAGTCAGAGTCGACAGCAGGCTCAAAAGGGGAATAAACTATTGTTTGTAATATTAAGTTTAAATGCCAAGGTATACACGGATCCTTATATGGTGGTTTTAACATCAAGGTCCCATTTACAAATGCTTTACAAAGGCTATGAGAAATTAAAGAACATTCTTTAAAGCCATTATGAAAATTTGAAATAGCCACCAGTTGAACCCTAATGGTAGAGGAAGGGGCTCCTTCTTCAAACAGTAAAGCTAAGACTTCTAAGACTTTATCGATAGGAGCAGAGAAAGGATCAATGTTATTTTCATGAGCTCAGAAGGAAAACCACTTCTACTCACTACTGTAGAGTTTTCTGGTGGAAGGCTTGTGGGAAGCCAGGAGAATTCTGTAAACTGGGGAAGAAAGTTTATTACATCTGACAATTAATGGAACTGGAGAAACCAAGCTGTGAGCTTGAGGTTTTGAAGGTTTGGCTGAACTAATCCCTCTAGATGGGATAGAAGATCCAGGTCTGGTTCCAGAGTCTATGGTCATTGAATCTGATAAGGTCAGAGGAAGGGGAACTGTATCTGTTAAGGCCAGAAGAGAGCAAAAAGGCTTACTTTGCTCTTCACCAAGTTGAACGAACACTAGTAAGAATAAAAAGATCCATGACTTGATAAAACCACAGCTTTATTGTAAATGTTGAATCACTGACTTAGCGCTTTCACCCATAACATTGGGCTTCTTCAGAGTCATCCATTAATTATTTTTTGTCATTGACAGGGTGCCCAAAAATGACATGGGAGGTGATGTTAAAACCTTACTAAGATGAGAGAATGTCTATGGCAGTTGCGCCTGGATGCAACAAAAACACCAGGCATTAATGAAAACATTTCTATTGCAAGTGTATTGAAACACAATTCTCAGTTTATTTAACAGATGATTATATGTTTAACTTTCTTTTAACTTTCCTTGGACAAAGTATTCACTAAAGGGGTTTACATGAAATAGTTTATTACAACTATTTTTTTCTGTTTTAAGATGTGGTTTTATCACAGTATTTCTTGTGCTGTTTTTTTCCTTTGCAGCAGGGGTTGGATTAAATGGTTAATTGGATAATTGATTTTTAATGGATGTTTTTTATATTGGCTGATTGCCTGTTTAGGACTATAAATGTCCTGATTTTTTTTGAGTGCAAATGACTCTGAAGAAGCCCAATGTTATGGGTGAAAGTGCTAAGTCAGTGATTCAACAATTACAATAAAGCTGTGGTTTTATCGAGTCACGGATCTTTTCATTCTTACTAGTGTTCGTTCAACTTGGTGATCTGGTTTTATTGATTTGTTGACCCGATTCTAACTATCAGCTTTTTGGAGCTGAAAAGCTAAAAGTACGTTGGATTTTGTTTTTCTTTGGAGCTGAACAGCACAAAGTACCTTTGCTTTTTTTGGTTTAAGAAACTGAGAATGGAGTGGTTATTTGCCCAGTATGTGGACTTATCTAAACAAATTATTTCTCTGCTGCAAGTAAATGGAGACAACAGCAATGTTTCCATAACTACTACTCAGGTGGAATTGTTGATGTTACATACGCCACCTGTCTCCAGTGGAAGTACCACTCAAAGTATTGAAGGTAGATCGAGCAACGCTAGCTTGGAAGGACGACACACTGGATGAAGGTAGGATGTCAACACTCCTTGATTTTAAGACACTGTTGGCCCCTCCTTCCTTGAATGCGAGGCCATTGGTAGAACAGAGCGCTGGTTTTGGCAATTTCAACTCTCAGTTACAGCTATTTGAAAAGCTAATGAAAAAGTATAAATCTTTACAAACTCTTGCTCTTTAAGCGTACTATTAGATCCTCCCCAATAGAATTCTCTATCTTATCCAAAAATGGCACCCATATATCCCCTGACTCTACCACCAAGCTGCTAAGTGTCACTATAGACAATAACCTTACCTTTGATAACCACATTAATAATACTGTCAAAACTGTAAATAGGAAACTGGGCTCCTTCTACAGAATTAAAATGTTCTTAACTCCAATAGCCAAAGCTACACTTGCCCACTCTCATCTTATTTCCACTCTTCTCTATGCTTCACCTATATACACTAACCTAAAGAAAAATAATCTCTCTAAACTGGCTAATACTTACAATAGTATTGCTAGGTTTGTTACTGGGAACCAATTTAGAACTCACCACTGTCTGAACCTACAGCAGCTCCACTGGCTTGAACTAAAAAACATGTTGATACTTTCCCAACTCACCTTTGTCCATAGGATATTTTACCAACCAAATAACACACCCATACTTTCTAACCTATTTACCCCTTACACTAACCTAAATTCATTACGCTCTTCAAACAAACTTCTAGTAACCTTAACTAAGTCTAATAACATTGCTGGTGACTCCCTATTCTCCAATACCATTGGTAAATATTTGAATCTTCTTCCTACTGCTCTAACTTCCATTCCCTCCCCTGTTCTCTTTAAACAAAAGCTTAAAAAACACCTTAAAATACACTGGTTATGCCCATGCTTCAATCCTGACTAAATTTTGTGACTTCCACAATTTTTTCTCTCTCTCTTTAACACCTTCTTTCTATTCGCTCTCTGCTACCTACACTTTGAGAAGTTTCCCTAACAATCTACTTATTTTACAAGTAGCATCTATTACAATCCATTAAAGAATTTTGAATGTAAAAGAAATTTCCTGAATGTGCTTTACACTTGCCACAAATGCTTTACTGTTACAGAAACTTTCTATTTTGTATTTCTATAACTACAACTTAATTGTGTTTCTCTACAGGGTATGTAAGTAGAATTCTGTAATGTAGTCTAAAATCATGTTTAACCTGCTACTTATTTTTATATGTATAACGTAACTGTGTTTTGTCTCTATGTGGAGCTTTTCTCCCCGGGCCTCTGCTGAAAATGGAAATATATCCAGTCAGACCAGCCCGGTAAACAAATGTAAAATAAATAAATTTAAAAAATTAAAAAAATAGATGGACAATGTTTTCTTAGAGCGTTCCATAGAACTTAATCAAGTACCGAAGGGGCTTAGACTTTTTAAGCTGCCAATGAGAATATTGGAAGACACTGAGGCATTTCAGGACCTTATAACTCTTTTTAATAGAACAGGTATGGACATGATGCAGATTATTATTCACGACAATACTGTTAAACTATCTAAACTAAAAGCTGAACTGTTAGCTTTAAAAAACAGTATACAGAATGACTTATTATTTGATATAAACAAAGTGCGTTTCGACAAAATTTTGGCAGACACTGGCAAGTTTGTTAAGGTTGGTCTGGAGAGAAAGCAAAGAAAGATTATGAAAGATACTACTGACTACAGAGAAAAGAGGGCTTACCCCTCTAAAAGGAGGGTTGATGAAGCACCCAGAGACATTCTTAATAACAAGGCAAACAGAGTTTCTGAAGAGGAGCTTAATGTGGTACAGACTGACACTTGTGAGTACAATGAACATTTTTTAGACAACCCACCCCTACTGAGGTGCTCAGACCGTTTACAGAACCGTATCAGAATCGTACAAACACGACATCAATGAGAGGGCACACATATCGACAGAGGGGGAGATGGGGGGTTCATTCCAAGGTCGCCACAATCAGTGGCACAACTACCAATCGAACTTCAACAATTAGACCTTGGCAGTGTATATGAGTTGTTGGATGACAGTATTGATCCTGGCATCCCTATTTTGAACAATTCTGCTGTTGAATCTGAACAACATTGTGATGACAGAAGTTTGGGCAATGCAATATGTTGTAAACAGGAGGGTGACAGAGATTTTACAATTTATAATTTTTCAGATCTAAAGATTACTGAATATTATGTCAGCTTGTTGAAAAAAGGTTTTTCTTTTGTTCCCACCCACAGATATGAGGTTGGGAGACTATTAATGAGTCTTAAGCTGTATTCTAGGATTCTCAATTTACAGTTATTTTTTGTAAACAATCCAAAGCCTGGCAATGACTGTAACTACTTGAGTTTTAAGAGAGCTAGTGTGTTCATTCCACTGCACAATCCAACAGTTATGGTATTTGAATGGTTGTGTGAAGCCCAAATTAGGAGATGTCTGCAATATGAAAAAATGCCTAACGACAATTTATCCAGTGCTGAAAAATTTTGTGTGAGACAGCTCACACACACCAACCAGTACAGAGTTATGAAACCAGACAAGGGTGGGGGGGTAGTCATCATGACTAACACAGACTATGCCTGTAAAATGCAAGTACTATTAAATGATGCGGAAACTTATGAGAGGGTTTCTAGGTTTGATGTACATAGGGCCTATGCCAAAATTGATTGGCAATTATATGAATTTATGTGTGATGGGATAATTTCTAATGAGGATTTTAAATATCTTAGAGTGGAGAACCCCATTATTCCCCCTATTTTTGGTATCCCCAAAATTCATAAAAATGTAAATTTTCCACCATTTAGGCCCGTTGTAGCTGCTAAGGGCTCCAGAATGGAACCTCTAGCGTCATATATCGACATCACTTGTAAGAATGTGTTGAACAATGTTCTGCACATTTTAAGGGACTCTTGGCATTGCCTTGATAATATCAGGAATTTAAATTGTGGTGACAACTTTTGGTTTGTGACTGTAGATGTAGTCAACTTATTTTCGGTGATCCCTCACCATATTGGAATTGATAGCTTTAACAACAGTCTGGCTAAGTACAGTGATTTACACTATGTAAAAAGAGGCCTGCTTGTGGATTTGTTAGAATTGGTATTATCCAATAATTTCATCTTGTTTGATGGGGAATACTACAAGCAGATGAACGGGGTTGTGATGGGTGCCAGATGTGCACCCATCTATGCTAACCTGGTGTTGGCAGAATGGGAACAGCAGCACGAGTTAAATTCTGTCTATATGTCAAAGATCATGACATACTTAAGGTACCTGGATGACATAATGATTTTGTGGAAGGGCTCAAAACAAGAGTTGGATGATTTTATTGGTTATTTGAGTAACACAACCACTTTTCTAAAATTTACAAGTCACATGGACAGAGATAGGATTGAATTTTTGGATATTCTTTTGTACAAAGAGAATGGCCATATACATTTGAACATTTACTGTAAAAAAACATACAGCAACTCTTTTTTATATTATGAGATTTGCCACCCTCAGTTTCAAAAGAAAAATGTGGTGAAGGGTCAAATGATTCAATTGTCAAGGCTTATTAGTCGGGATGACTCTTTTAAATCTGAACTGGCGAAACTTATTGACATGTTCACAAATAGAGGTTATCCAATGGATTTACTGACTAAGTTAAGTAAGCATGTCGAAAGAAGAAGAAGCAGTCATTTTAGACCTATTCTCTTGGATTCAAGTAGAAGTGTTGGTTCATCTAATACCATTGAGATTAATACACTTACTACTAACAACTCTATGGCAATGGTGCTGGAGTATAACGATTCAGGTATGAAAATTAAGAACATTACCCAGACAGTATGGGACAGTGTATTTCCTTCAGACTTAAAAGAAGTATTGGGTCCAAGCCTGAGATTCATTAACAGTAGGGGTTCCAATTTGAAAGAGCTGTTGGAAAGAGGTGTAGGGACAACTAATAGTAACATCTCACAGATGGATAAGTGTGGTACATGCAGTATTTGCAAGTTTATTAATGATGGAGCTTATGTACACATAGACATTTACAAAAGAACACTAAACTGCCCAGGGTACTGTAATTGCAATACTGACATGGTAGCATTTGTAGCCACCTGTCTATCATGTCCGGCATTTTACGTAGGAATGACCTCACGTAAATTAAGGCTACGTATTTTGGAACACAACAGAGATATAAAAAACAAGAAGCCTACAAGTGCTTTGTTTAACCACAGTAAGAAGTGTGGCAACTACAAAAGGTTTATTTTTTTTTTGTCATTGACAGGTTGCCCAAAAAAGACATGGGAGGTGATGTTAAAACCTTACTAGAGATGAGAGAATGTATATGACAGTTGCGCCTGGATGCAACAAAAAAAACAGGCATTAATGAAAACATTTCTATTGCAAGTGTATTGAAACACAAATCCCAGTTTATTTAACAGATGATTATATGTTTAACTTTCTTTTAACTTTCCTTGGACAAAGTATTCACAAAAGGGGTTTACATGAAACAGTTTATTACAACTATTTTTTCTGTTTTAAGATGTGGTTTTATCATAGTATTTCTTGTGCTGTTTTTTTTTTCCTTTGCAGCAGGGGTTGGGTTAAATGGTTAATAGGATAACTGATTTTAATGGATGTTTTTTATATTGGCTGATTGCCTATTTAGGACTATAAAAGTCCTGATTTTTTTGAGTGTAACTGACTCTGAAGAAGCCCAGTGTTATGGGTGAAAGTGCTAAGTCAGTGATTCGACATTTACAATAAAGCTGTGGTTTTATCGAGTCATGGATCTTTTTATTCTTACTTTGCTCTTCAATCTGATTGCTTTCATTAGAAATTGACGAATAAATGGGAAGGGGGAAAGGTGTACAGGAGTCTGGAAGGCCAGTCATGGAGGAGAGTGTCTCTTGGGGACTCCCCCTGAGGAGGGGGCAAGGGCAAAGTAGCTGCTGCAGTTGGTGTTCAGGAGTGATGCAAAAAGATTGCAGCAAGGCTGTCCTCACTGACAAAAGATCTTTTTCACCACTCTGGGATTGAGAGACCACTCATGAGGCAGAAGAATGAATCTGCTCAGTTTGTCTGCTATCACACTGGATCTCCCTGGATACATGTTGCTATCAGAAAGAGGTTACAAGAGATTGCCCACTGCCAGACTATGGGTGCTTCTTGACAAAGGGGGTACAACTTTGTTCCCCCTTCTTTGTTGATATACCAAAATACCAACATGTTGTCTGTTTGAACTGCAATCATTCCTAGAGGGAAAGTAGTTTGAAAGGCCTGCATCACTAAAGGTACTGCCCTCAGCTCTAGAACACATATATGCAAGCTGGCCTCTATAGGGGACCAAGTGTCTTGGATCATCTTGCCCAGATACTGCCCCCCACCTCATCTGGGGGGTATCTGTGGTCACTATGGCTTGGGGCTGACATGGAATAAAGGGGCAGCCCAGGAGAATTTCCTTTCTTTGGATCCACCAACCTAGGTCTTCCTTGTAATGGTTGGTAATTAAAATCTGGTGTGACACTGATTGATAATAAACCACTGGGATGCTAGAAGCCACTGCAATAATATCATGTGATATCTCACCAGGAGGACTAATGTGATGGACGCCACCATTGCACCTAGAGCTTGTAGAATGAGTCATGCGGGTACAGTTCTGCTTCTGATCATTTTTTCCACTTGATTTTTGATCTTTTGCAATCTCAGGCAAGGTAAACAGGTTATACAAGTATTAGTGTTTAGTACTGTTCCTATAAATTTTATATTTTGAGTTGGCATTAGATGGGATTTTTCATAATTTATCATAAACCCCAAGTTGGCACAGGTCTGGAGAACACAGAAGATGCCTATTGGGAGCAGTAATGAGCCAGTCATCTAAGTACAAAAACACCAAAATCCCTGCAGTCTCAATTGGGCTGCTACTACTGCCATGCACTTGGTGAGCACCCTGTGGGCTGTGGTGAGACGAAAGGGCAAGGCTCTGAACTGGTAATGACTGGCTCCCAACTGAAAGTGAGGAATCTCCTGGAATGTTTGTCCATTTTGATGTGGTAATACACATCCTGGAGATCCATAGAGCACATCCAATCATCTTTCCCTAGAAATGGTAGGATAGACTGAACTGTGACCATCCAGAATTTTGTTTGTTGAACCAATTTGTTCAAAACACTTAGATCCAAAATTGGTCTCCAGTCCCCTGTTTTTTTTGGCACTAAAAATAATCTTGAGTAAATTCCGGACTCCTTCTGCTCTGGTAGAAAATCCTGGATGACTCTTTTTTTGTAGCAGTTTTGAATTTCTAACACTGTTGGTTCCCGCCAACTGGGTGGAAAGTCGGAGATTTTCTTTCAACTTTGGGAAGGTAAAAGGAAGGTTATGGAGTAGCCTCTCATTATAATCCTCTGCACCCAAACATCGGGAGTAATCTGAAGCCAGGCTTGTCAGTGCAGGGATAAGCATCTCCCGACTGCCTCCAGAGGAAGGCAACTGGACCTCCTTTCAGGAGTGCTGGTAGGGCTTGCAAGGAAAGGTATCTCTGGAGCCCTGATTTTCTGGGCCACCTCTGCAACGTGGATGGCATCTTCCATTAAAGTTCCTCCCTCTGCTCTTGGGGGGCCACTACCACATGTGTACTGGAAAGGCCCTTGGGACTTTCTGAACCACATTTTCCTGCTCCTCTGATTCTTCAAAAAGGACTGCTGAGGAGCAAAAAACATGCCCCTATGGCAGAAAGGGTCTTACAATCCTTTTCACACATGGACAACATTTTTTGGACTTTAGGGCCAAAAACGGATGATCCATCAACGGGGGTATTGATGAATGAAGACTTGAATGGCTCCACAAATTCACACAAGCGCATTTAGGCATGTCAAGGCATGTGCTATGAGCCTCATGGATGAATTGGAAATGGACTCTAGAGTGGCCAACTGAAAAGAAACCTTGTCTTGGACTTCGTCAGATATGGCTCCTGCCAAGGTGTCTGATAATTCTTTAATCAGATCCCTCTGAAGACTGGTGAAGTGTGCCATAAAATTCAAAAACTGCAAAGCAAAGGTTGATGAAGCATACACCTGCTTTCTAAACCTATCCACCATCCGAAACTCTCTACTGGGAGGATGTACAGTGGAACGTTCTTCTGCCAGTTCCTTTTTGCGGCCATCACTACCACCATGGTATCTACCGGTAATCCTTTTACCCAAAACTGATGGTCCCCTGGTGTAGTTAATATTCTGTCTGGCCTCTTGGGGATATGTTCTATGGTGTCAGGAACCTTCCACATCCAATGCAAGATCAACTTAATGAGGCCATCAGCAGGCAGAGTAACCCAAGAGGTAGATGGTCAAGCAACAAAGGCCTGCAGGTTCACTGATTCCCCAAAAGAGGGCTTTTGGGACATCCAGACACCCCTCTGTTAAAGGATTTCAAGTATGTCTCCAAATGAGACATCTTCCTGGGGCAACCACAGGGAAAACTCCCCTTCATCAAAATCAGTGTCATCTGTGATGGATTCCTCCAGAGAATCTAATTGTTTCCTCTTACACTTCCTCTTCTGAGGAACCTCCTCAGTGGGATGATCTGGGGAGGTATCAGAAGATGATAATACCTGAACAGCTGTCTCCTGAGGCTTCAGCACTCACTGTCCAAGTGTTGAGATTGGAGGAAGCTCTGGACAAGAGGAAGGATCAAGAAACTGCTCTGATGGGGAAGAAGTTGACTAGATACCCACAGTGGACAGGGCCCTTTCCATGGCCTGGAAGGCAGGCCCCCAAAGAGAGAAGGGGGCCTGCAACTGAGAAAGAACTGTGGTCACCACTCGCTCCAAATAAATATCCCCTGAAGTCAAAACTGGGGTAGAGCTAACAAGTGCCTGAAGCCCAGATGTGCAGAAATGGCTCTGAAAACACTAGAGCTGAGTCCCACCCCTCAGAACTGACAGAATAGCCATGACCCTGAGAGACAGCAGAATCTGACAGAACTGAAGAACTCAGGGTAGAAATCGGTACAGGAGATGCAGAGCTTGTCAGAACCGAAACAGCTGGTGTCAGGAAACTCAGAGCCAGAATCTCCAAGGAATCTCCAAGGCCTCAGAGGAGGTTAGAGGAGGAAGAGTTGGAGAGATCACAGAAGAAGGGGTTCTGATTCACATGCCAGTCCCCTCACTGCAAGGAGCTGATCCACCAACCTCAGCCCATCCATTTCTGTCAGGCTCTTGGTGGAACGAATAGACTGGATAGAGGGAGATTTTGGTCTCTCCAAAAAGGGGATGGGTAACTGACCAGCAAAGGGATCTAAAGTTGGACATTACTTGGTCCTAGGTCCATTCAAGAATGAAAATTCAGTGCATTCAATAGGAACCAAAGATATCGGTACTGAAATGGAAGATGGTACAGAGGCTGATAGTTCTATGGGCTGATCTAATATCTGTGCTGATAACTTCAGCACTGATGGAGAAGTCACTTTTGCTGCTGAGCTCAGCACAGAAATATACTTTGCAGAGACTGCCAATTCCACACAGGCAGAGGGAACTGAAGTTCTAAGTTTTTTAGTCATCAGTGCCGGGGGTGAGGGTGGCACTGAACTCCTTTTTGGTTTGTCTACTTTAGATGAAGATGACAACGAGGAAGGAGATGAGACATCCATTTTACTTTTTCCAGGAAAACCAAATACAGCCTCCTCTAAGGAAGATTTAATCATCCCCTTCAATAGCAATTTATTCTTCATTACTACTTGGGCCTAGTGACTAAAGGCATGACAGATTGAACAATCCTATTGCATGTGCACTGGGGCCAGGCAATAGACATTAAGAGAGTGCCCATTGGATTTTGGCATTTTACAGCCACACTCCTGACATTTTTTTAAACCATAGGTGCCTTTGCTTTTGTCAGCCATAATCTAGCAAAAAAGGACACAAATAGAGCCAAAAATGAACCAAAAAGAAAGAAAAGAAAGATATGTATAAGCTACCAACAATGATAAAGGGAGTACCAAAGGTACAGAAAGCTACCAGCAATGGTAGACAGACTACAATGAGTGTTGAAGAAAGTAAGGAAAGACAGCACTGCTTTACTACTTTTTTTAATGGAGGAAAAGAGGAAAGAAATAGGGACTAACCAACAAGGGTAAAGTAGAGAAATGGGTAGGAAAAAACAAAAACTATATGCAAAGAAAAGAAATAACTGTATTATTATTATTCAAAAATTTGAAATACAAGAGAAAAAGGAAACTTAGCTGAAGAGCAAGTTCATAACACGTCTGCCACAGGAAGCAGCAAATGAGATCTGAGGTAATTGGGAGAGGAGCATTCTGGGTAGGACTTAAGCTAGAGAGTTTTTGTTCCTCGTGGGCTGTAATAACAGCCAAGTTGGTTCTGATGTTCAACATCAGATCATTGATTATATGCCTCCCCATATCAATAGTTCTACAACACAATAACCACTCTTGTATTCTACATTCCTGTCACTAGCTACAGAATACAACGTGCACTTCATAGTGTCCCCATTCAGATGTACCCACTTAATGATACTTCTGATTCCTTGGCAGAATTCATGATCCTTCGCATGCCCACGTAACTAGTACTGTCTGGGTGACTACCACAATCCTCCATTGCCCATGTACACAGAGAGTAACTCTCCCCATCATAACCCCACATTCCATTCCTCACACTACTGATTGGCATGGCTCATGTTCAACTGCAGCTATAAAGTGAATGGATGGTAAGCCTCTGCCTGCTTGGGAGTGGATGAGATTTGGGACTTGCTACCCAAAACAGACAGTAAACAGTGACTGTATTCTAAAGCAGATCCAAAGCAGACAAGAGGTCTGCTTATGAATAGCATACATAATTATACACAAAAAATACCAAAACTCGACTTTGCAACAGAAAAAACAACCAAAACTGGAATTACTTTTTTCACTTTTTTAATTTCTCCAAGTCTTTTGGGTTTCTAATTTCATGATGCAAATGGAAACCATTCATAAGTCAAAGTATAATTAAAGTTTATGAAATTAGTATTGTTTCAGTCTTTGATGTCAGCCAGAAATGCTCTTCGCAGCACCCACAATGTGCCCAGTAATGACTCCTGCAGTTCATACAGGGTTACATGTATTGGTAACATATCTAAATATGACTGTAGATTCTTTTTTTATAAGACCTGTTGCTCCTGCTACTATTGGAATTGCCTGAGTATCTTTCTTCCACATTGCTTTCATTCTGCATGCGAATCCTGATATTTTATGACTTTGTGTCTCTCTGTACACAAGACATTGTAGTCACTGGGTGTGGTGATTTCAATGATCAGTGCTACTTTTGTCTTCTTTTCATGGACCACTATATCTGGTTTTCTAGCATCTATCTTTTGAACTGTTGGTAATGGGTGATCCCATGTAATATAGACCATCATTTTCTATGATGATTTGTGGCTGTTTCCAGTGTTTTTCAGACACTTCAGTACCATAATATTTGCACAATCCCCAGTGCAACAATCTTGCCACATTATTATGCCTTTCAGTATACAGTCCTTCTGCCATTAGTATGTCACAACCAGTTATGAGGTGTGCAAACGTTTCCATATCTGTTTTACAAAACCTACATTTGTCTGTTTCTCCATGTTGAATGGACTTTGTAAACCAACGTGTACAGCCCATTGTCTTGGGCCACCAACATTAACCTTTCATCTCTTGGTTTGAATTCACCTCTCATTAACCATTCCTGCATTCGATCCTGACAAACATGAGGTTCTTCCAGAAGCTTCCTATACTTGCAACTATATTTATGCATTTTCCACATTTCTTGCCTTCTCATCTGGTCCTTCACCTTATATTTTTCTTTTGTTTTTTTTTGGCACATTCAGATGCTGCCTGATTTTTATTTACTTCTGGTTAGAGTTTCATTACTGCTTGACGCCAATATGCTTCTGCTAGACTAAGCAGTGAAGTCATCTTAGATTTATTCTCTTCATGTTTCAAAACTTTCACTATGCTTGGGTCTTGTGAGGTCAGCAGATATGTGTGCAGTCCCATGATTGCAGATCTGTACATGTAATCAATTTCAAGGAGGCCCATACCTCCTTCGGAACAGGGAATATATAATCTTGGTATGCACTGATTTTTGTACATCATTTGGTGAGAGTGAAGCATCATTTTTATTTTCCTGTCTAATTTATCCAACACATTTTGGAGCTAGTCAATCACTCCAAAACTTGTTAAGACAGGAAAAGCAAATTGCTTTATAGCTTGAATTTTGTTCCTAGATGTCAACACTGTTTTCAGGATTAATTTAAGTCTTCTAAAATACTCCTTACTAAGTTTTATTCACATTTGTTCATCTTTTATTGTTGATCCTTCATCAGTTCCAAAATATTTATACACTCCCTCTTGCTCAAGTTCTTTTATATCACATTCTTGTCCCAAACTGATGTTTTCTTGGTGCTGCAGTTTTCCTGCTTTAAGTGATGCCTGGTCGGGGCAATTCTAAGTCAGTCATCCAGGTATGAAAACATGCATTTTCCTTTGTGTCGCAGGTGAGCCGCTACTACTGCCATACATTTGGTGAATACTCTGGGGGTTGTAGTGAGACCAAAAGGCATAGCTCGATACTGGAAGTGACTGGCTCCTAACTGGAAGCGCAAAAACCACCTGGACTACCTGTCCATTAGAATATGGTAGTACATGTCCTGCAGGTTTAGAGGACATCCAAATCTTTTTCCGGGAATGGAAGTATTGACTGCACTGTTACCATCCGAAACTTGGTCTTCTTTATTGATTTGTTCAAACTGCTGAGATCCAGAATGGGTCTCCATTCCCCTCTTCTTTTTGGAACTAAAAAGAATTTTGAGTAAGTTCTGGATCCTCTCTGGCCTGCGGGGACTTCTAGGATTACTCTTTTTGCTAGCAACTTTTGGATTTCTATAGTTGCTTATTCCTTTTGACTGGGTGGAACATCTGGAACCACTTTGTTTCTGGGAATAGGAAGGGAAAAGGGAATGATGTCCTGCACCCATCTGTCATTTGTTTTCTTTAGCCAGGTTTCTTGGTGCAGGGACAATCACCCCCTGACTGCCTCCAGAGACACTTATTCGGGCACTCCTTCAAGAGCACTGGAAGGGTCTCCCAAATAAAGATTCTCTGGAGCTCTGGTTTTGTGGGCCTGCTCTGCCGTGAGGGCAGCATCTTCCATTATTGTTCCCCCTCTGCCTCTAGGGGAACTTTCATCCTGTGTGTCTTGGTAAGACCTCTGAGATTTTCTGAACCACATCTTCCTAATACCTTTTTGACCTTTGGGAAAGGGTTTAGTAGGAATGGAAAAATGCACTTCAATGGCAGAAAAGGTATTTTCCTCTTGTTCACACCTGGTAAGAGTTTCCTTCACTTTGGGCCCAAAAAGGGATGAGCCATCAAAAGGGACATTAATGATGGAAGACTTGAAGGGTTCCACAAAATCACAAAGATGCATCCAGGCCTGCCTCCTAAGAGATATACCTGAGCTTGCTGCCCTACTCGTTCCATCAGTCACATAAGAAATAAGCCTCATGGATGAGTTGACTACTGAATTCAAGATAGCAAGCTAAGCACTGACTTTCTCGGCCGCTGTAGCAGCTACAGCTCCTTGGAGGGAGTTTGATAATTCTTTAATCGGGTCCCTCTGCAGTCTGGTGAAGTTAGTAAGATAGATCAGTGACCGCAAAACAAAGGTCGCTGAAGTGAAGACATGCTTCTCATATCTATCCATGGTCCTAGAGTTCTTATTAGGAGGGTGGATAGAGGTACTCATCTCAAAGGGTTCCTTTGTAGTGGCTGCCGCCATGACCATGGCATCAATTCCTACACCCTTTGTAAGAAAACCCTTCTCTTTTGGGGCAGTAATGTATTTATCTGGTCTCCTAGGAGTGGGGTCTATGGTGTCTGGGGTCTCCCATGCCATTCGTAAGATTAATTCCAGAAGTTGATGGGTGAGATGCAAAGGCCTTCAGGAAGACCAGCTCCTCAGCCAAAGGGGTGGGGGACTGCCAATCACCTCTCTGTTTTAATAGTTCCAGGATGTCTCCAAAAGAGACATTGTCAGCAGATGATCGTGGGGACCCTTCTGCTTCATCGAGGTCGGTGTCAGATGTGATAGACTCTTCCGGTGAGTCCAGATGCTTCCTATTGCATGTCATCTTCCGAGGGACCTCTTTCGTGGGATACTCTGGAGAGGATTCAGAAGAGGGGGCAGTAACCTGAGGTACATCCTGAGGCATAATGTCTCAGTGGACTTGTGGAGAGGACTTGTGAGAAGACAAAGATACCTCACCTGAAGAGGGAGGAAGAACTGAAAGGGATTGTGTCCTAGACTGTGAAGAAGTCAAAGTCCTCATCATTACCTCAAAAGCAAACCCCGCCTGCTCCGAGGAAGTCTCCGAATCTGACAAGCAAGTTGTTGGAGCCAAAGGAGCCTCTGGAGCAGAAGTGATCAGCTCCAAAGCAGAGGTAGGAGTAGAATTCACCAGTGCTGAGCCTCCCAGAGGCATGGTCAGTTCCAAAGGGATCTGACAAGACTCTACAGACCCAATAGGAGGAGTGCTGGCTCCCAAACATCTCCTGCTCCGAAGACAGGGATACACTTGGGACAGATGTCAGAACCGAGGAGATTGAGGATCCTGGACCTGACACCGACACAACCTGGATCTCAAAATCTTCTGTCTGCTAAGCAGGAGGATAGATCGGAAGAGGAACTGTCACAGAAGAGGGGGTTTGAGACTGTCCAACTCCTTTAGGCATGGATGAGAAGTCTGGCCAAAGCAGATGTCTTTAAAAGTCTCTGCATGACCCTATCCATGTCTTTGTTAGGAAAAACTCCTGGTAGATCTAGTGGATAGGGTAGGTGATACTGATGTGACTAAAAGAGATGAAGGGAGCCTGGAAGAAACCTTCTCAATGGAAGGAGATCAGCTCCTACGTCCATGAATGGTGGGAGTCATTGGCACCAATGTAGTTTCTTGCTCTAAAGGAGTTTTGGAGCCAGGAGAAGATGTGTGCTCCAATAGAGCCTTCGGGTCCATCAATTTCAGAGCTTTCTGCTTCGACTCTCATGAGTATCTCAGCTTCGATAAAGTCCTTTTGGTCGGCTTATCAGAAGGGTTAGAGGATATAGCCTCTGAGAAAGGCATTTTCAAAAGGCCTTTCAGAATCATTTTATTGTGGCATTCCATTAACCCCCTGCTGATTAAAGTTGTGGCAAATGGAACATGACTCCTGCAAATGGAGAGGCCCCAAACAATGCCCACAGAGAGTATGTTAATCACTAAGGGGCATCTTTTTACTTCACTTTATACACTTCGTAAAGCCTAGAGGCTTACTCTCCTGTTTTTGAGACATAATGCTAAGGGAGAAAGACAGAGTCAAAATGTATCAGAGTCACTCACACTCTAAGAAGGGGAAAAGTCCTCTAACTTAAGTGGACTTGAACCACACACACACACAGACTATGTGACTGTGACTATAAAATTAAGAGAAAGTTGTATATTTTTATTTATTAAAGAGTAAAGAGATATTTAACAGGGAAGGAAAGGAACGTCCTCTGACTTAAACAAAGTTCCTAAGTGCCCTCTAACTTAAATAAACATGTAAAAGTGGGGAAGCTGGTAAAGAGATTTGGAAAGAAGATATTCACAGGAAATTAAAGAATCTAAATTAGAAAGTTAACTTTGATAGAAGTATATGAATAAGAAAAAGTTGTACTTAGCCCAGAGCTATAGCTGACGAAACCTCTTCACTGCACAGCAAACAAGATCTGGGGTAACTAGGGGAATGCATTATGGGTAAAGAATGAGACCCTTGAGCTTTGCTGAAGACCTAGAGCTAGAATATTGGCCAAGATGGAAATGACACATCAGATCCGACCCACACATGAGAATAAAGGTGGTATTGACAACAACACATCAATGGTTAATCTTGTGTATATAGAATGAATATATATATATATATATATATATATATATATATATATATATATATATACATATGGGTCTACTTTCATAGACCGAACGTACGAATCGCCGACACACATGTTACCGACCCCAAACAACCGAAAACACACCACACCAACAACTCAAAATACCGAACACCACAACACCGACACAAAAAACGTCAACTACACATTACACACAACAACATATCCACTAACCTAAACCATAACCCTAACATCCGACACTACCGCACACTTACCCAACCCGCACCCTAACCCTAACTCACTTAACACACCCCTAAACCTCAACACCGTCACTATCGCACACTTACCCTACCTGCACCCTAACCCTAACTCACTTAACCCACCCCTAAACCTCAACACCGTCACTATCGCGCACTTACCCTACCTGCACCCCAACCCTAACTCACTTAACCCACCCTAAAACATTCAGCCCGTCACTATCGCACACTCACTCCACCCGCATTCTAACCCTGACACACTTAACACTTCCCTACACTGCTCTACGTCACTTCCACACACTTACCTCACCGGGACCCTTAGTCTGACACCACCGCACACTCACCTTTTCCACACCCTAACCTAAAATCCCTCACTATCGTACACTTACCTGTCCGCTCCCCAATCCTAAATCTTTCACTTTCGCACACTTACCGTATTGCGCTCACACGCTGCCGTTGTCGGTCTCTCAGCTGTCGGGATATCGCATTTTCAGTAACCTACCTGTTCGGTCGTTCCGTCTCAGTCTTCCGGGTGTCGGTGACGTGGCGCTTCGGTCTATGAAAGTAGACCCATATATATATATATATATACATGCATACATATGTACACACACAGTTATAAGAAGACAAACAGAAAACATAACAGCCTATTCTAACCAATAGTTACTCTAGAGGTGCATGAAAATAACAAAGGGTAAACTGGCAGTTAGCACAAATTAAACCTGTAAACTAATAATGAGCTATTTCCTGTGGTACAGGGCTTGATTCATCAGCCTTCATGTGCTTACTGTGTAAGCTAGAGCAAGTCACTTAACCAGGCCGTGTATTGGGGTGACTGGGAATTTGGGCTAGGCTCTATGATTGTCTCTTGGACGGTATACCTAGTAAGGACCTATGTACCTTGGAGAAAGGAAAAAAAACAATGACTCCCTCTGTAGGTGAGCTTTAAATGGGAGGAAAGGCCCTACCACAGGCACACTTGCAAAAGGTAATCCGAGGTATCTTAATAAGGACATAGACCAAATCTGCCAAAAGAAGAAAAGCAGTTTCATAGTAACTACCTATGAACTATACCCTTCTCCCCCGACTCTGCCCTCCCTTTCACTCTTATGCCTCCAGGAGCTAACCTCCAATAAAAACAGAAAGAAGCTCAATATTTACAACATTTTTAGGAGAGTGCTAGCAATTATTAATTATCCTTAAAAACTTGCCAGGGCATGATACAATATGGTGTTGGTCAGAAAATAGGTCTGAATTGCTGAAGAGTTTATTAACAATATTTTGACGCAATAGTACCCAAACCCTCAAAACTAATGAAAGTCAGCATGTTGCTGACTGATGCACAAACAGGTTATATACATATTGAGAAAGAAACTCTACTGACAAATCAGATGTCAAAAATACCATGATTATCTATAAGGTAATTATCACACTGGAATCGTACCATAAACCACATCATCATATACTTGCACAAAGCATCTGCATGTCTGCAAAGAATGTTATTGCACTGTAAAAGTATGACTGCATGTACAACATAAACCATGGAATGTTACCCACTGTGTGAATCATGTTAAACGATCATACTTAAACGGATGCAAAGAGGATTATTTAGAGAAAAATCTAGAAGTGCCATGGACTATATATTGGTTACCTATGACTACTGGTAATTTACAAGAGAGATGAAAACTTGCACACAAGGTGACTTAAGCTATTACTGTAAGATGTCATCATGGCATAATGGCTGGATGGAATTAGTTACATTTTCTAGTCAAGCTATATTTCCCATTTAGAGAGGAGTTTTCATGTGTACAATGACTGATGTTCATTCAGAGGTGACATCAGGGGCGGCTCGTGCTATAGGACTGCAGGCCCCCCATCCTGCAGCCCCCGACCTGTAGAATAAAATTGAAAAATAAAATAAAAAAAAAAAAATAACGGACTCCACGCATGCGTGCATGGTTTCTGAGAACTCCATGCATGCATGCATGCTCATTCCAGAGCTCCAGACTGCTCTGTTAGGCAGTCCGGATAGAAAAGGCAGGAAACTCTGCCCTTCCAACCCAGAGGTCTGTGCGGTAATGACCGCACAGACCAAAAGGTCACCAGACTGCATCACCCACAGGATGGAGGCTCCAGCCTACTACTCTCGTGGGACTAGCCATCTCTCGTGGAAGACCCATGCATGGGCCAGGGGATTCATGGATTGGTAGCCATTTTTGTGGACTTAGCTGCAGAGGACTCGCATTTTGTGGAGGACAGGTAGTGGATTCACATTTTGTGGAGGACAGGTAGTGGATTCGCATTTTGTGGAGGACAGGTAGTGGATTCGCGTTTTGTGGAGGACAGGTAGTGGATTCACATTTTGTGGAGGACAGGCAGTGTATTCACGTTTTATGGAGGACAGGTAGTGGATTCACGTTTTGTGGAGGACAGGTAGTGGATTCGTGTTTTGTGGAGGACAGGTTGTGGATTCGTGTTTTGTGGAGGACAGGTAGTGGATTTGCAGTGTGTGTGTGTGTGTGTGTGTGTGTGTGTGTGTGTGTGTGTGTGTGTGTGTGTGTGTGTGTATGTGTGTGTGTGTGTGTGTGAAATGCCCCAGTTGCTACATGGTGGTGGGTAGAGAATAAGGCTTGAACCCTGTACTTTGAGCCCAGGTGGCAAGAACCTGAATTCCCTACCCACCACCATTTGTAAAAACATTGCAGATTTTTCCCTCATACTTGTTCTATTCCTCATAAAATCTTTGGTTTCTGTATTTGTGTCCTTGCAAAGCTGGTAGTGCATTGGTGCAGTGGTACCATTGTTGCCTGACAGCTACAGGTTCTCTGGTTTGATTCTTGGCTGGGGTGCCTTACCTTTTCTGTGGAGTCTGTATGCCCTCCCTGTGTTTGTTTCCTCTAGTGTCCTCCCATCTTACAAAGACATGTGTCTGTCTGGAGTGTTTCTCCCTGGGCCTCTGCTAAAAATTTGCTTTTGTTCCAAGTCAGACTTTCCTGGTTAACAAATGTTAAAAATGACACGCATTTGAATATTCATATTCTTCAGAAAGTGCATGGTAACGCAAAAGCTTTTATTCTAGAAATGTTCTAAGTGTATAAGATGGATATTTGAAATTTGTCACTATTTTTGGGATTCTATTCTCCCATTATTGGCTTCATCCAGATTTTTTTGTGCTAAGGTTGAGAGTTATGGTAAGAACTGAATTCACTGAATATGTTTGGGGGCTATATTCCCCCATTACTGGCTTTGTCCGGGTGTTTTTTGCTAAGAGATTGAGAACTATGGTGAGAACTGAATTCACTGAATGTTTGGGGGCTGTATTCACCCATTATTGGCTTTGTTCAGGTGTTTTGTGCTAAGAGGTTGACAGCTGTGCTATGGTGAGAACTGAATTCACTAAATGGTAGCCATTTAAGTTTCCGTCTTCCTCTTTCACAAAACAGCTGATTTGGCATAGTGGTATGTTGCTCTGACTGTTTTGCATAGGGTCCTGGGTTTAAGGCTTGGCAGTGAACTGTATGGTGGTAACACAGCATTTTATTCTAGCAACTTTCCAACATTATACAAGCAATGTTTAAAATGTGTCCCTGTTTTTTGAGCTTTTGTCCCCCCCACAATAAACTTTGGCTTTTTCCAGATATCTTTGTGCTGCAAAGTTCACAGATACAGCTGAGTGAGTAGATTTTACAAGGAGCTGAGAGATGCAGGGGAGCAAAAGTTTAGTGCTGCTTATGCTGAGTCTACTTGTCTTGTTAATAGCACAACAGGTAGTATACTTACTTTTGATGCAGAAGGCTGTGGGTTCTACTCCCACAGTAGATAGATGCATTGCTGATACTGTACTTTGCAAAGGGGGTGGATGCTGCACTCCTTTTTGGCGAAGATACCTAGTAACTATGAACCTGTTATCAGTTTGCCATCCATTCCCTATTGCAATATTGCTAGCTTATCATTTTTTTAGTGTAAGATAGGCAATTTATTCTCAAGGGTAACAGGCACTTTATTTGTAGATGAAACAATGAAATACAAAGTTGTTTGCTAGCAGCAGCCTCTTCATTAGTTACAGATCTCTTTAATGTGGAATTATTTAGATGACGTTTACTTCAGAGATTGTGCATATGTACTAATACTGGTGGACTGTAGAAGTTTGAGTAGACTTTTATGATGGAAATGTTCTGAATTGGGCAGTTTTGTCATTACTGGTGCATGCATTTTGTTTCATCGTTTACTGGAAAAATTGCAAAAAAAAATTAAAACACCCTCTAAAACTGTCCTGTATTGTACAAGGAATATAATTTAATACAATCAGGAAGGTGTATGAAAGAGCATGTGTATGTTTCGTGTGCAAGGGGCCTGTGATTTGAAAACAGCCCAAACCCAAAGTTAATCAGCCACTGGCAAAATATATTTTCTTTGAATGTGGGTTTCAATGCTGTTTCAGTGAATGTGAGTTTTCAAGGGCAGAGAAGTTTTAATGCCAAGTCTGTTTTCATCGTGAGACTGCATTGCTTTGTTTAGCAGATATGATATCTATTAGTGTTTGCTGGAAAATGCAAAATAAAACTTTCAAATGAAGTCCAAATCATCGCAGAAGTAAAGCAGTATGCACATTAGTGTTTATGGTTTTTGTTTTTTGGCTTTTAGTGTTTATGGTAAATGGGGTGAAATAGCCAAGTAATATTTCATTGGAATGGCTGTAGGGGGGGAATCTCCATTCGACCATGATTTTGTGAGGGGGGGAAGGGCAGCAAACTCAGACAGCCCCGGCTGAACTATACCTCTCAACTGTCCAAATTTTTGCAGAATGAAGATATTTTTGCTTATTTTTGGTTTGTTCCTCATAAAATTTGTGGTTTTCTGTCCAATCATTTAGCAATGAAGTCACTAAATAATGACAGGCACTGAGTTTCAGACTTCATAACCTTCAGAAAAATGCATGCTAAAGCAAGACCTGTTATTCTATTAACTGTCTCAGTTTATACAAGAGCAATTTTTAGTACTGTTTATATGTTCCCCCAATATATTTGGCCTTGTCCAGATTTCCTGCATTAACAGGTTGAGAGGTATGTGCAAATAAATTGCTTTATAGAATTAGGCATATCCAAACCTCTCAACTGTCCCTGATTTTGGCTCAAAATATTGCTCTTCCCCTAATAATCCCTCTGCAAAATGGCAATTTTGGAAGAAAACATGGAGGGTTTACAATTAATAAATAACTGTAATAATCAGTTATAGATTACTTTTATTTCAGAAATGCATGTAGATTCTTTTATTTTGTCAGCTGCTCAAGTTAGCAGTACTAATATTAAAAAGCTTCCCTTCTTTGCAGGTTCCCAGCTGTATTGTGTGGCTATTTTATATTTTTGAATCACATTTTTTATCCATTTTTCATAAAATTGTGTTTTTTGGCAAATTAGTGGTAAATCATTAAAGACTGAAGTTAGAAAATAATGACAGACATTTCAGTTTCAGATTTCATACCCTTCAGAAAATTCATACTAATGCAAGACCTTCTATTATCTTTCTAAGTTTATAAGAGCAATATTTAAAAATTGTCCTTATTTTTGGGCCTTTGTCCCACTTCTATGTATGGCTTTGTCCAGATTTCTTGCTCTGAGGTTGAGAGGTATGACACATGTGTCAGGGCCATCACAGTCAGCCAGATTCATTTCAAATTGTGACATACTTGTTGCACCCCACTCCCCCATGTAGTAACTCTGGATGTGCCCGAGCAAGGCAAGGAACAGTTATGCAGTGTAAGTGTGCAGAGTATTCCCCCACCCAAGGTAGACACAAGTACTACTGTATCTTTTCATCTGTCCTTGATTTTGCAGAATGTTCTGGTTTCTGTCATATTTTTATACTGTTGATTTATGCTTATTATTCAGAAAGTGCCTGTTGCTCTGTGTTTAAGTAGCAATGCTTTAACGACCATCTGGTAAGCTTGTCTGAGAGTGTAAGATGCAAGTAAGTTTTAATGAGCATACTGTTAACGAATTGCCAACATTGAAAGACTTTCTGTTGTTGCCATGCAGAGAATACTTACATAACTAGATAACATATAAGCCTTGGGTATTCAAGTGCATATGACAGTATTTGTAATAAAGGACAGGATTACATTATTTTAAGAGCTCATTACAGGCTTTACCTGCAGGCTAAACAGAATGCCAATCTATCATGTGTGGTCCATATCCTGTGCAGTAATCCTTTAAGCAATGTATGCTGAGCTTGTTTCCTGTTTGCGTTTCATTTTTTACTTTGATCATGTTTTCCCCATGAAACAAGTAGATAGTTGTTGTCAGGCAGCAGGTCTTTTTTAGATAAGAAACATATTTACAAGTGAGGATATCACAGAGATTGCTACTTTCAGCATGTTACTTGGTACTTTAATAAAGCTGAATATAAATTATAATTAGAACTGGAGTGCAAGGAGAAGTGGTTTGAGTTGAGTGCTGCTTGTTTTTCTTATACTTGATTTTGACTAGCATTCCATTGATGTATTTAAAAAGTAGTTTATTTTTTCATGCCTCACAACCTTTTTGTTTCCATCTAGATATTAAGTAAGCTGCCATGCAGCCAATGGATTGAAATATTTTTTTTCTTCTACACTTTCCTTTTTTCTTGATTGGACTCTCATAATAATGGTTTGGCACTCAGGGCAGCGTATTTAATTAAAGTTACAGTTTTTGTGGTTTTGATAATAGCTCCTCCCCTTTCTAGTTGGTCACACCCATTCTCATTGACCCCACCCATTAAGCTGTCTCCTGCAGCCCCCCTTTGTTTTGAAGTCACCAGCCGCCACTGGGTGACATACTAATTATCCCAAACAGTTACATGATCGAATGCCAAAGAAACTACATTAATGACACCTAGGCATGACAAAGTACAAAGAAAGGGCATGTAACATTGTGCACTTGCTGAACATGAGTGTGAACGCTGAGCAAATGACTCACAGCTGTGAAACACATAGCATGTTTAAGAAGATCAACCACACAGATGAACAAATTCTGCCTGAATTTTCTTCATTACCATAGCTGATGTTGGGCACTGATCTGTTTCGTATAAAAATATTATAGTTTTTACTTTTGTTAATTACTAAATCAAGTAACCTGAAGTAGCTCAGTTGAGAAATGCCAGTAAAATATATTTATAAATGGTCTTGAAATCTATATTTCTGACATGGGACAACAAAACATGTACTCTGACAAAAATCTACAATTTTTGAGTCAAGGGCTTTTTTAAGTCATCAGAGTGTGCCCGTATTACTTCAAGCAGGTCGTACCTTCAGTCATATAGACAGGAGGAATGAATGATCTAATTAGAATATTCATGTCAGTCAGACTGCTATTTATCCTTGCTTGTATACACCTATATGGTCAGTTGGAGTGCCAGCAGCACAGCTTCTCCTAGGCAGAAGACTGAAATCATATCAACAAGACAGTTCAGTGCTTCAAGTGCAAGGGTTACTGACACATATGTCCATTTATCCAACTTGTCCAACACCCTTGGCTCCCTGTTAGGGGGATGGACATACGTACTTTTGTCTGAGAGTTTCTTTTTCATAGCTGCCATCACAACCATGGCATCTTCTGGAGAACTCTTGCTCCAATGCATCTTGTTCTTTGGGGTGACCAAGATTTTATCCAGATTCTTTGGGACTGATTCCATCACATCAGGGTCCTTCCAAGCCTGCTGCGCCACCAGGTCAATGAGGTCATCAGAGGATAGCACCATGCAACAGTTAAAAAGAGCCAGTCTCAAAAGCCTCGAGGAACACAGGCTCCTCAGCAGAGGGTCTACTGGAGGACCACCGCCTCCATTGCTTCATCAGTTCTAGAAAGTCACCAAAGTTGTCATCTTCTAGAGGGATCATGGGGGGGGTGTGGGGACCATTCACTGCCATCCAAATATGTGTCTTCTGTGACTGACTCTGGGGAGGAATCCAAATGTCTCCTCTAACACTTCTGTTTCCTAGGACCCTGTCTTGTTTAGACTTCCAGAGGAGGGTCATCATCAGACTGGGAGCTCACATGGCAAGCACCCCACCAAGGCTGAATGAGCATGACTGTCCCAGTAGATCTGGATGAGTGAAGTCAGAGGTAGTATCCAACAAGGGCTGGGATGGAGCCAAGCATAGGGGTGACACCCCTTTAGTTGGCTTGGCAAGAAACCATTTAAATGCCTCGAAAGTCAAGTTTGTAATTGGATCCAAAGAGACACTCCCTCTGACCTGAACAAGAGATTGGAGAAACATCCTCCAACATGATCAACCCCATCTCTGAGGCTAACACAGCCAAGGCTCCAAGGGGAAGAGACAGATCTGATTCAGAGTACACTTTCTGTTTTTCTCAATTTTTTTTTAATCAGAATCCTTTTGGTTCTCCTTTTTTTAGACTTTTCTTTTTTTTTTCTTCTTTTGGTGGCTTTTGGTTTATCTGCCCTTTTTGCTGGAGGAGCAGAAGAAGATGGTTATAGCGCTGATGACTCAGCATTGGCTCCTCGAGCAGGAATAAAACCCTTTAACACAAACTTGTCCCTGAACCCCTGTAGAGCCCTAGTACTGATGAAGGCACAGGCCTTGCAATCCACATACATCGGTGCTGCCCACAGGCAGTCCAGAGATAGAGTAAGAAACCTGTGGTAGAATTTTGTGGCCACAGGCCATACTCCTCTTAAAGCCTGGAACCTTCTCAGGCATTGCTGGGAATAAGTCTTAATCACCAGTTTCAAAAATACTATATCTAGACACTACCGACTACGGTTAAGACTGCAGTAACTCTATAGATTCATAGGTGTTTACTACCACAATGGCCTTTTTAAGCCTATCCATACATCCCAAATCAATGACAAGTTCTGGAACCCTTGATAAGTGTAAGCAGTGGCTTTGGAGATGAAACATTTACTAGTAGGGACCTATAAGATGAACCATTTACAGGCTGTCTGTGCCCATTATAGACAAAGGAGCCAAACAAGGGATGAATTTCCTGTTCCCCATCCAATTGTCCAAGTTATATTTTAATTGGATTAGGGAAGAACTCTGCTTCTCATGCATGGGGGAGCCTGTTCCAGAAAAGGAGAAGTCTCTAGGATACATACTTGTCTCTCCAGCAGGTTCTATCTATATCACAGGTAGGCTTTAAGTCTTTAGAAAGGATAATTCTGATGCTGTTTGTTTTGCTGATATACAGGAGGTCCATCAGGGTGTGATCTGAAAATACATTGTATGCCAAGCATAGATCTACCCTCAAAATCCTGTAGGAGACAGAATACCATTAGAAGGCCTTGATGCGGTCTGCACAGAACATGCTACTTATGCCCTGTAGTCTTTTAGTAAGGAACCCTGTGGATGTTCCATTTGTTGGATGTGCCTGGTTACATACATACCAAAGGGGGCACTAATACAGTGGAACAATGACCTCCTTGGACCTAGATGCCATACCTTTGTTTATAAGTTGCACAACATAGAATAATTTCCTCACTACTGTAGACACGTGATGTCAAAGGTTAGATTACTGTCTATGTATGCCCCCAAGTCCTCACTACTGGGTCAACTCTTAGGGGTTTGTTGTCAGTATAATAGTTACTGGGGTGGATAACTTCCCAAAGGATACTATTACACATTTCTTGGAATTTAGTTTTAGTCCATGGTTCTGACACAAGTTATTTATCTGTGTCAGCCCTTCCTGGAGAACATTTGTGTAGGTGTTGGATTCTATGACTGCTCCTAATGTCATCCAGAGACCCTTGACACTGGCTTTGACTTCACAGAAGTAAATGTCAAAAAGGAACAGTCCTAGGACTGATCTCTGAGGGACTCCGCTCTGACTGGCTTTTTTGTAGAGGTGTACTTTCCAGTTCTAACTTCCTGAGTCCTGTCTGTGAGCCAGCTGGCTATCCACTGGGAGATGTAAGGGTTTATACCTAACCTCTTGAGTTTGTCAACAATACCCAAACTGGGTATTGTGTTAAGTGCCTTGGACAGATCAAGTTAGGCAGTGTGAACCATTCTGCCCTCATCCATTGCTTCTCAAAGACGTTCACCAGGTTGAATAGGCATGACGTGCCCTTGACAAAACCAAATTGGGTTGAGTCCAGTGTCTGGAGGTTTCCTATGTCATTATTGATCATTTCCATAATAATTCTTTCCATGGCTTTACATATGAGACTAGTGAGACTTATGTGTCTGTAGTTTCCAGGGTCTGTAGCTGGCCCACCTTTGTGCAAAGGCATGACTGTTGCTGCTCTCCATTCTTGAGGCACGGAGTCTGTTTAGAGGCTACAGTTAAATAGTAATTCCAGACGGCCTGATAGGTCATGTTTCATGCTATTTAGAAGGCATCCTGGGATAATGTCTGGGCCCACTGATGCAGTGTTCTTGACCATTAAGGGTCTGTTACCTAGTGGTAGTAGGGGGAGTTATGTTTGATGGTATTTTCTCATGGGAGATTGAAGGGCAGAGAGGGGTAAAATCAGAGCTGAATTTGTTGGCTAGTAGGTTTGCTACATCTTCTGGTTCAGTATAGGTGGCTTATTAACAAAGAGCTCCGCACACAACTGTGTATTGCTTTTGAGGTTGCGGACATTGCCAAGGAATGCGTCATGGTTGTCCTTGGCTTGGGAGGACAGATTTAACTGAAATCAGGAGACAACAAGTAAAAAGAAACAATTATTATTACTGACAGATAGAACTATGACAGATTTTACCAATATAATATATAACAACAAGAAACTATTGCTTGGGAGGAAAAAGAACTGGGAAAGAAATATGCTAAAATGTAGCTCAGAAAAAGGATGATAATTAAGACTTAGCTTGTTTGTTAGAGCTCTCATACATGTCCTTCTTGATCAGGTGGCAAGCAAGATCGGAGGTAATTTGGGGGAACACAGGGAATTATAGGTATGGGGAGGAGTTGGAGATCCGGATTCATAGCTTCTAAAAGATGCGTAGGCTGGATGTGAAATCCTAAAGGCAGAATCTGACAAAAACAGAAAACATCAGATTAATAATTTAATTTCTTCATTTGCAAGTATATCAGTTCTTCATTCCATTCAAGTTTGGAATATTTGGATGTTTCCTGGTCTCAAGTAGAATCAGCCCAGAAAGGACCATTATGTCAACAGTTTCTCTGAGCCTTTCTTCTGACTGATAAAGTCCAAGTAAGCAAGTTCCAGCTAAAAAATGGTCAAATTCCACATATACATGTGCACACACACAGAAAGCCCCTTGGTTAGGTACTGTTACAGTCATAGAAGTGAAAGTACAATATCACCTCTCATTTGAGACTCAAACCCAAAACCTCCAAAATGTTGGTGTCACTGCTGCTGGAACAAGAGCCTCTGGACAGATATGTGTTGGGCTTTCCCTTAACAGCCTTATCCTTTCAGCTAGAACCCCCCTTCCCAACATGGTGATTAAGTTCAAAATACAAAAACATGAAAAATACAGAAAAAGCTCTCTGCTTAAGCACTGTTAGAATCATACATTTCATACTAAGCATATATGTAGTAGTACATTGACTCATCCATCACATTTCAGTATGACTATTCCATATGATCAAGAATTCCACATTTTGGGCCACAGTTATTTGCATCAGCATAGATCCTGCTGATAAGTTTAGGAGTAAACACAATTGTTTCATCAAATTATAAGCCCCATGGCCTTTAAATGTTGTATAAGAGTATGGTCTGCGAGTAGCTTTCACTGACAAAATAGCCAAAATATTGTTAGATTCATCAACATTATGAGCACTCCAGAAATTCAGCCTATCAAGTTTCAGAGGAAAATCTTGCCAATGAACAGCATTGCATAAGCAATTTGACTTTAGACTTTAGTTAATCTCACTTTTGTCTTCAAACTAATTAGTGAATTAGTTGCCCAGTTTCTGTCCTGGGGAAAAGTCTAAAATATTGCTAAAGAATCTTTTATTTTAATAGAAATTCTAAGAGAGGAGTGTCTCTTGTTGGGGAATAAGTGAAGACTAATACAAAAAAAGAAGTCATGCACTCACCATAATGTTCTATCTGAGTTGTTGCTCTTCATTTGTCTTCAAACTGTGCCTTTCTCCAGCATCTGATCTGAGCTCCAAGCTCCTCCCCTACCCATAATGTCCTCTTCTCCTTCCTCCCTTCAGATCGAATTTGCCCCCCCCCCATACAACCTAACACCATGACTTACTTCCTGATCCCAAAAACTGAGATAGTATCAACAGAAGTAACAGATAATCCCAAAGAAAGGGTCATGCCTTATCCAACCGGACCAACACACAGCCCCAATGAGACAGGGGGAAGGAGGGAGAGATGGCTGAAGACAAAATGAAGAGCAACAACTCAGATGAAATGCTATGGTAAGTACATAACTTCTTTATCTGAAGTTGTTGTCTTCATTTGGTCTTCAACCTGTGGGACAGAGTCCCTAGCTACCAAACACCTGGCAGGCCCTCATGGAAGGATATTCCATAACACGGCGAAGTCAAAGGATGCCCTGCTTCTGGAGAGAAGATCCAGTTTGTAATGGGAGATGAAAGTATGCAAAGATGCCCAGGTAGCCACCGAGCAAATGTCGTCGAAGGAAACTCTGGACCAAAAGGAGGCTGAAGTAGCCGTAGATCTAGTAGAATGCATCTTAAATTGACCTGCCGGAGGCACTCCCTTTGCTGAATACACCAAGAGTTTACACTGAGAAATTCAATGAGCAGTGGTGACCTTAGATACAGGCTTCCCTAAAAAGGGCTTAGAATAGGAAACGAAAATTTGATCAGACTTGTGGAAGGCCTTTGTTCTGTGTAAGTAAAACCGTAATTATCTATGAACATCCAACAGATGCAGTTTATTCTCCCCTTTATTCTGAAAGTTCAGAAAGAAGATGGGAAGGTTAATAACATGATTAATGTTTGATTCTAAGGCTACTTTAGGTAAAAAGGAAAGATTAGTGTGCAGAGAAAATCTGTCTTTATGGAAAATCATATAAAGGGGCTTAATTGATAAGGCCTAAAGCTCCAACACCCTTTTAGAAAAAGTAATAGCAATCAGGAAGGCTGTCTTCCATGACAGGAACTGAGATCCACTGAAGCAGTAGGTTCAAAAGGGGAAGAAACCAAGGCTTAAAGGTCCAAAGTAAGGTCCCAAGGAGGCGTAGGGTCCTTGATCTGTGGCCAAAGAAGAAAAGTACCCTTCAAAATGGCTTTGCAGAGGTTAGAAAAGGCTAGAAAAGCTGAATGTTCTCCTATGTGGAAGTTAAAAATAGCTGCCAGTTGAACCTTAACTGTAGAGAAACTGGCACCCTGCTGAAAAATGCTTGCTAGAAATTCTAAGATGGCAGGAATTGGAGCAGTGAAAGGATCCAAATCCCATTGAGCTGCCCAAATGGATAAACGCTTCTATTTACTGGAATAAATCTTCCTCATGGAAGATATATGAGCCACTACCAAAATCTTCTTAACCAGAGAAGATAACCCGGGAGTCCTAACTATCATGGGAAATGGCATACCTCTCAACTGTACTGAATTTCTCGGTTTTTACCGGTTCTGAAGTCCAAATAATGGGGTGCCATGATTTCTGAGTGGCACCCCTTAATTTCCAAATTTCCTGGATTTTTTTTTTTTGGCTTTTGGGCTGACGTCATCACATGCAGAGGCATGTGGGATGATGTCAGTTCTGTGAATAGCCTGCCAGCCTGTTGGAATTGGCTAAGGGCTCGAGGGTTTCACTGTACTTTGATTCTGGCTAGCTAGCAGCAGTAAAAGTACCGTGCGAGCCATGCATGCATTTTCCCAGCTGCTCCAGGTAAGAAGGAGGACAACAAGCACAATAAAATAAAAACTCTGCATTTCAATTACTGCTTTCTACCACAAGCACTTGAATTAACCAGGTCTGCACTGCACTGCATTTAGCACAAGCATTGAAGTGATTTGATATTTGACAAGCATTGAAGAGTGTGTGTCCTGCCACAAGCATTTGAATTAACCAGGTCCACACTGCACTTAGTACAAGACTGAAATGATTTTAATTACACTTACTAGTTGATATTTGACTTACACAAGGGTGTATGTGTGTGTGTGTGTGTGTGTGTGTGTGTGTGTGTGTGTGTGTGTGTGTGTGTGTGTGTGTGTGTGTAAAAAAGTCCAGTTAGGTATACCTGCTGGTTAGGGTTACTCAGCCTCAAACACTGTATCTTAGGTACAAGGAGTAAGAGCCATAGTTCTCTACCCATACCACAACTTCTGATTAAATGAGTTGTATCTCTCAATTGTACAAATTTTCACAGAATGTCTGGAATGTTTGGCTCATACTTTTGGTATGTTCATCTTAAAATTCAGATGGTGCAGTTGTGCAGCATTAGTGTTGTTGCCTCACAGCAAGAGGTTCTCTCATTTGATTCTCGGCTATAGTGCCTTTTGTGTGGAGTCTGCATGTCTTCCCTGTGTTTGTGTGGGTTTTCTCTGGGTGCTCTGGTTTCCTCCCATGATACAAAGATGTGCCTGGAGCCTCTGCTGAAAATTGGCTTTGTTCCAAGTCGGACTTTCCTGTTAAACAAATGTTAAATAAAAATAAAATTTGTGGTTTTCGGGCAAATGAGTGAGAACTGAATTCACTAAATAATGATAGCCATTTAAGTTTCAGTCTTCCTATCTTCAGGAAACACACAGTAACACAACATTGTATTCTAGCAACTTTCTAAGATTATACAAGCAACATTTAAAATGTGTCCCCGGTTTTGGGCCTTAGTCCCCCTCCAATACATTTTGGCTTTTTCCTGATTTCTTGTGCTGCACAGTTCTTCAGCCAAAGATAAGTTTAGTGCTGCTTATGTAAAGAATACTTGCATTGTTAGTAGCACAGCAGGTAGTGTACTTGCTTTTGCTGCAGAAGGCTGTGGGTTCTACTCCCACAGTATGTAGATGGATTGCTGATACCATACTATGTTGTACTTTTAAAGGGGGTGAATGCTGCAGTCTTGAGAATGTTCTCCTTTGATGGAGATACCTAGTAACTATGAACCTGTTTTCAGTTTGCCATCCATTCCATATTGAAATATTACTAGCTTATCACTTTTTAAATGTAACATAGTCAATTTATTCTTCAAGGGCAGCAGGCACTTTACTTGTAGATAAAACAATGACATATACATTTGTTTGCTAGCAGCAACCTCTTCATTAGTTACATATCTCTTTAATGTGGACTTATTTAGATGACTTTTACTTCTGCAGAGATTGTGCATATTTACTGATACTGGTGGATTGTAGAAGTTTGATTAGACTTTTATGAAGGAAATGTTTGAAATGGGCAGTTTTGTCATTACTGGTTCATGCATTTTGTTTCATTGCTTACTGGAAAAATGTTCAAAACAATAAATTTAAAAAGCGCTCTAACAAATGTGCTATATTATACAAGGAATATAATTTAATACTGTCAGAAAGGTGTATCAAAGAACACATGTATGTTTTTTGTGCAAGGGGCCTGTGATTTGAAAACAGCCCAAAGGTAATCCTTATCTACCACTGGTCAGATGCATTTTCTTTGAATGTGCTGTTGTTGTTGCTGTTTCAATTAATGTGAGCTTCAAGGGCAGAGAAGTTTTAATACTAAGTCTATTTTCATTGTGAGACTGTATTGCTTTCTTTAGCAGATATCTATTAGTGTCTGTGCTATAAAATGTAAAATAAAAATTTTAAATGAAATCCAGATAATCTTTGTAGAAGTAAAGCAGTATGCACATTACAGTGTTTTTGGTAAATGGGGTGAAATAGCCAAGTGATGGAACATTGGAATGACTGCAGGGGAGCTCTGGGGCCATATTTTGGTTGTCTGTTCTTCAGTTTGCATTTGAAAGTTGGTATTCCATAATTCCATTGGAGTGGGTCAGGTTACATAATTATGTATGCAACTTTTATGTTAATTAGCATACAGATTTGTACCTATTTTTCATGGGCCTTTGTCCAGATTTTTGATGTTACCAGGTTGAGAGGTATGGTAACTGGAGCAGCCAAGCGGTGAGTTTCAGGCTGGCCAAATCTGGATGTGGAATCCCTCAGGGATGAGAAATCAGATCAGAAGCCAGATCCAACTTCCAGGGAGGACACACTACATGAAACCATAGAAAAGGGAACCATACTTGGCGAGGCCAAAAGGGGGCAATGAGGATGTCTGAGCTCCCCAGCCATTGTGCTTTCTGGATAAATTTTGAGATCAGGGGCAGAGGAGGATAAGCATAAAGAAGACTGGAGGGCCATGCATGAACTAGAGCATCTCTGGGGGGGGCTCCCCTTGAGGGGGGTTCACAGTGAAAAACTCGCTGCACTTCATGTTAGGAGTGGCGAAGAGATTGCAACAAGGCTGACCCCACTTTAGAAAGATTTGCTTTGCTACTGAAGGATTCAGAGACCACTCGTAAGACATCAGGACAGACCTGCTTAGCCTGTCCGCCAGAATGTTGGACCTTCCTGGAATGTGCGTTGCTACCAGAAAATGGTTAGTGGAGATTGCCCACTCCCACAAACTCATGGCTTTGCGGCAAAGGGGATAAGACCTGGTTCCCCCCTGTTTGTTGATTTACTAGACTACCAAAATGTTCTCTGTCTGAATGACAATCATCCCTAGGGGAAGATGGGATGAAGAGCATGCAATGCTAATAGCACTGCCCTCATATCTAGGACACTGATATGCAACTGGGTCTGTAGGGAAGACCATGTGCCTTGAACTGTCCTTCCCAAGTAATGGCTCCCCACCTAAGCAGGGAGGCATCCATGGACACTGTGGTCAGAGGGGTGGGGAGAATAAATGCACATCCACGAAGAAGATCGGGGGACTGAGTCCACCAAAGAAAAGAATCCATGCATGCCCAGGAGAGACAAATTGGATATGACAGTGGTAGATCCAGAAAGGACCACTGGACTGCCAGAGTCCATTAGAGTACCCTCATATGTAACCAGGCTGTGGGTACAAAGGTGATTGTGGCCGCCATGAACCCCAACGCCCTTAAAGCCAACTCTGCAGAAGGCAATGGAACTTGAAGAATGTACAAGACATGTTGTTTGAGGGAGTGAAGTCTTTCGGGTGTCAGGAAGGCCCTAGTCTGAATGGTGTCCAACCAGGCTCCAATAAAGTCCAAAACTTGAATCAGTTGTAAGACAGATTTGTTGAGATTGATGGTGATGCCCAACTGGTGGACGGTTCGGACAAGAAAGTCCCAGGCTTGGCAGAGTTGATGCCTGGCAGGGGTGGAGAAGAGCCAATTGTCCAGGTAAGGGAAGACCTGAAAGCCCTGCAGCCGCAGGTGAGCTGCTACCACTGCCATCACTTTGGGGAACACCCTGGGGGCTGTGGTGAGACCAAAGCATAGTGCTCTGAATTGGTAATGATTGGCCCCCACCCTGAAGCAGAGAAACCTCCGAGAGCATCTATACATTTTGATGTGATAGCATGCATCTTGAAAGTCTACTGAGCACATCCAGTCATTTTCCTGCAAAAAGGTAGGACAGATAGTAGAGTGACCATTCGGAATTTCATCTTGGCAACCGAAAGATTCAGGGTAGAGCAATCCAGAATTGGCCTCAGGTCCCCCATTTTCTTTGGCACCAAAAAAAAAACTGGAATAGATGCGTAACCCAAACTGGTCTGGGGGGACGGGCTGGATGACTTGTTTTTCTAGCAGCTTGGAAATTTCCTGTGCTGCTGCCTCCCTTTGCATGGGTAGAATGTCCAGGAGGAACCTGGCCAGGCTTGGCCTTTGAAAGAAGAGGATTGAATATCCTCTGGATATGATTCACAACACCCACTGATTGTAACTGACTCCCAGGCTGATGGGTGTAGTGAGAGTTGACCCCCAACTGCCTCCAGAGACAAGCAGTCTGGCAACCCTTCAGAGCTGATGTGAGGGCCTGTCTGGGAATGGATCTTGAGACCCATGATTTCTTGGGCCCCCTCTGCCATAATGGTGGCTTCTGTTGAATCCCCCTCTACCTCTAGGAGAAGGAGAGTCCCTAGCATCCTGAGAATTGCCCTGAGACTTCCAGAACCACATCTTCTTTGCCCCTGCTGATTCCTGGAGTAGAATCATTGAGGGGTTGAGAAGTGGATTCCAATAGCCAACAGAGTCTCCCTGTCCTTTTCACTCTGGACCAGAGTGTCATGTACCGTCTTTCCAAAGAGAGTGGAACCATCATATGGGGCATTGGTAATGGATGCCTTAAATGGCTCTGAGAAGGTACAAAGCCAGAGCCAGGTGTGACACCTGATGGCAACTCCTTCCCCGGCAGCTCTAGCGGTGCCCTCTGTGGCATGAGAGAGAAGCTGCATAGAGGTATTGGCAATGGAATTGAGGGTGGCCATTCTGGAGGAGAAGACCTTCTTATCCTACACAGACATGGACCCTGGGGTGGACTCAGTGACTTCCTTCACCAGGTCTCACTGAAGCCTAATGACATGTGCCATATAGTTCAGCGGACACACAGAAAACAGGGCTGAAGTGTAGGCCTGCTTCCCAAAATGGTCCTAGACTTTTGGTCCAGCGGGTGAACCGTGGAGCTCTCCTGTGCGAGCTCATTCTTGGTGGCCGCTGCCACCAGCATGGCATTGACCGAGGGTCCCTTTGACCAATGTAGCTTGACTGTGGGGGTGCAAAGGACCTTAATGGGGTTCCACCATATCAGACTCCTTCCATGCCCGAGATGTCACAAGATTCACTAGGGGAGCAATGGGGGGGGACACCCAGGAAGTAGAGTGTCCTGCTTCAAATGCCTCCAGGAACATCGACTCATCAGGGTTGGGTTTTTGGATGGACCATCCCCCACGCTGTCGCAGGATCTCCATGATGTCTCCAAATGAGACATCCTCCGGGGTGATCGGGGGAAACCCTTCCCCTTCTTCATGTCAGTGTCTTCCATGAGAGACTCTGGCAGGGAGTCTATGTGCCTCCTTTTACAGGTATGTTTTCGGTGAACCTCCTCGGGGGTGGTCTCTGGGGAGGACTTAAAAACATCTAGATGCTCCCATGATGGGGGCACCCTGGACTGAAGAGGCAGCAGGTTACCCCTGAGGTAACAGGATGGCGGAATCTGGACCAGAAACAGAGAGAGCTAGGATAGATTCCAAAGATGAGAGCATCAAGGATCTTGATGGGATTAAAAGATCCCTCTCCACCACATCAACAGCAGATGGACAGCGAACTGCCTGAATAGGGGCAACAGATGGCTCCGCAATCCCCTAGATCAATGGGGGAGCCAGGGCTGAACCTCCAGGCACCAACACTCTGATTGGAAGACTTTCCTCTGAAAAACTTGGAGCCAAAACCTTCCCATCAGATCTGGCACTGAGGCTACAGCTCTGAGAGACGGACAGATCCGCGCTCATCAGATCTGACCAACTCAAGGTAATAGCCAGCTTCAAGGTACCAGGTACCATCTGCACCAATCCCTCAATGCTGAGGGTCCTTGGATCCAAGAACTCTGAAACTGGGGATCAGATTGAAGAAGGAGTAATCAGGATGAAGACAGACTGCATGCCCCCCACTCCGGAGAGAGAGAGGGGGCAGGCAAGACTCCCATCTGCATCTGGGTGCGGATGAACTTCCACAACATCCTGTCCACCTCGACTTTGGAAAGGCTGTGTGTGGATATGGATGAAGAAGCCAATGCCACCAGCCTAGAGGGGCAGTGATGTGACACCAATGCCAGGGAATGGGTCCGAAGCACCTCCAGCTCTGGGGAGAAGTGAGGGGAATGAAGCTGGGGAGACTCGAACCTCGGAGCCTAAAGGAGCTTGGCAGGTAGACCCATTGAGGATGAGCAGTTGAGGGACCACTTCCTAACCTTGTCCTTGTGCCTGTGCTTATCCCTGTCCCCAGTCATCTTGGCGGGAGGTTAAGTCCCAAAGGCTGAGGAAGGGACAGAAGTCATAGCAGGGGTAGCAGTAGAAGAGGTGGCCTGGGGCTCCTTAGAAGGTTAGGGGAGACACCTTTCAGAATAAATTTGTTCCTACTGTCGAACAATGCACAGGGATCACAGGGATTGAACCCCATGCAGATCAAGGAGGAGGAATCAAGGTGGGCAACCCCTAGACACTCAACACATAAAGTTTGGCCATCAGCCAGGGAAAGTTTGTGGCCATACTCTGTGCACTTGCGAAACCCAGGTTTGGGAGTCTCTGACATGGTCAAAGACAGAGGTGGGCCCAAACCACAGAAAAAAATACACTCGCACACACACACTAGAGATAGGACAGAAAGAAAGGGGCTTTTTGTTTTTGACACTGACGAAAAATGCAGACAGAAGACAGGAAAGATAGAAAAGAGAATTCCTAGACAGAAAGAATAACTAGAATGTTCAAAAAGAAACACACTTGCCCAAAAAGCTCAGAGCCAATGGATCACAATGCTTACAGGAACACGGCAAATGGGATCTGAAGGAAGGAAGGAGACAGGGGCATTATGGGTAGGGGAGGAGCTTGGAGCTCGGATCAGATGCTGGAGAAAGGCAGCCAAGTCGGATCCATGCCAGATCCGTGTCCCACAGGTTGAAGACCAAATGAAGACAACAACTTTAGATCTGAGATAAATATTTATATTGTGCAGTTTTAAAGCAGAATTCTGTATTAAATCTCAGTACAGATTCCTTCTATTATTGATCATTCTGATAGTTATCAAGAGAAGTAATACACATAATGTCCAATAAAACATCTAAAGCTAGGGGCACAAACTCCGCCAATGATGATCACTCATCGAAGTTGAGTATAGACAGTTCACAGACATTTGCTTTTCCAGAAGTATCTAACAAATTAATAATGTGAATAAAACACCCTCTACTGACAGTAAATGGGAAGGAGCATAAAAAGTATAAGGAGAGTCAGAAACAGAAGTTATTTACTTGCCTTTAGGACTGATAATGCAAGCATTAGGACTGCTTGACAGAAGAAAAATGTTCCATGTTTTCAGGAGTACCCTTCCATAATACAACACCCACCCCTCCTTCTCAAGTTTATAGACAGTGCAAAGCTGAAGAAAGGAAGAGCAAGGCAAATAAAAGGAGAAAGGCAAAGACCAAAAGAAAGGTATAGTACCAATGATGGATTTTCTCAAAACTCTATCATTATGGTAAATATATAACTTTTGAATAAGAAGAAACTCATCTTTGCTAACCTTTGTGACAAATTCATTAGCTCATCCTCCTGGTTGCCCATTTTCATGGCAAAATGCTCCTAACAGCAAAAAAAAAAAAAAAAAAAAAGATGTGGATTTGGAAAAAAATGTCCAACTTGTAGCACCTCATAAACATGTTCAGGCTGCAGCTGCACAGACATCTAATGTGGTATTATGGGAAATGTGAAAGTAGACACTGCTCAGTAGAATGACCTATAGAAGTTGCAAGAAGAGACTCTTCCATATTTTATGTCAAAAGTCAATGCAACTGGATATATATCTGGAAAGGATATGCAGCTCTGACTCAGCATACCAAACAATTGATCATCCTTATAGAAAGGCATAATTCTGTCCACATGGTATCCAAGCTCCATGGATGTACATAGAATGAAGAAGATATGTACATAATTAGGGTACTCAGCACAGACAAAACAACAAAGGCATAAAGGATGAGTTAGTACTAATCACATTTTTCAAGTGGAAAACTATGTAAGGAAGCCTGTCAGAATGTGCCTATAAAAGATATTAAGGGTACACAGAAGTCACAGAGGGATTTTAGCAGTCTACCTCTACAGAGGTTACCAGTTGTTTTCCACAATATTCTGCAATTGAGTCTCTTCTTTCTGGACTATTCTTCCTTTATATAAAAGTGGGAATAGGTTATAAACAGCAGAGCTGTATCAAGATCAGTTGATACCCTGAGTAGTATCCTCATTTGTCAACCCCTCACACACTGTCCTGTTAATTGCAGAGCTGAGGATGACAAAGTCCAACAGTCCTTTCAGATTTGTTGACCACAAAATAAAAAAAATACTTTCAGACTTAAAACCAAAAAAAAGATCTTCAGTCAAAGCAAGCAGCTATTACTATAGATATCTGCAATAGCAAAGCAAATGCAAACACAAACACATCCTTTTTTAAAATGTAGCACAGAGTAATAGCTCTCTCTTTTCACGCAGTTCCAAGTCTGATAATTTCAGATTTCCTCTTGGAAGGAAGACAAGAGAGGACTTAGGTGATTCTGATCTGGGGCAATAAAGTGGGCTGCTACTCCTGCCTGGGGGAGCTTGCCGCAAACACATGCTCCTAATGTTTCTAAATGTGGTATCAAAAGGCATCTAGTGTAGAGGTTAAGGAATGGAAAACCTGATAATGAAGGCACCAGCAATGAAAAAATGATGCCAGATACACTGATATTGGAAAAATGGAGTACACAGACACCAGTGTTTTTGACACCAGGAATGCTGATGTCACAAGTGTTGAGAAAATGCATGCCAGAAAGTACAGTTGTGCAAGTTAACTTACCATATCTGTAGATGTTCAAACAGATCACATTTTCAGTAGTCTTTAGCTATATGGGACATATTCTGCTAAAGATATTGGGTGGCCAGCCAGTCTAAAAAAGCTTTGAGTTCATTACTCATACACCGTACGACCATCCCAAGCACGTGTGCACTGGTATAAGGAGGACAAAAGGAAGCCCCAAAAGTCAGAGCTTTCTTACCAGAAAGGCAGGGGCTGAAGCCTCATGCTCTAGAAAAGCATGTGAAGCACTGAAATGTTATATCAGAAAGAGGAAGAAATATGAGAGAGATCACACCCCAGGCAGGGGAAGACAAGAAAATAGAAAGGGAGAAGGAGGCAGGGTGCTAACACTGCAACAGTGATCCATTTGAACATCTACTGTTATGGTAAATTACCTTGCACAACTATACTATGTTCATCATTAGAGCACTACTGAAGTAACACTTAGCGGGGTCTATATTACGTTATTGAGTACTAATATACGAAAATGTAATAGTCGACTTGTAAATGTCGAAGTCGTAAAACTTCGAACATTTCAATGGAGATCTCCGTACAGTGCGAAAATGGAAGTTTTCCATTGTCTGCACTGTATGGCAATCTCTGGAGTTGGTATATTTAAGTAGCGGGGGTGTGGGGGGTGCAGGGTGGCTTGCCCCCTGCTTACAGTGTTTAAATGGTTTGCTTGGGTGTGTTTTTGTATTTTTTATAAATGTTCAAAGGTTTATGACATCGACATTTACGGGTCGACTATTACATTTTCGAATACATTAGTATTCGATAATGTAATATAGACCCCCCCCCTTAGCTATGTATGGGATAGAAAGATCAGAGTCAAGAAGCCCCAGAAGAATAGACCTAGTAAATCTTGTTCTAGCCCTGGAAAATAAGTCAGTTTTGTAGTGTTTAGTAAAAGTATACACAGATGATTAAGTTGCTGTTTCTAGAAAGCTCAACAGTCCCACCATTTTCCTATAAGCCCCAGAAGTAGCCATAGTGCTAGTAAAGGCAGCTTTGACCTTTGGGAGGGGGGGCCTTCTATGGTGAGAGTAACAGAAATGGATAGAGTGAAATAACTGTTTGAGGTGGTCTACTTTGGCACTGGCTGCCCATTTGTCTTTCCATCAAAGGACATAAAAAGCTGTTGGAGGTTCTGATGTCTTTGGTCCTGTTCAGCGGGTACATGAATTGCCTGTGGAAATCTAAAGTATGTAAAATTATTTCTCTCCTGTTTTATGAGGAACTCAGGTAGATTAACATATTGATTTAAGACAAATTCAGGCATGACTCTGGGCATACAGTAAAGGTAACTATATGGATGCTTGCCAAAATTTAGGAAGGAGGAGATAGCAGGGCCAGAGTCCAGAAGATTCTTTAGAATAGCTCTGATGGAACCTGTGCTGGCTCTGGAAAATGTGTACATTTTATAGGGTTAGTGAAAGTGTGTACTGGTGATCAAGTAGCTGCCTCAAATACAGCTCTAGAGTCCATCCCCTTTCTAGAGGCACCAAACGTAGCCATAGCTCTGGCACAGTGAGCTTTGACATTCTGATAGAGACTTTTCCCATGAAGAAAGTAAAAGAAATGAATAGCCAGAGACAGACATTTGAAATGGTTTGCTTGGAAACTGGATGTAATTTTTTTATTGCCATCAAAGGGAATAAAATGGTCAAATATTCTAAAATTTTTAGTCTTGTCAAAGTAAAATCCGAGGAGACTCTAAATAGCCAATTCTTTCTCATCTGTTTTTGGTTCAGGAAAGAACAAAGTGATTTTAATAGTTTGATTCAAGGTAAACTTAGAAGCAACTCTGGATATGAAGGTAGGGTTGCTTCTAAGGCTCAACAAGTCCTTATGGAAAATAAAAAATGGTTGAGAAGACATAAGGACCAGACACTCAGACACTCATTAAGCAGAAGTCAAAGATACAGATAAAACAGCTTTTCAAGTAAGACATTTCAGGGAAGAGCTGATTGCAGGTTCAAACAGAAATATAGTTAGCTTCTCTAACATAAAATTATCATTCCAGGATGGAACTACCTGTTTTCTAGGTGGACTAATATGTAAACCCCCCTTTCAAGAACTACTTGACTTGGAACAGGAAGAAAAGTGGGGGGTCTAATGGCAGACAAGCAGAAATGACCAAAATATGTACTTTGATAGAAGTGTAAGAAAGGCCTGACTTTAGCAATTCACACAGGTCCTGAAGAATCACAGGAATGCCCTTGTGTTTTTATCACAGCAGCAGCAACTAAAACATCTCTTCTATTTGACTAAATATGATTTCCTAGTAGCAGTTGCCTAGCCTCTGTTAATACCTGTTGCATCCATCATCTACAAGTCCTCTGAAAAGAGATGCCTAAAAGGGATCAAAAACTTAGCATTCATACAGTCAAGTAGAGGTTGATAATGTTGAGATGAATGAGAGATCCCATGTCCTGTGTGAGTATATCCACTCTCTGAAGACATTTTTGGTAACTGCCCCTGGCCAGGTGAAGGAGAAGGGAGAAATGCAATTTATGTACTTAGCATAATGATAGGTCCATGTTATCTGTTTCTGTCTGTCTCAACATGTGGGTATGTTGGATCTAGGGCTGGCAAATAAACTTGTGCTCTATGGTTCAAGCTCCTCCTCTTTCATACAATACACTACTTGCCCTACTTAGTTCAAGTATGCCTCCAAACATGTGACTATCAATCTAAAAGGAGAGAATGGTACCTACTATAGATAGTACTGATACTACATAGAGCAACCAAGAAAGGTTCTTGGAAGGTTAAGTTCGGTCCAGTAGGAGCTATAAAAGAGTAAAAATTTGGATTAGAGATGGAGGGCAGAGATGTTGAGATGGACAGTAGAAGATAATATGGATCTATCATTATGGTAAGTACATACTTTTCATATCTGATGTTATCTTTTCTGTCTGCCTCAACCCATGGGACATAGTCCCCAGCTAAAACAAACCCAGGAGTCATTAAGGAAGTACATTCTAGAGAATAACAGAACTTAAAGCAGCTCAAGACCTGGACTGTAGGTTGAGCTTACAATGAGAGACACATGTATGAACTGTGGGCTAGGGTGTTGCTGCGCAAATGTCATCAAAGAGAATGTGGTTAAAGGAGCTGTGGAAGATGCAACCACTATGGAACACCATGCCTTCTATATAAAGAGCAGTTACAATATCTTACCCTGTCAACAAGGGTAATACAATCAGAAACCCACCTGGACAGGATAACTTTAGACATGCTGGAATCCAACTTTGCCTTAGAAATGATAACAAATACGTGATTTATTTATTTAATTTCAGTTTGATTACCGGGGAAGTCCACTGGGCCCAGGGAACCCATTTTCAGTGGAGGCCTGCGGAGAAAAGCTCCATATTATAGAAATGCAGTAGAAATTACAATACAGATACTTATCAAGAAAATAAAATGTGCCCAGTATTTGCACAGAACATGCTATTATGTGAATTACAGAGTTCAGTTACATTTAACAAAGTATTACATCCTTCAAATGAAAAATGAAAAGCTATTTACAATATTCACATTAAGCAGCTTAACATATGGGAGCTATCAGCTGTTAGTCTTAAAGCCCTAGGATGATACCATGTCTGGTTATTTGCATCAAGGAGGGACTAGGCTGGTCAGATCCAGTTGCATTCCCATTTAGAAGAAAGCTAGTAGTGAAGCTGAATTTTGAAGTTTTCAGTATTCTGCATAGTCCTTAGTAAGGTTGGGAGAGAATTCCATTTCTTGCCTAGGGAGAATGAGAGGAAAAGTTGCCCAGCAGGGCATTTGGGTTTATGGATAGTAATTAAATTCTGGTGTTCAGATCTGAGAGTTCTTTTAGGGGTATAAAGGGGAAGGATGTTTGAAAGTGCATGGGCAATTGATTGGGTTGAATATTAATCTATGGGCAGTGGTAAGTTGTAGGTAGTCCAGATATTTGGAGAGGTCTAGCCAATTTAAAGACCTGAGGGTAATGTAGTGGTGGGTACTATGTTTGGCATTGTTGGCAAATTTAGAAATTGTATTATAACAATTTTCAAGTTTAGAAGAGAGAGAGGCGGATAGGTTGGTTAGCAGAGAGGCACAGTACATTAGGGAGGGAAGGAGGTACATAGAGGCTAGTGTTTGTCTAGTAGAAGTGGAGAGGAAATTATTGTTTCTATATAACATGCCTAGTTTGTGGTGGGTTTTCTTTATATTTTGCTGAATGTGAATGTCAAACTTTAGGTGTTTGTCTATAGTTACGCCTAGTAGTTTGGCAAAGGGTACAATTTCAATATGAGAGATGTTTTGGCTAAGTATTAGGAAAGAGCTTTTGTCATAAGAGAAGGATTTTGAGGTTGGGAACAGTAGAATTTTTGATTTGTTTGCATTGAGAGATAGGTGGTTTTGACGCATTCAGATCTCGGTAGTAGAGAAGGCTGAATGGGTCTTTGAAGTTCTGGGAGGTTTGTGGCAAAGCAGACTAGAGTTGAGTCATCTGCATACTGAATGATTTCAGCATTAGAAATAGCAGAGTGAAAGTTGTTGATAAAAATATTGAACAACATTGGTCCAAGGATGGATCCCTGATAGGGGTGGGTAGAAAAGGTGAAGTGCCTTTTCTCCATTTCGCAGCCTGGATCTGTTTGATAGGTAACTTGAGAACCAGGATAGGGTGCTTTGAGATAGGTTCAGATTTGAGAGATGACTCAGGAGGTGGGTATGGGAGACTGTATCAAATGCTTTAGAGAGATCACTCCTACTTAAGTTCTTTGTACGTTGCAAATAAAACAAGCTGATGGTGACATCTATGGAATAGAGTAGATATTCATCTTTATTTGAAAAAATTGGAAAGAAGGCCAATAGAAGTATAGCCAGAGTATAGACAGAGACTCTATCTTTATGAAAAATTAAATATGGAGGTTTGCATCACAAGGCCTGAAATTCAGAAATCTTCCTGGCTGATGCAACAGCCACGAGAAAATGGCACCTTGGTAGCACTCTGTAACAAGATATTAATATCCCAAGAGGTACTGGGTCCCTCAACAGGGGTTGCAACAGAAAGGCATACCTCTCAACCTGAAAACATCAAAAATCTAGACAAAGGCCCATGAAAAATAGGTACAAATCTGTATGCTAAGTAACATACAATTTACATGCATAATTATGTAGCCCCCTCCCACTCCAATGGAATTGTGGGATACCAACTTTCAAATGCAAACTGAAGAACAGACAACCAACATACGGGCCTAGAGTCCCCTTGCAGCTATCCAATGTCCCATTACTTGGCTATTTTGTCCCATTTACCATAAACATTGTAATGTGCATACTGCTTTATTTCTACAATAATTATTTGGATTTCATTTAAAACTTCTATTTTACATTTCATAGCACTTAGCCGCTGTGGTGCAGTGGTAGCGTTGTTGCCTCACAGCAAGAGGTTCTCCTGTTCAATTCCCAGCTGGAGTGCCTTCTGTCTGGAGTCTGCATGTCCTCTCCACGGTCGAGTGGCATTCAAAAGACATGTGTGAATGGGCGTGCCTTTGCTGAAGGTTGGGCATCGGGCTAGCAACTCGGCACCATAAAAATCTACTGCCAATCATTAGCGGACCAGAGTTCCGCTGTGGTGACCCCTAACCGGGAAAAGCTGAAAAGACAAGCAAATTTTACATTTTATAGCACAAACACTAATAGACATCTGCTAAACAAAGCAATACACTCTCACAACAAAAATAAACTTAGCATTAAAACTTCAATGCCCTTGAAACTCACATTCTTTGAAACAGCATTGAAACCCACAGTCAAAGAAAATGCATCTGACCAGCGGTGTATAAAGATTACCTTCACGCTGTTTTCAAATCATAGGCCCCTTACACACAAAACATACGTTCGTAGGTTCATAGGTGGGTACTAGGCTATCGGCCTTGGGGCCTATACAAGTCCCGCCAAAAAGGTACCCTGGCTTTTGCCACCCAAGAAAATTATTTTCCTGTGCCACTGTCGAGCAGAAACACAGAGGTGATCCCTGGGATGAATTTTCAATTTCCCATCCAATCATCAAGATTTTTCTTGAAGAGTGCTAATGAGGAGCTTTGTTTGATATAGATAGGTAGTTTATTCCAGAGTATGGGAAGTCTCTGGAACAGGAATCTATGTTCTGTTTATTGTGGTGACAAGGTTTAGGTCCCTAAAGCGTGTAGCTCGGAGGGATTGGGATTTCTTTAAGTGGAGCATGTCCAACAGCTCTGGGTTTGACATAGCTTTGCATGTTAGGCAGAGATCACCTCTAAGTAGGCGATATGCGACGGAGTAAAGCTGGAGTTTTTTGAGACGGTCTGCATAGGGCATCTGTTTGAGGCCGGTAATCCTCTTTGTGAGGTATTTCTGTGGCCTTTCCAGTTGTTGTAGATGTCTTGTGAGGTACATACCAAAAGGGGCGTTGAACTCTATAATGGGTCTAATGAGTGATGAGTAGAGGGGAACAATGACCTCTTTTTTTCTGGATGAGAAACCTTTTGTGATGAGGTATGCCACATAAAAGGATTTCCTGACTACTGTGGCAATGTGATTATCAAAGGAGAGACTACTGTCCACCAGTGTCCCAAGGTCTCTTTTCACACTTTTGGTGTTAAGTATACTACTGCCTATGTTGTAGTTCATGGGTACAGAGTTTTTACAAAAGGGGATGACAATGCATGTGTTCTTTGATACACCTTCCTGAGTATATTAAATTATATTCCTTGTATAATACAGCACACTTGTTAGAGCGTGTTTTAAATTTATTGTTTTGAACATTTTTCCGGTAAGCAATGAAACAAAATGTATGAACCAATAATGACAAAGCTGCCCAATTCAGAACATTTCCATCATAAAAGTCTCTTCAAACGAAGTCTCCTCAAATGTCTACAATCCACCAGTATCAGTAAATATGCACAATCTCTGCAGAAGTAAAAGTCATCTAAATAATTCCACATTAAAGAGATCTGTAACTAAGGAAGAGGTTGCTGCTAGCAAACAACTTTATATTTAATTGTTTCCATCTACAAGTAAAGTGCCTGCTGCCTTGAAGAATACATTGCCTATGTTACATTAAAAAATGATAAGCTAGTAATATTTCAATAGGGAATGGATGGCAAACTGAAAACTGGTTCATAGTTACTAGGTATCTCCGCCAAAGGAGGACATTCTCAGGACTGCAGCATCCACCCCCTTTAAAAGTACAACACAGTACAGTATCAGCAATCCATCTACATACTGTGGGAGTAGAACACACAACCTTCTGTAGCAAAAGCAAGTATACTACCTGTTGTGCTACTAACAATGCACGTAGACTTTGCATAAGCAGCACTAAACTTCTCTTTGCCTGAAAAACTGTACCGCATAAGAAATCAGGAAAAGGCCAAAATGTATTGGGGGCACATTTTAAATGTTGGTTGTATAATCTTAGAAAGTTGCTAGAATAAAATGTTGTGTTACCATGTGTTTTCTGAAAGACAGGAAGACTGAAACTTAAATTCAGTTCTCACTGATTTGCCAGAAAAAAAAGGAAAGTTTGACTTGATAAAAGCCAATTTTCAGCAGAGGCTGCAGACACATGTCTTTGTATCATGGGAGGAAACCAGAGCACCCAGAGAAAACCCACACAAACATAGGTAAGACATGCAGACTCCACACAAAAGGCACTTCAGCCAAGAATCAAACCAGAGAACCTCTTGCTGTGAGGCAACATTACTACTGCATCACTACATCATCTGAATTTTAAGAGGAAAAGACCAAAAGTATGAGCCAAACATTCCAGACATTCTGTGAAAATCTGTACAATTCAGAGCAACAACTCCTTCAATCAGAAGTGGTGGTATGGGTAGAGAACTGAGGCTCTTGCTCCTTGTACCTAAAGTACAGGGTTTGAGCCTGAGTAACCCTAACCACCAGGTATATCTAACTGGGGCATTTTACTTATACACACACACGCACACACAAATACACACACACCCTTGTGTAAGTCAAATATTAACTAGTAAGTGTAATTTAAATCACTTCAATGCTTGTTCTAAGTGCAGTGCAGACCTGGTTAATTCAAATACTTGCGGCAGAACACACACACTTCAACGCTTGTCAAATATCAAATCACTTCAATGCCTGTGCTAAATTCAGTGCAGTGCAGACCTGGTTAATTCAAATGCTTGTGGTAGAAAGTGGTAAGTGAAATGCAGAGTTTTTTATTTTATTTTACTTGTTATCTTTCTTCTTACTTGGAGCAGCTGGGGAAATGCACGCATGTCTCGCACGCTACTTTTACTGCTGCTGGCTGGCAGAAACAAAGTACAGTGAATTCCTCAAGCCCTCAGCTAATTCTGACATGCTGGCAGGTTGTTTGTGGAGCTGACGTCGTTGTGCAAGCCTTTATACATGATGACATCAGCCCAAAGACCGGAAAAAATTGTTTTAAAAAAGCCGGGAAATTTGGAAATGAATGGGTCCCACTCGGTAATAGTGGCACCCCATTATTTGGACCTCAAAACTGGTAAAAAACAAGAAATTCTGTACAGTTGAGAGGCACATCTTCAAAATGCTTTTGAGAGCCCCATTGTAGCAATGGAAGCATGCCATTCTCCCACATGAAAGTCAGAAATGGCAGCCAACTGCACTTTAATCATAGAATAACTTGACCTGAATCAGAAGAAGCCCACCAGAAACTCCAGTATAGATGATAAAGATGCTGAGAAAGAACCCAAACCTTTAGAATTTGCCCAAACAGTGAACCTTTTCCACTTCAAAGACTCACACAGTGTCCTTGAACAAGAAACTTCCACCAATGACGTATCAAGTATTTTAAAAATGCACACTTTAATGGTTTAGCGCTTTCATCCCTGAACAATAGTGGGACTTCATCAGAACAATTAAAAAAAAAGAAGTTATGTCTTACCATAACGTTCCATCTGTGTTGTTCATCTTCTTCCATTCATCACTGATAGGTTCGGTTCCAAGCCCTCGGAAATGAGTCAGCCTTTTTACCAAGCTCGCGCCAGCCAAAAAACTCTTGAGCTAGTCTCTACCCAGAATGCCCTTCTCCTTGTTACCTCAGATTGAGTTTGCTAGAGAAAAAGAAGAAAAGCTGAGCTCACTTCTGCACAAATACCCTAGGGCACCACTTAGACCCAAAGCATCCCCCAGGAGCCTTGGGAGGGGGAAGAAGGATAGGAAGTGATGAATGAAAGAAGATGAACAACACAGATGGAACGTTATGGTAAGACATAACTTCTTTATCTGATGTTGTTAATCTTCTTTCCATTCATCACTGATGGGACAGAATTACAAGCTACCTTGAGCTCCATGGGCAGCCCTTATGCAAGAACATTCCTGAGTACCATTGAGCCGAAGGCAGCTCTCCCTCTAGAGACCAAATCCAACTTGTAATGACTGATAAAGGTATGAGGTTTAGCCCAAATAGCTGCTGCGCAGATGTCATCCATGAAAGCCCTGGAATGGAAAGCTACAGATGTTGCCATAGATCTAGTGTAGTGAGCTTTAACTTTTGACATAGGCTTTTTACTGAGGGAATAGATGGAACTTATGCAGTCCCTTAGCCATTTTGATAATGTAACCTTGGAAACAGCCTCTTTCATTCTGGGTCCAGAAAAAGAGATGAAAAGCTGTTCCAATTTGCGGATAAGTTTGGTCTTGTCTAGGTAGAATCTCAGTTGTCTATGTATGTCTAAAGACTGAAGGCAGTGCTCTCCTCTATTGGCAAAATTCGGAAAGAACACTGGTAGTTCAATGGTCTGGTTTATGGAGAATTCAGAAACAACTTTGGGAAGGAAGGATGGATTGATCTGAAGTGATACTCTGTCCTTATGAAAGACCAGATAGGGCCTCTTGATACACAATGCCAGCAGCCCCAAGACCCTTCTGGCAGACATGATGGCTACCAAGAACAAGCATTTCCAAGGCAAAAACTTTAGGTCACACTTCACAGCAGGTTCTAAAGGTTTTTGAGTCAAAGACTGATGGACTAGAGTGAGGTTCCATTGTTACACGGGCTGTCTGACAGGAGGCCTGATATGAGAGGTCCCCTTGAGGAAAGCCTTGCAAAGGCGTAAAAAGATAAGACAGGTGCCATCTATACCATTGTGGAAATTGCCGCTAGAAGTACTCATATGGCAGAGGCAGAGGCTCCATTATCAAAAAACTTAGCCAGGTATTGAAGCACTGCAGTAACTGGAGCCGAATACAGGTCTAGCGTGTTATCCTTGGACCAGACGGAAAACCTTTTCCATTTATCCTGATACAGTCTTCTGGTGGATGGTTTATGAGAGGCCAGAATGATGTCTCGAACAGGAGAGGAGAGATTAGCTTGCCTGGCGACTTATGGAAGTGGAGACACCAAGCTGTCAGCTTGAGACTGGACAGACTGGCAGGGTGACTCAACCCTTGGGGGTAAGTAATCAGATCTAGTAGAGGGTCCAGAATCCACGGCAGGCATACTAGGTGAGGCCAAAGGAAGGGGAACCAAACTTGTCAAGGCCAGAACAGGGCTATGAGGATCACCTTGCATCTCAACCGAAGAGCTTTCTTTAGAAATTGTGAAATCAGGGGGATGGGAGGATAAGCATAAAGAAGTCCTGTGGGCCAATTATGGATCAGAGCGCCCCTCAGTGACTCCCCCTCTGGGGGAAGTAGGGTGAAATAGCTGCGCACTTGTTGTTTGATGGGGAGGCAAAACTATCGCAACAAGGCTGGCCCCAGTGGCTAAAGATTTCCGATGCCACCTCGGGGTTGAGAGACCACTCGTGAGGCATGAGGATGCATCTGCTCAGTTTGTCCACAATCATGTTGGAGCTCCCCGGGATATGCGTTGCTATCAGAAAGTGGATGGAAGCTATCACCCACTGCCAAATTCTCATGGCTTCTTGACATCGGGGGTAGGCCTTGGTTCCTCCTTGCTTGTTGATATACCAAATCACTGACATATCATCTGACTGAATTGCAATTGTCTCAGAAGGGAGAGCCGAATGGAAGGCCTGCAATGCTAACAGCACAGCTCTCAGTTCCAGAACATTGATATGCAAGTGGGACTCTGAGGTGGACCATGTGCCTTGGACAGTCTTTCCCCTGGAAATGCCCCCCCCCCCCGCCCAATCAGGGAAGCATCCATGATCACAATGACTGTGGGCTGAAGGGATTGAAATGGGCGACTCGAAAGTTCTATGTCTGGCCTCATCCACCAAAAGAGGTCCTCTTTGCAGGAGTTGGGTATTCGAATCTGGTAACTGTGGGGGTGATAGTTTGGGAACCACTGACAAAGAAGGAGCCATTGCAGGATCCGCATATGTAGCTTTGCTAGAGGCACTATTGGGATTGAAGATACCAAAGAGTCTAGGGCCTGAAGAACTTTCCTTGCTGAGACTGTTGGTTGAGAGAGTATCACTCAGAGTTGGAGCCTCAGTCAATGAAGTCTGTGAATTGGGAGTGATACCAGACAGGACTGTGTACTGAACACTGCTCCAATGAACTCTATTTGTTGTGTAGGAGTAAGGTTTGATTTCTCCCAATGTGTCATTATTCCCAACAATTTTACCAGAGAAAGAGTATAGTGCAATGCTGTTACCAGAAAATGCTCAGTGGGGGCAGTGAGGAGCCAGTCGTCCAGATATGGAAACACCTGGAATCCTTTTAGTCTCAAGTGAGCTGTGACCACTGCCATGCATTTCTGAACATTCTGGGGGCTGCAGAGAGACCGAACGGCAGGGCATGGAATTGATAATGACTGGCCCATAGCTGGAAGCGAAGCAGACTCCTGGAGCATTTGTCCATCTTGATGTGGTAATACACATCCCAGAGATCTATACAACGCATCCAATTGCCTTCTCCTAAAAAGGGAAGAATGGACTGAACCATGACTATCCAGAATTTGGTTTGGGTGACAGACTAGTTTAAGCTGCTGAGATCCAAAATGGGTCTCCAGTCCCCTGTCTTTTTTGGCACCAAAAAGAATCTTGAGTAAAATCTGGATACGCGCTGGTCTGATGGGACTGGTTGGATGACTCTTTTTTGAGACAGCTTTATAATCTATGAAGCTGCTTCTTCCCTTTGACTGTGTGGAACATCGGGAAGTTTTCTTTGAAGATTTGGCTGACAAGAAAGGGTAATGGTGTAACCTCTGGTGATGATACTCTCCACCCAACGATCAGTGGTGATAGATTGCCAGGCAACTTGGTGCAGAGAGAAACGATCCCCAACTGCTTCCAGAGGTAAGCAATAGGGCTGCTTCTCAGGAGCACTAATAAGGCTGTCCAGAGAAGGACTCCCTGGAGCCTTGGTTACGAAGACCCTCTCTGCCTCTATAGGGGTGTCTTTCGGAATTGTTACCCCCTCTGCCCCTGGGGTATCATCACCACGTGTGGCACGGAAAGGCCCCTGAGATTTGTTTGTGCCACATTTTTCCACTCCTCTGATTCCTGGAGAAGGTATATTGAGGGTTGGAAGAACATAGGCCTATGGCAGACAGGGTCTTTCCATCTTGCTCACACCTGGCTAGCATGTCCTTCACTTTGGAGCCAAAAAGGGATGAATCTTCGATGGGAGCATTCAGAAAGGAAGACTTGAAGGGATCCATGAGGTCGCAAATGCGCATCCAGTAATGGCGCCTCATAAAAATGCCCAAACCCGCTGCTCTAGCCCCCCCTTTGGTTGCATATGACAGCAACCTCATGGACGAGTTGTATATTGATTCCAGGGTTGTGAGGCCAACTTGTCCCTGACATCGTCAGACAACTGTCCTGTGAGCTTCCCCGAGAGTTTGTAGATCAAGTCCCTCTGGAGCCTCGTAAAATGTGCCAAATAATTCAGGGACCATATAGCAAAGGTCCCTGATGCAAAAACATGCTTCTCAAGTCTGTCCACCACCTGGGACTCCCTGTTGGGCAGGTGGACAGTGGGACTTTCCTCAGCCAAGTCCTTCTTCATGGCTGCTGCCACCACCATAGCATCAACTGGTAACCCTTTGGACCAATGCGGGTTCTCCACGGGAGGGGAAAGAATTTTGTCTGGTCTCTGAGGGATCGCCTCAATGGAATCAGGGTTCTTCCAAGTGAGCTACATGATGAGCTGGATGATCTCATCAGCAGGAGGGGTCACCCAAGAGGTAGAAGGCCAAGTGCGAAAAGCCTGCAGGAACACGGACTCCTCAGAAGAATGGTTGGAGGACTTCCAGTCACCCCTTTGCTTTAACATTTCCAGGATGTCTCCAAAGAGGACATCATCAGGAGGTGACCTCAGGGACCCTTCACCATCATCGTAGTCCGTGTCTTCCATTAAGGACTCATCAGGTGAGTCCATGTCCTTCCTCTTGTACATCTTCTTTCGAGGGGGCTCCTTAGTGGGAGTCTCTGAGAAGGACACAGAAGAGCGAGTACCCTGAACAGGGGTGTCCTGCGGCTTCTCTGCCTGTGTCCCAGGGGTTGGTCTGTGACAGCTGTAGCTCATTGTGAAAACTGGGGTTCTGACATCAAAAGAGTGCTGCAAGAAGCAAGAGCCCTCTCCATCACGTGGAAGGCAGGTCCACCCAAAGAGGGTTGGGAGCCCAGAATTGAGAAAGACAACCTCAGGACCAGGGTCACACCCCGCTCCGACGAATCCGCCCCCACGGGTGGAGCCTCAAGCATGATCGGCTCGGACAAGGCTATCCAAGAATGGAACTGAGGAGAAAGACGGCTCTGTACCCTGGGCCAAAGCACTCGTCCCCCAATCCCCAGATTGAGGAAGGTCCAGTTCAGTGGGAACCGAAGATCAAAGGGACAAACTTGGAGCCAGAGTGAACTGCACTGTAGGTGTCGAGGTGATGGATTCCAAGAAAGATGTCAGAGCAGAAGGCTTCAGAACCGAAATGGTCAAAGGAGGAGTGTAAGATGGAGTCCGTGGATAAGCCAACCCAAGTCCTGCAGGTGGATGGGTCTTAGAAAGTGTGGGGATCCCCCTGGCTAACAACGGCTGGTAGACAAGACACACCATGTCTCCTGGTGGATCTAGTGGATACTCTGGACGGGGAGTCAGGACGTTCAATGAAAGGGCTATATGCTTGGTCCAGAAATGGATCTACGGAAGGGGAATATCGAGTCCATGGTGCAAAGTCTGCCAGCACTGAAGTCTCTAGTTTCAAGACCAGAAGTTAAGGGCTCAAATCTAGTGAAATCAGTACAACTCTCAGTGCTAAAGTGGCACTCGGAGCCAAAATGGTTGGTTCCAAAATGGTAACTAATGAAGTAGTCGAAGGTGTGCCCTGAGCCAAAGTGGCCACAGGTGCCAAAGTCGAAATAGGTGTAGTAAGGTCTATGATCAGTGCCAGAGGCAGAACCAGTGCCGAAACTGGCACTGGTATTGAAGGTTTTGAGATGCTCGGAGCCAAGGAAGATGGAGCCATAGAGGCAGATTTATGCTCTGAAGATAACTTTGGGAACTTTGATTTCCCAGGCTTGCTCTAATCACTCGATGGTGAAGAAGGAACAGAGTGGGATCTCTTTTTGTCCTTAGTAGGAGGGGTTTAGACCTCCATCACAGAAATGACCTCTGTGAAGGGAGACTTGAGTAACCCTTTCAGGATCAGTTTATTTTTGCGCTCATTAAGAGTGCGTTGACTGAAACTCTGACAAATGTCACATGGAGGCTGCACCAAAAGGTACACAGTCATCATGAGAATCACTATTAGGTAACTTGCCATTACATGAAGCACAATGCTTAAAACCTGAAGTACCCGTCTTATCCGACATCTTGATAGAAAGATACCACAGGCCAACCATGTAATCCAATTAGAACAAAGTCAAACACCGTTCGAAGAAGTCACAAATATAGCAACACACTGATATGTAGAGAAAAAAAAGGAAACACCTTATTAAAAGCCAAAGCTAATAGGTTAAACAGGAAAAACAATACCAACTATGGTACTGAAGAAATACCACAAGGGTAAGGGAGGAAAGGCCATACCAGCAATGGTTCTTGAAAGTTTACCAATGGTAACAATGGGTAGAATAGAGAGAAAAAAAAACAAGGTTAGACAGAAGAAAAGACACTGGAAATACTAATCGCTTAATAAAATATGAAGGTATCAAAAGTTTTTCACACAAATATCAAATAAAGTTCCACTTAGCTCAGAGCTCGGCTGAAACACGGCTTTACGGCTATGTGGCAAATGAGATCTGAGGCAACAGGGAGAAGGGCATTCTGGGTAGAGACTTAGGTAGAGAGTTTTTTTGGCTGGCACGAGCTTGGTAAAAAGGCCGACTCGGTTCCGGGGGCACGGAACCGAACCCATCAGTAATGAATGGAAAGAAGATTAACAACATCAGATCGATGGTTTCCTGATTAAATAATAAATGTTAGATCATGTGACCATTAGTATTGACCATAAAATTATATAAAACATGTAAGCAAATCTACTGTCACTACAAATAAAGTTTCCAAAGCACTTTACTAAACACACATAAGAAAGCAACATAAACCGACTTAAACTGCATGAATAATGGAACTTACAGCATCCCTTAGGGCCCTCTGGAGGGATTAAGAAGAAGAAGATGCTGTATTGGTTGGGTTACAAACAGATCACAGCAGGGGTAGCCCCAGTGGGCAAAGATTTTGGATGCGACTGATGAATTATGGAACCACTCGTGTTGCAGAAGGATCAACCTGCTTCGTTTATTGGCTAAGATATTGGAATTGCCTAGGACATGCATTTTAACAAGAAATTGCTGGGAAGACACAGACCACTGCCACAGCCTCATGGCTTCTTGACATAAGGGGTATAACCAGATTCCACCTTGTACCAGACCTCAGAAATATTGTCCATCTATACTACTATCACACCTGTTGGGAGGCAATCCTGAAAGGTCTGCAACCTAAGAAAGAAGTCAATATTTCCAGAAGACTGATGTGAAGGCTGGCCCCAGTCTGGGGCCAGGTATTTTGGATGGTCTTCCCTTCAAAATTCTCCACACCTACTCCAGAGGAGAGATATCTGTAGTTACTCTGGTCCTTGGAAGAGGATTCATAAGGGGTGTCTCAAGGTGATCATCAGGGAAGTCAAGTATCATAAGATATGTTATCTGCAGATCTTAGTGAGTCTGATGGGATGATGCATTGCAATAGCTAGTATATCACTGACCAGTGGACACATAGAATCCACTGTAGTACACTGATGTAAGGCCTTGAGTGTGGTACTAGAGTGACAGCAGTTGACATGGATCCTAACAGATGGAGAATTACATATGCTGGAGGGTTCTGAAGGTGTAAGACTTGTAAAGCTTGAAGATGTAGAAATGATAGTCTGGATAGAGGAAGCCTGGCTATTTGTTAGGTGGTGCCCAAGTGATAATCTATGAACTCTAAGGTATGGACTGATTCCAGTTTGGACTTTTTAAAATTTACTGTAATTCCTAAGGACAAGCACAAGTGGAGTAAGAAATCACTGGTGTGAGCTAGTGAATCCCTTATAGTGGTCGTGATGAGCCTGACGTTTAAATACAGGAACACCCAAACCCCTCAAACCTGAGCCAGGCTGCTATCACTGTCTAGCATGTGGTAAACACTTGGCAGGCTATGATGAGATCAAATAGCAGTGCTCTGAACTGGAAATGACTGGCTCCAAGATGGAAGTGTAGGAACTTCCTGGACTGCCTGATTATCGTGATGTGATAGCAGGCATCTTGCTGGTTCACTGAGCACATCCAGTTGTCCTTCTTCAGAAGAGACAGTATGAACTGTACCATGACCACGTGGAATGATACCTGTTTGGCAAACTAATTTAGCCAGTTTTAGTCCAAGACTGGCCTGGTCTCTATTCATTGTTGGTACTAAAAACAGAGCTCTGAATCCTCTGCTGTCTGGTATGACCTCCCAGATTACTCATTTGTTCAACTGCTTTAATATTTCCCATGCTGCTGCTGCCCTTCTTTGCTTGGGTGGAAAATCTGGATGGGTCTTGTTTTTCGCGTTTCGAATGTGAATGAAATAGAGTATCCTCTGGTCATCACTGTCATCACCCAATAATCGGGGGAGATTGGCTTCCAGGCTTGGAAGTGAAGAGTTAAGAGCCCCCAGCTGCCTCCAAAGAAGGGCAATTGGGAGTGCTGAAAGGGCTTGTTAGTTAAAAGGTTCTCGAAATCCTGGCTCCTGTGAGCCACTTCTGCCTCCGGGGTGACATCTCTGACCTGTGGTGGGGTGTCCTGTCACCAGATGAGTCCTGGGCAAAACTGGGAATTCTGGAACCAAAAACATTTCAACCCTTCTAGTTATGAGAAGAAGACTTCTGATGTGTGGAGAAATTGATTCCATCAACAGACAAGGTTTTGCCATCCTGCTCACTCCTGGTTAAGGTACCCGTGTCCTTGCATCCAAACAATGTTGACTCATTGAATCAGGCACTCATGAAGGATGTCTTGAAGCTTTCATCAAAATCACATATTTGCATCCAGGCTTGGTGGCAAAAAGTAAGACTGGTACCTGCCTCTCTGGCCATGCTATTTGCTGTATAAGATAAGAGATACATGGGTACATTGGTAGCAGACTGCATTGTCACCAGTTTTGACTTCAATGCCCTACAAGACTCCATCGTCATGGAATCTGTCAGGGATTTTGATAGTTTATTAGTCAAATCCTTCTGCAGTCTGGCCAAATAGGCCACATAGTTTAGGCAAATGCCACTGAAGTATGGATACACCCAAATCTATCAAAAGCCTTGGACTCTGTTAGGGGGTAGACAGAGGCAATCCCCTCACAGAATTCCTTTTTAATGGCAGCTACCACCACAAAATGCATCCACTACAGGTTCCTTACTCCAATGTGCCCTATCTTTCAGGACACTCATATTTTGTTTGGCTTGCAAGAGATGGGTTCTGCTACATTTGGTTCCTTTCAAGCCTGTTATGAAACCAAGCTGACTAAACCACCCACTGTGGGGACCAGCCAGGTTGTAGACACTGACTTCTTTGGGAAGGGGGCATTGGTGGACCAACCTTTCCCCTGTCTGATGAGTTCTCTGAATGAGATATCTTCCAGGAGAGATCTGGGGAACCCTTCCCTTCATCAAGGTTGGTGGCTTTGAGCAACCTAGATCTTTAATAGTAAAGATGCAATCCTACCAGCAGAAGGAGTTGATTCTGACAAAACTGTGGGAGAAGGGCAAAGTACTAAAAGTGGGAGATAGTATAGTGTTTGTGGAAAATTTACTCACTGTACACCAGGCAGAACAGGAGTAATTTTATTCCACTTATAAGGGAATGTCAGGAAGCAGATATGAGATTCAAACTGCTGTATCCAACTATTTTCAGAATATTCTTTCCTGCAGAGACAAAATGTTTTTTTGATGCAGAACATGCTAAAAGGAAATACAAACGTTTGTCCAACAAAAAGTGAACTGTGAAACAGAATGAGATTCTGCTTCTTGTTCTTTTGGTAATAAAAAACACAGCAAGGCTGTGCCACAGGAACCTTTACTAGCATTTCAACTGAAAATGCTTGAGAGATAGAAAAAGCACAAAAAATGACTAGAAGAACAGAGAGCACATTGGAAAGGAAGACACTGGATTTAGGAGATGGAGATAAACAGGAGTAAAACCAGAAACTCGGAAATTGACAAATAAATGTGCGATTATAAAGCATTAATTATACTTGTGAAACACGACAGAACAAGAAAACCTGGAAACATTGGACTTTTTTTGACTTTGTTAAACATGTAGGGTAGTCTAAAGCAAATGCCCTACTTCATGTCATTAATGTTTGGAGGAACACTTAGGAGAGAGAAAGAAGAAGAAAAGAGTTAACTGTAAGTAAAACAAACTTTTGTTCTTAACAGTAATATTTGTATAGTGCATGATATCTGCATGCTATACAGTTTTCTCAGTTATTTTCTAGTGTAATGGGAATACTAAAGTAAACAGGTGCCCCTGTTTTCCTACTTTTCTCTTTCTCTTTGTTCAGTTTTAAGAAATGTAGGCACCGCAAATGTAAAAAAAAAAAAAAAAAAGAAAAAAAAGAAAGTATGTTCAAAAGAGTGTAAAGAGTGTGATACAAGAAAAATGTGCTTTTTGCCATTCTTGCATAGGCAAAAACAAAATGAAAACTCCAGCAAAGCTGGAACTTCCACTGAGTGACCTCCCAAACCTGTTGTATCAGAGGCACATGGGGTATATGCAAAAGATCCTTATGAACATCAGGTGTTTCAGCTAACTGGCGATTCTGAATGCCCATGACTTGTTTTGTCATTTTATTGGACAATTTCAGGCCAATAAAGCCAAACCCCACTAGCTTGTGCTGTGCTGATGAAGTCATAACAAGGCCGAAATATGCATATCAACAACTAGTGGCATGCCTGCGTAAGGCCACACCTGTCCCTGCGGCCCTACTCGCTCCATCAGCCGCATAAGAAAGGAGGCGCATGGAGGAGTTAGCTATGGAGTTCAGGGTAGCCAGCTGAGTGTTCATCTTGTCTTGAAAACCTACAGCTGAAGGATCCTTCAACATGTCACTCGCTTCTTTGATCAAGTCTCTTTGAAGACGAGTAAAATGGCATAGGTAGTTCAGCGAACGCATAGCAAAAGTTGCTGACGAGAACATCTGCTTCCCGTACCTGTCCATAGACCTAGATTCTTTGTTAGGGGGATGAACAGGCACTGAAGGATCAGCTAGTTCCTTCTTGGTGGCAGCAGCTACCACCATAGCATCCACAGAAACACCTTTTGTGAGAAATTGCTTGTCATTTGGTGCTGTTATAAATTTGGAGGGTCTCCTGGGGGTAGGGTCCATTGAATCAGGAGCCGTCCAGGCCTTCTTTGCAACCACCTGCATGAGGGGATCAAAGGGGGGGGACACCCAGGAGGTGGAAGGGCGAGAGCCAAACGCCTCAAGATACACAGATTCATCCTCCGAAGGGTTAAGGGCTGGCCAATTTCCCCTCTGTTTCAGGATCTCTAGAATGTCTGCGAAAGAGACATCTTCAGAAGGGGAACGGGGAACCCTCGAATTCTCTAAATCTGTGTCAGAGGTGACAGACTCAGGTGAGTCTATGTGCTTCCTCTTACACTTTCTCTTCCTAGGGGCTCCCCTGCCAATTCAGGAGAGGCATCGGAAGTGGATGAGATCCCCACAGGGGATTCTTGACGAGCTTGCTCTCTGCGGTCTGGGATGAGGGAGTGAGTCGACATAACCAAAGGCACCGAAGTGGGAGGGGCGGGAGCCGACTGTGGAGTCGAACAAGGTTCCAACACACTCCGCATGACCTCGAATGCACCCCTGTCAGGCAGAGCCAGAGGTCCCGCTCCGAGAAGCTGAGAACCTCCCTCGGCACCGACAGAGATGGCTCGAGGCCGATGTCGAGCCGAACTCACCAGCCGAAGCACCGAGGGAGAGGGGGTCGGACAAGGGTCCAATGCCACTCACCCCCTCGGAGCCGACGAGGGAAGCCCGGCGCCGAGATTCTTCAAAAGAAGAAATCGGAGCCGGCGGCGGAGCGGAAGACAAATGTATCGGCTCCGACGTTACCACAGTCTCGGTCCCGAGACGCCCCAGCTCCGAGCTCAAAGGAGTCGGAGGAGGAATATTTATTGGAACAAGTTGAGGCATCGACTGATGAGTCGGACTCTGGAGCATTTGGGCCAGTGCCTCGGACTTCAAAAGTCTACTCACTACCCTCTGGAGGTCGTGATCCGAGAGCCTCGATGACCTGGAGGAGTGAGATCTATGGCTCCGTTCAGACAGCAGGGGAGACGCTGGAGCCGAATGAACGGAGCCAAGGGACGGTGACCTTGATCTCTTTCTAGATGTCGGCTCCGATGGTCTGATCGGAGCCGACCCAGGAATCTCTAATGCCTCGGCTCCGGCCGGAGCTGAGGAAACCACGGATACTGCAGTCAAAGACTCATCAGCTCCAGCCGGAGCCGATGAAGCAGTAGGCTTCGAAGCCTTAGGCCTCGACTCTGAAGCTGGAGCCGAGGTCTTAGAAGCCTTAGAAGGTTTCCCCGATGACACAGAAAGGGAACCTTCAGGCTTGATTAAACCCCTCAAAATGAGTTTATTTTTTCTCTCCTGCAGGACTCTAGGGCTGAAGCCATGGCATACAGCACAAGAGTCCTGCAGGTGTAAAGGTCCCAGGCAATACACACAAGAAGTGTGACCGTCTGTCAGAGACATTTTCTGACAGCACGAGTCACACTTCTTGAAGCCTGAGACCTTTGTTTCCTTGGACATATTCAAGGAACCGAAGTGTAATCACACACAGAAAACACACACACACAGATTACACTAATAGGGTTCAAAGGGAATTATTTAAACTAAAGGTAAGTTAAAATAAAACTCCCTGATCAAACACATACACACCCTAAGGATAGGGAGGAAGGGCCCGAAGGCCTTAGGGAAAGAACTATAAGTTCTTTGGAAAAAAAGGGGGCTGAATAAAAGGTAGAAGGGATAATAAGTCCACTACACTATGGGGAAAGAAAAATACACTAAGTTAGCCTAAGTCTAAAGAATTTAAACTAGTCTAACTTTCACTAACCTGGAGCCGGTAGAAAACACACCTCGATCGCTGTAGCGGCAAACGAGATCTGGGGTAACTCACACCTAGCATTGTGGGATATAAGGGGAGCCTCGAGCCGGTGGAACCAACTCTCGAGCTTTTAGAGTGGCCGAGTCGGAGCCGAGGTCGGCTCCGAACCCATCCAGCAAGAATGAAGGCGAGATAGACAACTTAACATTCTATCACTATCCATAAAATATTCTTTTTCCTGTAATGCTTTAGTCCAAAGCATACTGATCATAAAGCTCTGGTGTATGACAAACTTATGTTATAATGTTTTCCTCCCTCAGCTTTGACACTGTTACAATTTAATAATGCCTGTTTCCAAAACTATATGAATGTCAATAATTGTTTCAATTATATCACAATTTATAATATTACTTTCCAAAATGTAATGTTTTATTCCAAAATTTACAGAATGTCAACAACTGTTTTTGGAGTTTTTATTGGTTAATCTTTTTCTTTTTACTTCTAACACACTTTGTAATGTATAAGCTAATTGATAAAAATGTTCTATAATTTGTGGTGCTTTTCTCCCCGGGCCTCCACTGAAAATGGGCCTTTCTGGCCAGTGGACTTTCCCTGTCAACAAATGTCAATAAATAAATAATAACATTGAACATAATAAAGTGCTCGTCTAGCAAATAAATAAACACTTGTAGAATCAACTCTATATCTGGTTCTCATGTCTCCATGGAGAAAATATAATAAAGAGCAATAAAAACAGTATACTTCTTTCTTTTAATATCTTTCTTTCAATGGCTAGGAGATAATGATTTCTGAAAGCATTCAAGTGTTTTCTCATTCTGGGAGAGCAACAAAGATAAGATGAAACCAGACAGCACTTAGTAGACGCACAGGCTGCACCATGCATCTTGGCATGGACAACCTTCCTTTTAGGCTAACCCAAGTCTGTGTGTGTGGCTGTCAGTTTGGGACAAATGTTCCTATTAGGAAGGCAAAACTGCAATATTTGAATATGTGCATAGTTTTGTGTGTTAATATTAAGTTAATGGGTTTTTAGGTATATTTCTTTTTTTGATGGCTTTTGTTTTGAATACAGCAAAAAGTTTTGTAAGATATGACATAGGCTCAAATGGATATGACAAACAACTGTATAAAAGGTCAACCTGCCAAACATTAGTGTGTGTGTGTGCAACACAAAAACTGGATCTAGATACTTAACAAAAAAGATGTTACAAATAAAATGTGGGAATAATAACATTTCATCATAAAAACCCTTCCAAAACTATCTTTAAATGTTAATGGACTGGTCTCACCGATATGTACAAAAAAGAAAAACTAGTGCACTATATTAAAAAATGTAAAGTGCAAATAGCTCTACTACAGGAGACACATTTGGAAAGAAGTGAACATGTGAATTTAAGAAAATTTCAGGGCAGTTACTCAGCAGAATACCTGGGACAAAGGAAAAGAGAAGTGCTTATATTAATTGCAGGAGCAGCTCCAATGGTGATAAAAGAGAATAAAAAGGACAATAACAGCAGTTATGTAGTACTAAGGGGCTACTGGCAAAGGAGGGGTATTACAATGGCATGGATTTATATTCCACCTAAAACTGCTATAGGTGGGGGCTGGAATTTGATTTGCAGCTGGGAAGATGTGTCTGGGGGTCCAGAAGGGAAAATATAACAAAGGTTAGATTTTGGAAGAAATCTAATGAAAATATTTGGCATGAAAGATGTGAATTCAGTAGCAGGAGTTTGAAGTGAATTTACATATTATTCCCCAAGATACAAAAACTGGACAAGGCTAGACAGGATTTACACTTCACAGGAACACTTGCATTTAATTAAAAGTTTTGATATGATTCCCATAACTATTTCAGATCACATGCCAATAATAACTAAAATAAAAATGAAGAGTAATGAAATAAAAATGAGATGCTGGCACTTTCCCACCTATCTGTTGAAAACAGAGGAATTTAAGGAATGGGTAGTAGAAATTATTTGGGAGTTACTAGAGAAGACAGATTTTCTTCTGAAAACATAGCTAGGGAGTAGGATAAAATTAAAGTGGAGTGTAAAATAGGGTGGAAATAAAAGAAAGAGAGATATGGTTAAGAAATAACAGGAATTACTTAGAGGGACTGACAAATGTTTAAGTATTGCAGAATAGGGGAAACACAGAACAAGAAGAGGAGAATTGCAGAATGCTAACAGGAAAATAAAGGATTACCTTGATAACATGCATGAGTTTAGAAAGATTGTTGTTAAGCGACTGTTTTTTGATAATAATGCCAGAGTACAAAAACTTTTAGCACAATGACTCAGGCAACAGAAAGTAGAAAAGGTTGCCGCCAAACTTATGGAGCTTATAACAGGAAAGATAACAAGAGATCCTGTAGCGGCACTAGAAATATTTCAGAAATTTTATGAAAGTCTGCATACAGCACAGAAATATGGAGATCAAGAAAAGGTACAAATGGAAATGTTTATGGAATAATTAAATATGCCAAGGTTAGAGCTAGATGAGTCTCAATCAACTTTGGATGGCACAGTGATGCAGCGGTAGCATTGTCGCCTCACAGCAAGAGGTTCTCCGGTTTAATTCAAGGCTGGGATGCCTTCTGTGCTGAATCTGCATGCCCTCCTTGCATTTGTGTGGGTTTCCTCTGGGTGCTCTGGTTTCCTCCCACATTACAAAGACATGCATTTGGAGGGTTTCCCCCTCAGACCTCCACTGAAAATTGGTTTCATTCCAAGTTGGACTTTCCCGTTAAACAAATGTTAAATAAATAAAATTAGTAATAGTTAGTATAGGAGGAGATGATATAAAAGTGGCAATGTATAACCATCAAAAGAAAAGTCCCAAAGACTAGATGGTATTTCTGTAGAAGGTTATATGGGTAAGCTCAAGAAACAAGGAGAGACTGGGATTGCGGATGCAGATCTTTAAGGAAAAATAACAATAACCATGCAGAATATTATATTCATAAAGGAGCAGAAAGTATTCTAAGAACTAAGCCAACACGGGAAAGAAGAAAGGAGATTCTGCGATAGGGATGACTGTAATTAGGGATGCAGACAATAGGCAAGAGGCAGCTGGGATTTATTGGAGAAAACTGGTAAAAGAACCAAGGTACTGGGAGCAAATAACTAGAGAGGGAAAGGTAATAGAATGGGAAGACACCAAGAATTTATTTGGACTGCAGAATACAAACTGATATCAATCCTTGCTAGGGAAGGCAAAGTAGAGGCAAAGAGAAATAAATAGGGAGACCCTAAGTGAAAGACCAACACTGGTACAGTTTTTAGTAGAATCTAGAACAGAAGCTGCTGTTAAAAAAGGAATAATTAGTAGAGCATACAAAATATTGCATGATAACTATAATAATCAATCGGGTCTATATTGCAACATCTAACGCTAAAAACAGCGAACGATGTTTCATCGACACATGTTCAGTGAAAGCTGAAAATGTCGAATCCACAGAACAGCAATTTCTTTCCTAGGGAAAGAAATTGCTGTTCCAACCCCTGTAAAAAAAAAAAAAAACATTAAACACTTCCAAACACATACCCTAATCCTAATTATACCCCCCAAGAAACAGTAAACAACTAAATACACATATGCACATAACCCAACCATACATTTAACGAAAAAAAAACAGTAAATATTTTAAAACATATGCACTTACCTTAACCTGCACCCTAACCCTAAGGTCAGTAACTCTCGAACATTTACATAAACAGTTACAAACACATACACATTTACCTTAACCCTAATTCTACCCCCCCCCCAAAACAAAAGTAAACAGCTGAAAACATATACGCACGTAACTCAACCATACATCTAACACAAAACATAAAACAGTAAACACTTTCATACATATGCACTTACCTTAACCAGCACCCTAACCCTAAGGTCAGTAACTGTTGCACAATCACACTCGGGAGCTATACCGGACAAGGGACCACACTACACTTCAGAACACGGCAAAACAACGAAGCAGTCAAGTGACTTCTTTCCCAGGGAAAGAATTCGTTGAACAGCTGCTTCACTGTTTTGCCTGTTCGCTCTACATGTGTCGACGAAAATGCATTTGACAAAATGAGTTTTAGTTGTACTCATAGGAACCCGAATCAATCAGAGGAGGTTAGAAAGAATTGGGAAAAAAGTCTGGATAAGCAATTGACAAAGAAACAATGGGGGATATATGGAAGTCGCTCAAATATGCAACAAAGTCTAGAAGATTTCAGATCTTTGCTTGGAAGTATTTACATAGGTATTTTTATACCACAGGTAGACTCCAAATAATTTTTCCTCAGGTAGATAGCAAATGGTGGAAGTGTGATGGGGAAAAAAGAGGTAACTGGGAACATATTTTCTGGGAGTGCAATGAGTTGGCAGACTTTAAAGATTCCCTTCAGACTGCTCTTTCAGAGATACTGGGTGAGTAAATTGGTGTAACTAAGGAAATGATTTATTTAGCTATGATACAGAATTGGACTTATCTAGACATAGTAAGGCCTTGCTGAGTCTAATTATTGTGACTGCCAAAAAAGCAATTACTGGAAATCAATGTCTAAACCAACTTTACTAGAAGTAGTGGATATAGTCACAGAGATAAAACAACTGTAATTTGGATCTTTAGAAAAGGAAACAATACATGCAGAGGATGACTGAGGTTTAAAAGAAGGCAGTATTTGAATAAGCTATGTAATGTTTGACTGACAATGACTGGATAGATTACAAGTGATGTATAATGTGTGCAACTACAATTTTGTCAATATGGTTTATGATGTATAATGTTTGCAACTAAAATTATGTCAATATGGTTTGTTTTCATTTATATAAATGTGGGATTGCCTATGTCACACACGATAATTTAATAAAGATGTTTCTTGTTCAAAAAAAAGTTGGTGGCTTTGGTTAAAGACTTTTGAGGGGAATCTAAATGCTTCTTCTTGCATTTGTGCTTCCTCTTGCATTTGCACTTCCTATGCTCTTCCACAGGAGAAGAACCCAGGGGAGAATCAGAAACAACAGGGAAAACCACAACTTGGGTTGGTTTGAGGCTGGTTGGCTTGTTGCTACAGGCTGACCCAAAGACAGGTGATGCAATATCGATCCAGAAATGGTAGGGATCTGTGTTGGATCCAAGAGTGTATGGATCACCCCCCTGTCCTATTCTGAGTGGGACAGGGTCTTCTCAAACACCTCAAAAGGCAAGTTACAAGAAGGGCCTCCTCAGGTCTAAAGGCACAGAAAGAAGTCTTATCTGGGATGCCACCCTGTTAGGATCTAAGGTGAAGTCCAGTGCCAAGCTGTCAAAAGTAAAGGCCTCAAGAGGTAGAGAAGGCTCCAAAAACCTCAGAGTTGACCCCAATCCAGGAGCCTTTACCCTGTCCCTTTTAATCCAGGACCCATCCAGTTCTGAAGTGGTCAGAGTAGAGTGGGTCAAAGAAGTTGCTGGCTCCAGCAGGGAAACCAGATGGGAAACACTTGTATCCAAACTTGCCAAAACTAACAAGCAGACCAAAAAAGGAGAAATAACAGTGAAAGTGGAAGGGCAATATCACACCACCCCCACAGTGGGGGGAGCAGGGACAGCCCCCAACTGCATCTACACTTTCAAGAAGGTCCTCATCATCTTAGTCAGATCTGCTTTAGACAAGCTCCTAGAAGTCTGCATTGACCTAAAGGACAAAGCCTCCGAGGGCGGTCTGGAGGACCGGTGCCCTGGCCTGTCTTTTGGAAGGGTAAGTGACTAGATCTGTGGGTGGGGGTTGGAGAGGGCTGTTCCTGTGAAAATATCAGATCTAGCAATTCAGGTATAGCCAGAGATTGGATCCAAACATTATCTGATCCTGCAGCTGTCAGGCAGGCCATTGGATCTAAGGGCTGTGAAACCTTCTAAGCTAGTCCTTATAAAGTAGAAGGGTCTGGGGACCTCTTTAAGCTTTCCTTCTATCCTTACTATCGTTAGGAGATCCCTATCTCTGTCCTTCTCCCTGAGTCTGTCCTTCTTTGTCTTGTCAACAAACCTCTTGGAAGATAGAGACCCTGAGACAGAAGGTGCTGATTCTCCCACTTGGGCAGTTAGAACACACCTCAATTCCAACTTAGAATGTCGATCTGAAAGAGCATTTGGACCAAAAGAAGAAGAACAGATGTCACAATCCTCTTCAAGATGCACGCACCCCAAACAGTAAATGCCTTTGCCATATTGATCCTGCAGAGGAATCTCATGTCCACAGGCCACACACTATTTTAAAACCTTACACCTCATTCACCATACTGAAAAGCAAACATTCACACACGGTCTACAAGAAAAAAGGTAGGGAAAGTTTTCACCAAAACATTAAAGATCCAACAGCTCCAAATAGGGATAGAAATTCCAAAAATCTGTATTCAGAGAGGCAAGACAGACTACAACTACCACCAACCTAATGCTGCTAACCAAATAAAAAAACTACTGTTTTTTTTTTTTTTTTTTTTTTTGCTTAGTAAATATGCCCTAAAGGACAGGAGAAGCAAAAGAAGTGACAAAAATTTGTCCAAAAAAGGTTTTCCAAGAACTAGGAAAATTCACTTATCTGCAGTGAAGAGCTGAGCTCTAGAGAATGCATCTGTTGTTTAGCATGGCAAACAAGATCTGAGGGCAGTACATTATCAGAGAGGGGAAGAGCTTGAACATTGGAGCTGAAGTCTGTTTGCTGGCCTCAAATCCATTTGAATTTGACATACTCATGAGTTGATGTGGACAGAAGAAACGTAATCAGATCTAATGCTGTCTAGGCCACAAATGGCTTATCAGAAGTATCGCTGGTGGGTCCTACTTTACCTGTAGTTAAAACTCTGTATATCAGAGGAAATGAGGTAAAAGTGTAGAAGAGCATTCCTATCCATAGGAAGGAAAAAGGCATCTGTTTTCCATGTCTTTTTGCAAGCAGTCTTGGCACAGAACTGTTGTAACTTTCATTTGTGATAGGTGGCAAACAGATCTACTTGGGGAGTTCCCAAAAGGTGGGCAAACTCCTGGAAGACCACTGGGTGTAACATCCACTCATTATGTCCTGTCCTGGATCTCTTCAGTGAGTCTACTACTGTGCTCTGATAGAATGTAAGTTGCTTGTAGGGAGAGATTGTGCTGAGTTGCCATCTCCCAGGTCACCATGGCTATTCTGCACAGGGGGTAGGAGCTCATTCCACTTGTCTACTTACCACATAACTGTGGTGTTGTCACTTATGATTAGCAGTGGTCCAGATGTCCACAGTTGATTCAGTGCTTTAATAGCCTTTATCAAGGCCATCATTTCATTGAGGTTTGTGTGTTTATGCCTGAAATGGGGTTGCCACATGACCCGGACATTGATACCTTGAGAAACTGCTCTGCATGCAAAATCTGAGGTATCGTTTGTGACTGCTGTAGTAGGAACAGAGGGGAAAAAGGAGGAGACCTGGATTCTGTTGGATTTAATTTGTGCACCAGAAGAGTTCCTTTTTGCTAAATTCTAAGACTGGCATAGGAAAGGATAGAAGATATTGGCACTGGATTTAGGCAGATTTGAGAAAACTCTGAATGTTCCTCGTGTAGTCTGGCTAAAGATTTCAGGATGATGGAAGAACCCATGTAACTAAGAACTTTAAGAAATTCTGTTGCTATGGAACTGGTGATGGTAGAAGGAAGCTTTCCCTGGAGGAAAGTCAGCCAGCATCAGGGAAGTGGGGAAGTATTAGTTAACTTATCTGAAGACTTTTCCAGATTGAATCTGAAACCTAAACTGCAGAACAGATTTATGAAAAGTGAAGGGATGCCAGATTGTCTTGGCTGTAGTAGCCAAAATGAGGTAATTATCCAATTGGAGAAGATGTGAATTCCCTGAATTCTGTAAAAAACAGTGACTGGAACCAAACAATTTGTGAATATCTTGGAGTGGCAGAGAGATGAAAGGATAAAGATGTAAACTGGCAGAGCAAACCCAAAGCAAAGAATAGTATATAACATGTGGAATCTGTAAAATAAGGATGTGAAGAACAGCACTCTAGACCTCAAGAATGCCTAAGCTGGCCTTGGAGGAAAAAAGGAAAAGAGAGTCTGCAAGGTTAACATTTGAACTTTGGATCTAGGAGAAAGGTATTTAGAATGGATAGATCTAAAAATGGTCTCCAAGAGCCAATCTACTTAGGTACTGGAAAAAGCAAGCACTAAACAGAAGCCTTTTTTTTTTGTCGGGAAGGAGGTATAGTCTGCATTATTCCTTGGGGCAACATATCTGATAAGATTTGGGCAAACAAGTAAGTTTGGTTCTTTGGAGTAGAAAAAATCCTGACCAAAGTGAAAGAGATGTCCACTGAGGTTTATAACCATCTTGAATTATTTTTAGTACTCAAGCATCTCATGTTGTATATCTCTAGAGATGTAAAAAGCAGGAAAGACTGTCTTCAAACCTGGAAGGATGGCCAGGGGGATAAGGTCCAAAGGTAGTCAGGCATTTTTCTTATAAAAAGGGGATCCTTGGGATACATTCCCTTTGTTTTTTTTTTTTTTTAAGTTTCCCCTTCCAATTTGTAAAATAACAGTTCAAGAAAAAAAAAATGGATTTAGTGTCTGATGTAGGTAGGCCTTCAACGGAGTGCTGCATGCATACATCTCAACTTCTTAGCACAAGAATTCTGGACAAGCTAAAAATAATGGAGGGACAAAGGCCCACGATCAGGGATAGGTTTTAAATATTGCTCTTATCAACTTACAAAGTTACTACAATAACAGGTTTTGCATTACTGTGCATTTTCTGAAAAAAATATGAAGTCTGAAACTCAGATGTTTATCATTACTTAGTGACTGCAAAACCCAATGATTTGTCAGAAAACTGCTAATCTTACAAAGGAGAGACCAAAAATATTAGGCAAAAACTTGATCTTTCTCAGGAAGTTTGGACAATTGAGAGGAATGGTTGCATCTAATCAAAGACAGAAAGCAAATATTTCTGTTGAGAAGGTTTGACGGGTTTACAAAAGAAAGGCTGAGGGCTGGAAGGATAATTCCTTTGGTACTTAGGGACAGACGATAAGAGTTGTTTGATCTCACCTGCATTAAATTTCTTCTTTCTTCTAACTTAAGTAACTCAGATGAGGAATTTGCAAAAATTCTTTCTCTAGAGGAACATTTAAAATCTGGGACTTAATATATTCAGGTAAATTCTGTAGTCTGACCCATGGCATCTGTGTGTTACTGTCTATGCAGCAGCTCTGAAATCAGCCTCCACTGCATCATATGCACACATTATTGAGTGCTTGGACATTTGGTAGGAAGAACTGACCATATTTAACTTTAGTTTTCAAATACTTTTTTCTTGTAGTCTCTAGTATGATAATTTTAGGGGAAAATTAGACTTTGGGACCTCCATTAATGACCCGGTAAATTCCTCCCTTACCAAGACTTGGTGGATTCCTTCCTCACCCTCAGTAAGAAAAAAGTGAGTTTTGCCCTTGTCGGTTAAGACTACCTTAAGTCCAGTCAGATTGGAAGTGCTCTATTCCTGGGCCTACGTGGCTTTCCATGTAACCTTGCCAGAGGGACCAGGTAAATTAGACTGATGGTCCAAGGGCTTCAAAACTACCTCAGAAGAACTGTCTGTCCTAGCCTACTGAAAAGAGGTAGATGAAAAAAATCTATTCAGAGGCATCTTTGGGTCATTTTCTCTCTTTTTTTCCTTGATGGGGGGAGAACCAGTGAAGAGTCAGAAGCCATAGCAGTTCATGCCAAATTCTTAAGAAGCCTACTCAAGAAAAAGCCTCAAGAGAATTCAGCCTACTTTTAATCATTTTAGATGTAAAAGATAAGCAAATATCACACGCCATAATGTTGTGATGTTCTCCTAAACAGAAAAAAACAGGCCTTCTATAAATCTTTATAAGGTATTTGTCTACCACACACACACACACACACACACACACACACACACACACACACACACACACACACACACACACACACACACACACACACACACACACACATTTACCATCCTGAATGCACATATACAAAAGACAGAATAACTTTTCTGCGGAAAAAAGAAGGTTCCCAAAAACTGTAGATAAAGACAACCTCCGATATTGAAGCCACTAAGTTGATGAGACATAACTAAGCATACTAACAGCAAGAAAAGGTCTGAATTTTGGAGCACCCTTATGTCCTTTTTTTACCAGCATGCATATGTGCTTGGACAGACATACTGTATGCAAGGAAGGTGCCCAAAGTTTTTGAAACCTGGCTGCACATAATTCTTTGACAGAATATATCCGATACAGCTAAAGGCTACTGCAACACTGACCTAATGATGAACATCAATAAACTAATACCAACATAGCCAGCCCCACACAGTATGAAACAAGAAGAAAAAAAAACACAGGTGGGTAGCTACTATGGAGCTAATATTAATCAAGACAATGCTAAATCTGACCAAATACATGCCATGTCAGGCAATTAGGTCATCTGAATGACAGAAGCTAGGGATGGAAAAAAGGTGGCAGTTAAGAGACACTAAAACTAGAAGCCTGGCTCTGTGACACAGAGGAAAACAGCCCTGACTGTGACTCAGGCAGCCTGAGTGAGTGGCCAATACTGCCACATCCATGTTTGGAGGAGACAAGCAGTTTGACATGCTGCAATGTGGGTACCTATCAGAAGAAACATTTTTTGCATGCAGCAACAATTGAGAATTGCACCTGGACCCTGCCAAACTACATATATGATAGACTTTATGAGGCATGTGCAGGAATGTGCATGCTCCCAGGGTAAGGCATTGCATGTCCTCGCATCTGCAGCCATGCACACAGCTGCTTATTAATATCCTATATAACAAAAACTTTGATGCCTAATTGAATATCAACTTTAAGATGACTGATGATCACCCCACTGGGAAAATATGGGTCCAGTTCATTGTGGCAGGGTCAATAGTTGGCAAGAAATAGTGGTAGGGGTAAAAAGCCTCAAAAATTATATACTGTATCAATGATGCCCCAAATCTGATTAGATATGGGAAGAAGTTCTGCACCACCTAGCATCTAATCAGCGGATAGCCTTAGCTAATTTATTACTGATGCCTTGGTAAACCACATATAATATAATCATATTAGGAGTTTCAGGTCTCCAGATGAAAATGGAGGCTCACACTAAAGCAACAGGAGGAACAGTGGAGTCCACCAAAAAAACAGAAGGGATTTTAATGGGATTCAGGTGCTTGCCAGCATCTTTGATTATCAACTTGTGAAAGACTTGTACCAGAAAAGGCTAATGGTGCAGCCTTAGACAGTGCCCACAGTTTCACATAGCTTTTTTTTTTTTTTTAATTTTGTTTTAGAAGAAATACGTTTCAAAGAATTAGAGGAAGGCAGAGAAGAGCAGAGCCCAACAGCAGAGAGGATCAATACCTGGACTGAAGAGCAGAAATACCTTATGAAAATAAAAGGCTTGCACTGCCTTTATCTACCTTCTTTTCATTACGTTATTAAATCTATGCCAAATCTGACAATGAGAATCACTGTACAGTTTGTTCATGCAGTATAAATACTGGTTGTGCCCCACTGCTGAGTGGAATTGGCTAGTTGCAGGCACTCTGAAACTGAGGTAGATCTCACAAGATGGATGAAGAGAATCTAGTCTAGCCATGCAAAAAAGAAAAGGAAACTAAACTATGATAAGAAAAGACTAGAAGAAAAGATTTCCCACTTGAACTTCAGTTATAAATACTTATTGTCCAAGCACTGTACGATAACCAAAGTCAAGCAATAAGGATTAATGCAATGATATATGCATAGAATACTGTTTGTGTCATTCTTTGTAAATGCATAGACTGCAATAGAAAAATATCCAAAGTTACAAGCACAAACAACCAAAATCTGAAAAACGGATTAAATTATAAGGAATGCAAATCATTCCACTCAAAAAGTACATGATATAATGGTCCAAGTCAAGTTTTCCAGTAAGATAGAGCTGTTGATAGAAAAGTAGGAACGTTGCCACAACAAAGTATGACTGGCAATCAATCCTACAAGGGTTTGATCTTTCTGATGGACAACCCATGGTTACAGCCAATATAAAGTGACTAAAATGTGCCTGGAACAATCCAAGACACCAAGTCAAAATCCATACAAGAGTTCAAAACATTCCACAGCACCAAATCCATGATTAAGGCTGTTCAACATATATTCAGGCTATGGCAATTATCTTAAATGCACCCAAAGAGCTCACAAATACTCCACAAACAATTACATCTGCAGATATAACAACAACATAACGGATCCATCCAAGACAGACTTCCTTGCCAAAGGCGGAAAACTGGCAAAAATAAAATAAGAGGTAGAACAAACCAAAGTGGTAGAATGAAGAACAAAAAATTCATAATTTCCAAGCACTGGACTGACAGACCACACAAGATGTAGAAAGTGGATCTGCCAAAAGCAGAAAAGGCAATGTTATAATTTAGCAAGCTGGGAAATGCAAAAGAATGCCAAGCAACAACAGAAATTGATAAAAATGTTAACAAAACTTACAGCTCTAACACAAAACTCAAACATCTCAGTAGTGAGCCCACAGATATTTAAAATAGCATAAGTCAAATATGAGCAAAATGCTCAGTGTCCAGGTACAAAACCAGTAAGTAGTACTAACTAGAGTTTGTCCAGTCTGCTACTACCGCCTTGGATCACTTCTCTCGTCTCATCTCACGCACTGTACATTGACTTCACCACAAATCAGTAATATTCACCAAAGGAAACAAAGCAGCACAATGCTGTTTCTTTCCTCCAACCCTATGCACAGTAAAGAACTGAAAGGTGAAAAATGTATGGCATGTTTATGCGAAAGGAAGTGGTGTGTGCCAAGCGTCAGTCCTAATGTATATATTCACTTTCAAAATAACCCATTGCCAGATTTACTTGATAGGTCCATAAAGTGGCACCATTGCTGTAACTCTAATCTGTTTATATATAACATTATCAGATTTAATTGTTATATGTTAAAAATCTGCAGTGTGAACTATGGATCAAAAATAGAGTCTGCTGCAAAAGAAAGAGCCCTCAACACTTTTATTCAAACCAGAAAGTAAGTGCTGTCACCAACAGACTTCACTTGGCTTGAATAAAAGTTCTGATAGCCATTCCATTTGCAGCAGATTCTTTCTTTGACTAGGTAAATAATTGTCAGTTAGACTAAATTAAACCAACTCCATTAAATGATCAGCCTTAGCTGAGTCACCCATAAAATTCTTAATGGCTGCCATTCCACATATGGATTGTATAAACCACTTACAAAAAATAATGTCTCCGTGCCACTCCTTTAAAGTAACAGCAGTATCCTACACCAAGATCTTGAAACAGGTGTGTGTGTGTGTGTGTGTGTGTGTGTGTGTGTGTGTGTGTGTGTGTGTGTGTGTGTGTGTGTGTGTGTGTGTGTGTGTGTGAAGATACAGAACAGATATGTGGTCAAGACATGTGTGAAAATGAGGTACATAAAGAAAGCTGGTTGTGGAATGCAGATGTCCAGAAAGTAATAAAAAAAAAGGAAGGTGTGCAGGAAGAAATTGGAGATATAAATGATAGCCAACCAGTATTCCTTCTTACCCTGGTCTAACAATGAGGCCATGAGAGCAGTCACAGTGAAAAAGAACAAGATCTTAGAGAACCTCTACCAGTTTCTCAAAAGTAACTCATCATATAATAGAAAGAAGCTCTATCATGCTGCAAGGCAGCAATAGAAAGATAAAGATAGCAGACAGCATTCATAAGGGATGCAACAATCTGGGTCATCAATTGAGAGGACAACAGATGGAAGGAATGCTTCAAGAACCTCATCAAATAACCCCCCCCCCAAAAAAAAAAACTGTACTGGCACACATATGATAAAAGAGGAAGGAGAACCCACAATGTAAGAAGAATAAAAATTGTACAAAGGAAAATGAAGTCCAAGAAAGCAGTAGATTCAGATGAAATCACAGAATTTAAGGTTGAGTTATTGGGTGCTTTCAGAGGAGGTTATACGAGATTGGGAAGACAGACTGGAAAAACAATTTACAAGAGAACAATGGAAGATACCTGTATGGCTACCAAGTATGCAGCAAGTCCAGAAGGCTTAGGATCTTTTGCCTGGAAGTGCTTGCACTGGTATTTTATACTCCAAGCAGGCTTCAAAACATTTTTCCTCAGTAGATGGTAAATGTTGGAAATCTGATGGGGAAGAAAGAGGAATTGGGAACGTGTTTTGTGAGTGTAATGACCTGGCAGATTTTAAAAATTCCATGTAGTGTACTCTGTCAGAAATACTGGGTGAGCAAATGGGTGTAACTGAGGGAATGATTATTTTGAGCTGGGACACAGGATCTGAATTGCCTAGACATGGTTAGGCTTTATAATGTTTGATTATGTTGGTTATCAAAAAGCAATTATTGAAAATGGAATTCAAAGTCTAAACCAACTGTATTTGAAGTATTGAATATTAAAAAAGAAATGAAAGAATTGGAAGAAGGATCTTTAGAAAAGGGAAGGAAGAAATTACGTACAAATAAATTGAAACTGAGGGAACAATACATGCAGAATAATGTTCAGCAGGAGTGAGGTTTAAGGGAAGGCAGGAATGCAGCAATTTCTGTAATGATGACTATTACAAAGAAAACAAATATATGTCATATATAATGTATGTAAATCGTAAAATGTTAATATGCTTGTTTTCTTCTCTGTTAATGTATGTTTGTCTGTGTCTTGAGTGATAATTTAATACAGGCATTTAAACATGCTGTGTGCTTTAGTGAAGACACTGCTGATGAGGACACTCAGTGTAGTATGGAGAGACAGTCCTATCCCAGATGACTGGAGATAAAACATGCTACAGCTAGGGTTTACAAACAAAGGGGATATTCACAATTATGGGCAGCACAGAAGTATCAAACTCCTGTCACAGTGCAAGAAAATGCTGGAGAGGGTGAAATGAGTATGCAAAGCAATGCACAATTAGGATGGGAGGTAAACAGTCTGGATTCATATCAGTATGCAGTACAACAAACTCAATGACTGCAGTGAAACAGATAGTAGAGAAGTGATGAGGAAAGAGTCCAGCTGGAAATTCCTAGACTTCAGGAAAGCAGAGAATGACATCCCAAGAAAGATGATTTGGGCAGTCCTATGATAGTTCAAAGTTCCAGAAACATTGGCGGAATTGGTGAATGTTATGTACAAAGATGGCAGTGCAGTGGCTCAGTAGGCAGCACTGCCACCTTACAGGAACAAGATCTCAGGTTCAGATCTTGGCTGGGGTGCCTTCTGTGTGTAGTCTGCATGTCCTCCTTGTATTCTCATTAATTTTCTCTGGATTCTTTGGTATTAAACACATGCAGTACGTCATCTGGTAACTTCTAGATTGTCCACAGGTGTGAGTGCATGTGTGATACAGAGGAGAGGCCTAAAAATCTACTTCAATTTCTCCTCACTTGCCTGGTAAATTAGGTATGGCAATGGTTGTTCACTGGGTCACTACAGCAGTCAGCTTCAACTCATAAAAATGGATGAATGGATGGATATCCAAGGACCCAATGGGACAAACACAAATAGTGGCAAAACCCCTTTGAGAGAAAAAAAATGTTGTGAACCACTTCTGAATGACCAGGGGTTGAAATAACGCAGTAAAACACTGTTCTAATCTTTTCAAACAGATATCCAGTAAAAGTCATGCAGTAAAACTTTTCCAAAATAACAATTAGATTCTCCTAGCACCACTACAGAGTAATTCCTATTCTAAAATGAACTTCCTTATATATTATAGTATTGCATCCAATTAAGCAATTAACACAATTAAACACTTAAAACTTTAAAGAACCTTCATAAAAAAATCTCCAATTACACTCTTTATTTAAACCTCTTGGATAGAGTGTATTGTATTTTAATATAAAAATGGATTATTTTCTCCATAAATGATACTTAATACTTTCTTCACTCAGAAAATCATCCCTAATCTGTTCCAAAACTGTTATTTGTAAACCCGTCAGATCTCCCTCATGATATTTGTTAAAATGTTCTGCCACTGGGCTTATTAATTTATTGTTTTTAACATCTCTCATATGTTCCTTAATTCTTACTGCAAGGCTCATTTTACTCTCCCCCACATAAAATTTCTCACAGGGGCACTTTAGGCCATAAATAACCCCTACACTCTTACAGGAGTATGGCCCCTGTTCTTAAAATTTTTACCATTAATGGTTGGAAAGGTTCTAATCACATACTTACAAACTGAACATCCCCCACAGGGGGATGTGCCCTTCAAGATAATTTCTTCTGTCCTTTGACTAGATGGACTCTTAAAACTCCCATGAACTAGAAAATTCTTAAGACTTCTTCCTCTTTGATAAGAAAATTTAAGCTTAATGTCCTTTAAAAAGGTGATCTCCCTTTTAACAGAATTCCAATAGTACTTTATCAAGTACTCTAATTTATTAGAGAACAAAGTATATTTAGAAACAAAGAAAAGATGTTTTATCTTGGTCTCTCTTAGTTAACCCCTTACAACTACTTTCTCTCCAGAAATTAAAATTTCTCTCTCTCTTCTTTACTTTGTTAATATCTTCTCTGACCTGATGTTCAGCATAGCCTCTATTTAAAAACATAGCAACTGCTTTTTGCATTTCCAGTTCACATTCTTGTTTATCAGTACATAACCTACTAATTTTAAGTAGTTCCCCATAAGGTATTGATGCAATCGTATAAATAGGGTGACAACTTGTAGCATAGACCATTTGATTTTGTTGATCAAACTTCCTAAATATTTTACTTTTTATCTTACCATTTTTCGCACCATCAACAGTAATGTCCAAATAATTGACTTTTTTGCCTTTCTGCAAACCATCAAACTTCATAGCAAATCTATTATGATGTAAACTTTCTATGAATTCTTCCACCTCTTCATAGCCACCCTTGCGAATAAAAATCAGGTCATCTATAAACCTAAAATTACATTTTACATATTTCCTATAAAAGTTACTTCTATAGATATACATATTTTCAAAAAGGCCCATGAAGAGATTCATATACATGGGGGCAAAAGGTGCCCCCATCGCAGTCCCTTGCATTTGTTTATACAAACAGCTATCGGATTCAAAAATACTATTTGTAAGACAGAAAAAAAAATCAATTCTTTTATATACTGAGTCCAAGGACTATCTCCTAGAAAATGTTCCAGTACTTCCATGCCAAATTTATGCTGGGTATTTGTGTAAAGACTGACCACGTCTAAGGCCAAAAAATACATATCTTCCCCTCATTCTACTTCCTGTATTTTATCCAAAAAATCAAAATAATCTTTTTTATAAGATGGTAGTTTCACCACCTCTTTAAGAAAACACTGGTGTAGAAAGCAACCTAAATTGTGGGTAAAATACCCGCACACTGAAACAATCAGTTGTCCCGGGGGGTTCCTAAGATCTTTATGTATTTTTGGCACACAGAAAAATTTAGCCATCATTCTATCCTTATTTCCAAATTTATGTTGTAAATCTGAATCTGAAAAATATTTCAGTCTAACCCCCTTATGCATTTCAGTCTAACCCCCTTATGCATCAGCTTCTCATATTCCTTAACAGCTTTTTCATATACCCCCATATCAACTTTCTTATAAACTGCTTCATTATTTAAATGTGATATACACATCTCATAATAATGTGAGGAGTGTATAACCACCAATTTGTTCCCTTTGTCTGAAGGCTTAAATACCAACTGATCATTTATGCTAATTTTTTTTAAACTGTTCCACTCTTCCTTATTCATATTATACTCTATCCTTCCTTTAAAAATCTCATTAAGCTCCCTTTTCATAACATGGTTAAGCACAAAATAAAATTGTTGAACACTTTTGTTTCTAAAGGGAGGAATAAAATAACTCCTGCTTGCTATACCCGTAGTATCAAAAGTAAAATATGCAGTGATATCAATATCTGATTCACATGAGAAAAAACTATCTTCACTTGACATTGTTACATCATTTAATACTTCGACATGTCTGCACTATTAGCATTTTTAAAAAAATCCAAAATGTGTATTTTACCAACAAATCCCCCTTATGTCCCCCTTAAGCTCATAAAGCCTAGGTAAAGCTGTCGGAATAAACTTGAGACCCTTATTAAGTACAAATAAATCCCTAGCACTAAATTCATAACTAGATAGATTAATAACATATTTATTGGTACTACTTTAAGCAGAATTATTTAATACCTCATTAATATCTCCATTTGCCTCTTTTCAAACGGGAACAAAAACCTTGTTCCCTATAAGTTTCCTGTCCATACCAAGTCCTTTTCTTATTGCCACCCTGTGGACCTGGCTGTTCACGAAAATTTCTTTGAAAGTGTTCCTCATTGTTGGGCTTCAGTAATAGTGGATAGTTCACATTTTCTGCTCCTTCTTCCTCTACTGAAAATGCTGTACTCTAGAAATCTACTTCAATTTCTACTCGCTTGCCTGGTAAATTAGGTATGGCAGTGGTTGTTCACTGGGTCACTACAGCAGTCAGCTTCAACTCATAAAAATGGATGAATGGATGGACATCCAAGGACCCAATGAGACAAACACAAATAGTGTTTGGACTCAAAGGGAGGTTACCAGTGGAAGTGAATGAATCAGGTTTCATCTGTGAGTCCATTCTTGTTCATACTGGTCATGGACTACATCAGCAAACAGGTAAGAGGGAACAGATTAATAAGGCTATGGCATGCAGACAATGTGGTACTACAAGCAGACTTTGAACATAAATGTCAGCAAATGATAGGCGATTTTAATGCAATAACTAAAGCAGATAGGGTGAAAATAAGGATAGACAAGACAGTTATCATAGCAGTGATTGTGGGAAATCAGAAAAAGCTGAAAATTGAGATAAAGAGGAACATAGTGGAACAGGACAACAGTTTCAAGTATCTGGGAGGTATAGTTGAGCAGAAGGAATGTCTGAATGAGGAGATAAAAGAATTAGAATTCTTCAGCTAACTAGCACGGAGTATCAGGGCTACTGTGTGGCAGAAGAATGACAAAAAAGCTGAAATGTAAGGTGTACAAACAGTGGTGTGACCACTGCTTCTCTATGGTACAAAAACCTGGAGTGAAGGCAAGCAGCCAAGGAAACTTGAGGTGATAGAGAAGTGCTGGAGATAGCTGGACATGCACTGTGAGACAGAAAAGGAAATGAGGACATCAGAGTGGAAACCAAAGTAGTCCTCATTGTAGAGCAGGTCAAGGAGAACAGACTACTGTGGTTTGGGCATATGTAAAGGAAAGCAGAAGACAATTTTGCAAAGCAAATTTGAGAGAGCTAGAACGACGGAAAGCAGATACAATGGTGTTCAGCTAAGGAAAAGATGGACTGTGTGAGAGAAGACCTGAAACATTTGGGAGTGACTACTGAAAACGGTAGAAGGGGGCTTCTGAACCAAAACATCTAGCAACAATTAACAAGACATCATAGCCCCATGCAAAATAGAAGAAAGGGAGTTGATGTAATTTGAATATGATGATATTTCACTCAGGAAATACCATAAAATATAACTCCCTCTTCTGTCACAAGGGCACATGTCCTTAATGCTCTCACTAAGACCAAGAACACTGCATCAATGGACCCAGACAATATCCCAAGATGCCTTATTAAGAGCATGAAACATGGCCTATCAGGGCCCCTGGAATTACTATTTAACTGTAGCCTCCAAACAGGCTTCATGCCTCATGAATGGAGAAAGGCAACAATCATCCCTCTGTACAAAGGTGGGCCATCTACAGACCCTGGAAACTACAGACCCATAAGTCTCACCAGTCTTAAAGAATTATCATGGATATGATCAACAGAGATATAGTAAACCTCCAGACACTGGACCCAACCCAGTTTGGTTTTGTCAAGGGCAGATCATGTCTACTTAACCTAGAAGACTTCTTCAAGAAGGTTACCAAAGCAATGGATGAGGGCAAACTTGTTCACACTGCCTACCTTGACCTGGCCAAGGCATTTGACACCATACCCACTCAGGTATTGTTTACAGACTCAAGAGGTTAGGTACAAACCCGTATGTCACTCGGTGGATAGCCAACTGGCAAACAGACAGGACCCAGGAAGTTAAAATAGGGAAGCCCACCTCTACAAAGAGGCCAGTCACAAGTGGAGTTCCTCTGGAATCAGTCCTTGGACCGCTCCTTTTTGGCATTTACTTCTCAGATGTCAAGGCCAATGTCAGTGGTCTCTGGCTGACTAAATTTGCAGATGATTGCAAATTAGGGGCTGTCACTGAATCTCACACTGATACAAAGGTTCTCTAGCAGGGACTGATACAGACAAACAACTGGTGGCAGAGCCATGGACTAAAAGTAAATGCCAAGAAATGCATAATAGTATCCTTTGGGAATTCATCCATCCCTGGTAACTATCATATTGACAACTCACCCCTTAGAGCTGACCCAGTAGTCAGGGACTTAGGTACACGCATAGATAGTAATCTAACCTTTGATCAAGTGTCTACAGTGGTGAGGAAATCATTCTATGTTACACAACTTATAAACAAAGGTATGGCATCTAAGTCCAAGGAAGTCATTGTTGCACTTTCTTCACATTCATTAAACCTATCATTGACTACAATGCCCCCTTTGGAATGTACCTAACCAGATATATCCAACAATTGGAACATCCACAGAGGTTCTTCACTAAACGAATAGAGGGCGTAAGTAATATGTCCTATGCAGACTGCCTTAAGGCCCTATCTCTGTATTCTGTCTCCTACAGGCTTTTGAGGGGAGATCTATGCCTGACATACAGGGCATTGTCAGACCCCACAATGATGGACCTCCTGCATTTCCACAAAACAAACAGCACCAGAATTACCTGTTCTAAAGACTTAAACCTTGCCAGTGATATAAATGGGACCTGCTTGAGAGATAGGTAGGTATCCCAGAGACTACCCCGTGTATGGAACAGGCTCCCCATCCATGTGAAGCAGAGTTCCGCCCTAACCCAACTCAAGTGCAACTTGGACAATTGGATGGGAAACTAGAAATTCATCCCTGGTTTGGCATCTATGTCTCTAATGGACAGAGGTAACCTGTAATCAGGCCCATGTTTACACTTAAAGGGTACCAGAACGTGTCAGAGATTTGGGATGCATAGCTAGGCTTAAAAAGGCCATTGTGGTCATTAGCCTAGTAAACAACTATTAACCTATAATATTTCCAAACATAATTTCAAGAAGCATGCGGTGAGTCCATCAGATCCAGGAGATTCCTCATTGGTTAACAACTGCAACAGCTTGCAGGTAGAAGGATGGAATAATTTGCTCAAGTGGAGGAGGACTGGGGTTGTTAATGGATATATAGATCTGTGGGATGTGAGAGAACTCTTGAAAATTCTTCAGGTGTAGTGGATAGTGATGGGCTATGAGATTTTGATTGGTCTACTAAGTAATTTACTTCTTTCAAGAACTGTCTAGCAGTAGTGAACTCACTATGTCATCTGACAGTTTTTTGGCTTAATTGTACAGAGATGTGTATCAATGCATTGTATATTAAACAATTTAATTTTTGTATTTCTCTTGCATTTTCCATTAAGGATGCTCAGTTCTTGTTGGGCATCTGGCATAAAGTTTAACTCAAGTTGTTTTTGGAGTTCCTGTGTGTCAGCAAAGTATTACTTTCCCTCATTATACTGCTTCTTGATTCTTGCTGCAGCTGATCTTTTGCAAGCTCCAATCAGAGAAGATTTAGAGCCAGCCACCATATATCTGGATTTGTGTCATGGTTGCTATTAACATGAACGTCCTGTAAGATTTTGTCACTTAATCTGATACACCATTCTCGTGTTGGCTCATAAACAGAACCTAGTAAGTTAGAGTGAGCTTCTCTACCTCCTCCAAAAGACATGTCACTGATATTGTACCCCAGGATTTAGTCCTTGGACCATTCTTCTTTGGCATTTACTACACAGATGTCAAAGTTAATGTGAAGGGTTTGTGGCCGACCAAGGCTGCAGATGTCTGTAAATTTGCTGCCATCATGAACTCCAAAGAGGATATTAAGATCCTCCAAGAGGGACTATCCTGAGCAAATAGTTGATGTCAAAAATTTAATTTATGCACTCACCATAACTATGCATCTCTGTTGTCCATTTTCATTCTTCATCAACTGATGGGTCTCGGATCCATCTTGGCCACATTTACTAGACTCTTGAGTGCCTTCCTTTACTCGTAATGTCCCAGTTACATGGCAATACCTCAAATCAAGTTTGCTACCCCATAACCAATGGAAATAACTAACTTTAGGGCAAAATAAAATGAAGGCTAATAGAAAGGACGGGGGTTCAAAACTGGAACAGAGGCTGCACAACAACCATAAGGTCACTCCAGGAAAAAAAGGAAGGGGAAGGAGGGTGGGAAGTTGAGGAAGAATGAAAATGGGCAACACAGATGCATAGTTATAGTGAATACTTAACTTAAATATCTGATGTTGTCATTTTCATTTGTTCCTCAGTTGATGGGACAGAGTCCCCAGCTACATGAACCTTGGGTGGCCCTCAAGGAAGGATATTCCAGAGTACTGCAGAATCAAAGGCAGCCCTGCTTCTGGAAGTCAAATCCAATTTGTAATGAGCAACAAATGTATGAGCATTGGACCAAACAGCTCTGACAAAAATGTCATGAATTAAATTCCTAGTCCAGAAAGTGGATGAAATTACGTGGACCTGGTGGATTGTGCTTTTTGAGGTCTGGCTAAGAACAAACGTCGTTGACTGTAAACAAAAGATATGCAGTCTGTCAGCCGTCTGGTTAAGGTAAATTTAGAAACTACTCAATTTGTTGGGGGAGAATGAGACAAACAATTGATCTGTTTTTCTGAAATTTTTTTTCTATGGAGATAAAAGTCTATGTACTTCCAAAAGATGAAGCATGTATTCACCTTTATTAGTGAAATTAGGAAAGAAAACAGGCAAATTAATAACTTGGTTAATATTCACCTCCAAGGCTACTTTAGGCAAGAAGGATAGATTGGTTTGTAAGGTAACTAAGTCTGTGTGAAAGATCAAATATGGGGATTTGGAAGAGAGAGCCTGGAGCTCGGATACTCATCTCGCATATGAAATAGCCATTAGAAAAGCAGTTTTCCAATATAAAAATTTTAAGTCAGACCTAGTTGATGTTTCAAAAGGACTCTGAGTCAAACCTTGGAGTGCAACTGTTAAATCCCAAGGTGGGGCAGACTCCTTCACTGAGGGCCTAATCAAAAAGGTACCTTTAAGAAAAGCTTTGCACAATTTTGATGAAGCTCATTAAGAAGAATATTTAGCTAAATGAAAATTAGATATTGCTGCCAAGTGAACTTTGATAGTAAAGAAACTAGCCTCTTCTTGAAAAATAGATGCTAAAAACTCCAGGACAGCAGAAATAGGGGCAGTGAAGGGGGTCTAATTCCTTCTGGAGAGCCCAAACAGAGAATTTCTTCCATTTACTCTTGTAGATCATCCTGGTACATACCATGTGGAATGATAGTGATATGTGTCGGACTGGAAAGGAAAGCCTGGGCTGTCTAAACATCAGTGGAATTGGAGACATCATGTGGTGAACTTGAGGCCTGTAATGCCCAAGGGATCCATCCCTGTAGGATGAGAGAGAAGGTCTGGACTGTGATCCATATCCAGGCTGGATACAGAAGGTGAGATCAAAGGAAATGGAACCACACTTGATGAGGCCAAAAAGGGAAATGAGGATAACTGCTCTTCAACCAAAGTGCCTTCTGTAAGAATCCGGTATTAGAGGTATCTGGGGATAAGCATAAAGGAGACTGGAGGGCCAAACATGGACTAGAGCATCTCGTGGTGCCTCCTCTGTATGGGGTATCAGGACAAAGAACCTGCTGCATTTGCTGTTGTGGGGACATACAACTACATCACACAAGTTTGACACAACTGAAGGAAAATCTTCTCCACCACTAAATGATTGAGAGACCATTCAGGAGGCATCAGAATGGACATACTGAGTTTGTCTGCTAGCACAATGGATTTCCCCAGGATGTGCTTTGCCACAAAAAGTAGCTGTGGGAGATTGCCCACTGTCACACATCATTACCTCTCGACAAAGGGGATAAGATTGGGTTCCCATGTTTGTTGATGTACCAAACCACAGACATATTTTCAGTTTGAAATGCAATTGTCCCAAGAGGGAGGGAGTTCTGGAAGGCCTGCAACACTAGGAGGACTGCTTTCATCTCTAGGGCATTGATGTATGAACTGTTCTCTTCTGGGGACAACATGCCTTGGACTATTCTTCACAAGAAATGCCACACCAATGCCAATTGTGGTTAGTGTGGCCCCCCCCCCCCCCCAAAAAAAAAAAAAAAAAGTGAGTTTGACGGAGATAGGGGGGAAAGATTTAGAGCCAGCCACCATATATCTGGATTTGTGTCATGGTTGCTATTAACATGAACGTCCTGTAAGATTTTGTCACTTAATCTGATACACCATTCTCGTGTTGGCTCATAAACAGAACCTAGTAAGTTAGAGTGAGCTTCTCTACCTCCTCCAAAAGACATGTCACTGATATTGTACCCCAGGCTTTAGTCCTTGGACCATTCTTCTTTGGCATTTACTACACAGATGTCAAAGTTAATGTGAAGGGTTTGTGGCCGACCAAGGCTGCAGATGTCTGTAAATTTGCTGCCATCATGAACTCCAAAGAGGATATTAAGATCCTCCAAGAGGGACTATCCTGAGCAAATAGTTGATGTCAAAAATTTAATTTATGCACTCACCATAACTATGCATCTCTGTTGTCCATTTTCATTCTTCATCAACTGATGGGTCTCGGATCCATCTTGGCCACATTTACTAGACTCTTGAGTGCCTTCCTTTACTCGTAATGTCCCAGTTACATGGCAATACCTCAAATCAAGTTTGCTACCCCATAACCAATGGAAATAACTAACTTTAGGGCAAAATAAAATGAAGGCTAATAGAAAGGACGGGGGTTCAAAACTGGAACAGAGGCTGCACAACAACCATAAGGTCACTCCAGGAAAAAAAGGAAGGGGAAGGAGGGTGGGAAGTTGAGGAAGAATGAAAATGGGCAACACAGATGCATAGTTATAGTGAATACTTAACTTAAATATCTGATGTTGTCATTTTCATTTGTTCCTCAGTTGATGGGACAGAGTCCCCAGCTACATGAACCTTGGGTGGCCCTCAAGGAAGGATATTCCAGAGTACTGCAGAATCAAAGGCAGCCCTGCTTCTGGAAGTCAAATCCAATTTGTAATGAGCAACAAATGTATGAGCATTGGACCAAACAGCTCTGACAAAAATGTCATGAATTAAATTCCTAGTCCAGAAAGTGGATGAAATTACGTGGACCTGGTGGATTGTGCTTTTTGAGGTCTGGCTAAGAACAAACGTCGTTGACTGTAAACAAAAGATATGCAGTCTGTCAGCCGTCTGGTTAAGGTAAATTTAGAAACTACTCAATTTGTTGGGGGAGAATGAGACAAACAATTGATCTGTTTTTCTGAAATTTTTTTTCTATGGAGATAAAAGTCTATGTACTTCCAAAAGATGAAGCATGTATTCACCTTTATTAGTGAAATTAGGAAAGAAAACAGGCAAATTAATAACTTGGTTAATATTCACCTCCAAGGCTACTTTAGGCAAGAAGGACAGATTGGTTTGTAAGGTAACTAAGTCTGTGTGAAAGATCAAATATGGGGATTTGGAAGAGAGAGCCTGGAGCTCGGATACTCATCTCGCATATGAAATAGCCATTAGAAAAGCAGTTTTCCAATATAAAAATTTTAAGTCAGACCTAGTTGATGTTTCAAAAGGACTCTGAGTCAAACCTTGGAGTGCAACTGTTAAATCCCAAGGTGGGGCAGACTCCTTCACTGAGGGCCTAATCAAAAAGGTACCTTTAAGAAAAGCTTTGCACAATTTTGATGAAGCTCATTAAGAAGAATATTTAGCTAAATGAAAATTAGATATTGCTGCCAAGTGAACTTTGATAGTAAAGAAACTAGCCTCTTCTTGAAAAATAGATGCTAAAAACTCCAGGACAGCAGAAATAGGGGCAGTGAAGGGGGTCTAATTCCTTCTGGAGAGCCCAAACAGAGAATTTCTTCCATTTACTCTTGTAGATCATCCTGGTACATACCATGTGGAATGATAGTGATATGTGTCGGACTGGAAAGGAAAGCCTGGGCTGTCTAAACATCAGTGGAATTGGAGACATCATGTGGTGAACTTGAGGCCTGTAATGCCCAAGGGATCCATCCCTGTAGGATGAGAGAGAAGGTCTGGACTGTGATCCATATCCAGGCTGGATACAGAAGGTGAGATCAAAGGAAATGGAACCACACTTGATGAGGCCAAAAAGGGGAAATGAGGATAACTGCTCTTCAACCAAAGTGCCTTCTGTAAGAATCCGGGTATTAGAGGTATCTGGGGATAAGCATAAAGGAGACTGGAGGGCCAAACATGGACTAGAGCATCTCGTGGTGCCTCCTCTGTATGGGGTATCAGGACAAAGAACCTGCTGCATTTGCTGTTGTGGGGACATACAACTACATCACACAAGTTTGACACAACTGAAGGAAAATCTTCTCCACCACTAAATGATTGAGAGACCACTCATGAGGCATCAGAATGGACATACTGAGTTTGTCTGCTAGCACAATGGATTTCCCCAGGATGTGCTTTGCCACAAAAAAGTAGCTGTGGGAGATTGCCCACTGTCACACATCATTACCTCTCGACAAAGGGGATAAGATTGGGTTCCCCATGTTTGTTGATGTACCAAACCACAGACATATTGTCAGTTTGAATTGCAGTTGTCCCGAGAGGAAAGGAGTTCTGGAAGGCCTGCAACACTAGGAGGACTGCTTTCATCTCTAGGGCATTGATGTATGAACTGTTCTCTTCTGGGGACAACATGCCTTGGACTATTCTTCACAAGAAATGCCACACCAATGCCAATTGTGGTTAGTGTGGCTACTGCAGGCCTTGAGAAACGTTTCCACACTGAATCCATCAAAGCAGGTGGTCTTTGCATAGTCATGTGAGTTTGACTGGTGAAGATAAGGGATGCTGAAGAATTGACCACTGAGCAGCTAAAGTCCACTGAAAAATTGGCATATAAAAGCAAGTCACAGCAGCCAAAGTTATGGCTGCTGCCATTGACCCTAAAGTCTGAAAAATCAACCTGGCTAGAGGAGAAGGGTGTGAGATAACTTGTTTTACTTGACACCTGATGGTCAATACTCTGTTCAGTGGAAGGGATGCTATGCGACCGACATCAGCACCTATGAATTCCAGGCTCTAAAAAGGTTAAGGTTGTGATATGGAAAAGTTGACTGTCTTGCTTAGGGATTGACCTAACCAGAGCAAGTAGTCCCTGTATTTCTCTAGAAGACGCCTGGTTGGGGGGGGGGGGTAAGGAGCTAGTCATCTAGGTATGAAAACACTCAGAATCTTAGCAGTATCAAGTGAGCTGCCATCACTGCCATACATTTGGCAAACACCCTGGGGCTGTGGTGATATCAAAGGGTAGGGCTGTGAATTGATTGTGACTGGCCCCAGCCGAAAGTGCAGATATTTTCTAGAGCTTTTACTCACCTTGAGATGATAGCATGTGTCCTGAAGATTAACAAAGTACATCCAGTTGTCCTTCACAGAAATGGCAGAATGGACTGAGCTATGATCCTTCAGAATGTTTACTTCTTTACAAACTGATTAAGTTTGCTGAGGTCCAGAATTGGTCAATAGTCCCCTGTTTTCTTTGGCACTAAGAAGAATCTTCAGTAGGTTCTGAATTTTTTTCTGATCTGCTGGGACCTCCTGAATTACTCCTTTGTCTAGCAGCTTTTGAATTTCTAGAGCTGCTGCCTCCCTCTGATGAGGTGAAATGTCAGGGAGCCTTTTCCTTTTGTTTGGGGGAATTTGTGAAAATGCTATGAAATGACAACCAGTCAGGCAACCACTCAGGATTGCTGAAAGGGTTTATCCGAGAAGGTGTCTCAAAAACTCTGGTTTTGCATGCCTCATCTGCTGCAAGGATGGCATCTACTATTACAACTCGCCCTTCTGCTTCTAAGGGAGGTATCCCCTCATGAGTCTTGGAAAGGACCATGGGACTTATGGAACTACATTTTTCTTTCTCCTCGCTGATTCCTAGTAAAGGATCTCTGAGGAGTAGAAAAATGGATCCCATGGAAGACAAGGTTTTTCCATCCTGCTCACCATGGGAAAGGGTTTCTTTAACAGTGGGGCCAAACAAGAATGATCCATCAAAAGGAGTATTGATGAATGAAGAACTGAAGGGCTCCGCAAAGTCCCACAAGCACATCCAGGCATGTCTTCTTACTGCTATGCCTGAACCTGCCACCCATGAGGTTCCCTCAGCAGCATGGGAAATTATCCTCATGGACGCATTAGAGATGAATTGAAGGGTAGCCAGCTGTGAAGAAAGCTTTTTGTGATCCTCCATAAACATGGACTCAGAAAGGGATTTGGAAAGTTCTATAGTCAAATCTCTTTACAGCCTGGTGAAATGTACAAATAGTTCAGTGAAAATAAGGTAAAGGTCGCTGAGGCATAAATGCGCTTCCCAGATCTGTCCAATGCCCTAGACTCTCTGTTAGGGGAATGGACAGAGAAGCTCTGCTCTTCCAGGTCTTTCTTGGTGGCTGCCCCCCACAACCATGACATCCAGTGGGGATCCCCCTTGCTCCTGTCCTTAAGAGGGGCAAAAAACTTAGCAGGATGGCAGGGAATGGGTTATACAGTGTCTGGTTCCTTCCATGCCTGGAAAGAGACTAGATTTATAAGCTCATCAACCGAGGGAGTCACAAGATGTAGATGAGCTGGATCCGAAAGCTTCCAGGAATACTGACTCCTCCCGGGAAGGGGAATTGGATGACCACCCATCTTTCTGCCAGATGATTTCTATGATATCTCCAAAGGAGACATCATCTGGTGGAGACCTTGAGGACCCCTTCCCTTCATTGAAGTCAGTGACTCAGTGAGCGACTCCTATGTGTTTCTCTTGCATGTTCTCTTCCGAGAAACCTCCTCAGTGGGAGGGTTTGGAGAAATGTCCGAAGACAGAGTCAAATCCTTGAGGGGGACTGTCTGGATGCTTGATCAGGCCGGCGGTCACTATGAGATAGGTTTGTGAGAATCAGAGCTCAGACCCGATGGTGGAAGGGCTGAAGAATCCAAAAAAGAAAGAGTAGTCATGTCTTATGGGTGAGAAAAGACTCTTTCTACCACCTTAAAGGCAGAAGGACTGGAAGAAGCTGTAGCTGGCCACACCACAGCTGAAGCCCCAGATGACACCATGCACCGACCCTGCACAGATCCCTGTCTCGAGGGGGCAATCGGACCCAAGCTGTCCAGTGCCAAAGCCCTGAAGAGCAGGGAGAGCTCTGACATCCTCAGAGTTGACCCAAGCCCCTTCGGACCCAGAGTTGATGCTTTGGCACCAAGACTTATCCTATTCCAAGGGGATCAGTGCAGGAAATGTCAGGGAAGCAGTTGGAGTTGAAGACCCAGCTGTCTTCAGATCCAAAGCAGGCACGCTCAAGGTTCTTGAATCCAAGGGTTCCAAAATCACCATTCAGATCAGAGAAGGAGAAATTACAGTGTGGGAAACAGAAGAGAGGCTCACAGATCCAATGAGAGATGGAGCCAGGATAGCACCCATCTGAATCTGAGCTCTAAGGAACTTCCTCATCATCCTATCCACTTTGGATTTGAAAGGCTCCTGGGGGACCTGATGGAAGAAGTAGTAGACTAGGGCCAGGACTCTCTCCTTGGAGTCCCTTGAAGGAAGGGTTAATGGAGCTGAGGAGAGACAGGCTCATTAGAGAACCTGAGGGCCATCTCCTCAGAGACTTGGTAAGCGTTGGATCTGACTTTTTTGTAATTTGACCAGTGGCTCCAAAGTTTGAGCTGATTTAGGAGAGCAGATAGGAGACCATTTCCTGGATTCTTTTGCCTCTGAAGAGGGCTTAGGTTTCTTTGCAGGGGTTTCAACACCATAAGCAGGAACTGAGAGAGAGGAAGAAGAAGAAGAAGGTAACAGACCCTTTAGGACCAGTTTGTTATACCAGTCACAAAGGGCCCTGGTGTTGAAACCAGCACAAATCATGTTCTCAGTGTTTAAGAGGGCAGCACCCAGACAATAAATGCACTCCCTGTTGGCATCAGAATTAGGGATCTCATGCCCACAGGAAGTGCATGCCTTAAATCCAATGGGTTTGTTAGCCATAGCAGCAAAAGGAGAGGAATGGCTGACAGTAGTTAGAAAATTTAAGCTAGTATATATATATATATATATTTTTTTTTTTGCTTTTCTAAACCAAATAGAACTACTGACAATGGTAAATAAGGATTATTCTCTGAAGGGTAGGACAAAACAGAGAATAAAGAAAGAAAGTACCAGTCTAGTAAATGTAGCTGAGCCAGATCCCAGGACAGATCTGAGACCCATCACTGAGGAATGAATGAAAATGACAACATTAGATCCAGAGATCCATAGTATAAGGTACTTTTCTCCACTCTCTTAACTCCTGGAAGTGCTCGTTTTTGGACTCCTAAGACCTGCTATATCCACCCGCCAAATCCTGCCTTGGGTTTCCCCCCTGGGTTATCTAAACCACCCTGGACAAAACCACAGTAATCATCACTCTGGTATAAGGTACTTTTCTCCACTCTCTTAACTCCTGGAAGTGCTCGTTTTTGGATTCCTAAGACCTGCTATATCCACCCGCCAAATCCTGCCTTGGGTTTCCCCCCTGGGTTATCTAAACCACCCTGGACAAAACCACAGTAATCATCATTCTGGTATAAGGTACTTTTCTCCACTCTCTTAACTCCTGGAAGTGCTCGTTTTTGGACTCCTAAGACCTGCTATATCCACCCGCCAAATCCTGCCTTGGGTTTCTCCCCTGGGTTATCTAAACCACCCTGGACAAAACCACAGTAATCATCACGCTGGTATAAGGTACTTTTCTCCACTCTCTTAACTCCTGGAAGTGCTCATTTTTGGACTCCTAAGACCTGCTATATCCACCCACCAAATCCTGCCTTGGGTTTCCCCCCTGGGTTATCTAAACCACCCTGGACAAAACCGCAGTAATCATCACTCTGGTATAAGGTACTTTTCTCCACTCTCTTAACTCCTGGAAGTGCTCGTTTTTGGACTCCTAAGACCTGCTATATCCACCCACCAAATCCTGCCTTGGGTTTCCCCGCTGGGTTATATAAACCACCCTGGACAAAACCACAGTAATCATCACTCTTGTATAAGGTACTTTTCTCCACTCTCTTAACTCCTGGAAGTGCCCAGTTTTGGACTCCTACGACCTGCTATATCCACCTGCCAAATCCTGCCTTGGGTTTCCCCCCTGGGTTATCTAAACCACCCTGGACAAAACCACAGTAATCATCACGCTGGTATAAGGTACTTTTCTCCACTCTCTTAACTCCTGGAAGTGCTCATTTTTGGACTCCTAAGACCTGCTATATCCACCCACCAAATCCTGCCTTGGGTTTCCCCCCCTGGGTTATCTAAACCACCCTGGACAAAACCACAGTAATCATCACTCTGGTATAAGGTACTTTTTTCCACTCTCTTAACTCCTGGAAGTGCCCAGTTTTGGACTCCTAAGACCTGCTATATCCACCCGCCAAATCCTGCCTTGGGTTTCCCCCCTGGGTTATCTAAACCACCCTGGACAAAACCACAGTAATCATCACTCTGGTATAAGGTACTTTTCTCCACTCTCTTAACTCCTGGAAGTGCTCGTTTTTGGACTCCTAAGACCTGCTATATCCACCCGCCAAATCCTGCCTTGGGTTTCCCCCCTGGGTTATCTAAACCACCCTGGACAAAACCACAGTAATCATCACTGTATGTCACAGTGTTTTTGATTTTTATCAAGAGTATTACTTATGTTATTACTTGTCCTCTACTCTTGTTACTTGTACTAGACTACTGCCAGTCACTGCCAGCAGCAACCCCCCCTCCCTGTTTATTATACTACTCTATCCCTTAGACTGCCTCTTCGTTTCTGTAGACCCTTACCTTCTTTAATCTAGCCCTTAATCTATCTGTGATCTTAGTACTTGCCATTCCCCTTCTCCCACCTCCTGTGCTCTTCTCTCCCCCCTGAAGACATTCTAGTTTCTCCCTCTACCTCCCTCACTGATTGTTTTTTGTGCTCTCCTTGACTCTTTTCTTCTTCTTTGTTGTTTTTCCTTTCTGAGCCCTGACTACATCTCAGTCCCTTAGTCTTATCAACCTGTCTCTAAGCTGCACCTTCACCACCTCTACTTATTCTAGGCTTCCCTTGAGCCTATCCCCAAACTGTTTCTCTTTAGCCTCACTTATCCTTTTATTTTTCCCCTATCCTCCACTTTACCCTTAGCTACCCTCCTGTAGCCAGCCTCCTGCCCCTGAATAATACCTTACTGATTGTATTCTCTCCCACTGCTCTCGCCTAATTTGTGTCTGCCCCGCTCCGCTCCCCTCCCTACCCCCAATTCCCACCCACCCCAGGGGTCCTTACCTTATAGCTCTCTAGACACTCCCCCATATATCCTACCCTATCTTCACCCTTCTTATCACTAGACCTCTCCCCTTAGCTATTATCTCTCTTTCTTTTCCTCCCCTCCTCTTGCTCCACCCATCTCAAACCTCCACCTCTAAACTATCTTCTAGTTTCCTTTTACACCTATTTTATTTCACCTCTTTCATTCCTCCTCTTCTATTTCTTCCTTTACCTGGCCTAGCTACACCTTGTATCTGAAAATTCTTCTAGTATGTACCTGTTATTGACAACCTCTATCCATATTTTTCTTCTTGTTTCTCATAAAACCCTACTCTACTAGTTAGCACATAACTACTAGCTCTTGTACTGACCAACTCTCACAAACTACATCATCCTAACACTTACTCAATACCATGTCTCCAACACTTAAACCTTTTCTCACATACATCCTTCTCTCTACCACTGTTTTAGCCTCTCTTTCTATATCTTATTATATCACCTTCTTTGAAAACAACTCTTTAAAGGAACAAAATCATCATCTCCAGCAAACACTACCATCCTCTTTTCTCACTACCCTTAATCACAGTAACATAACCTGCTCCGCTAATTATCTTCTACCAAAATACCACAGGATAACTCATATGACATTCTACTTTAACAAAAAGAATTGTAATAACTTACTTAAAATCCTTAAATTCCTATCCTATTCCAATCATTACCTCCTCCTACATGGAGATATTCATCCAAACCCTGGTCCCTCTACCAAGGCTAAACTAAACACAAATAGACATCCTCCACCTATACCTTCACCATGTACTAAAACAACTAACTCCCTTCTAATAGCTCACCTTAATATTAGAAGCATTAATAACAAAGTTCATCACCTCCATGCACTATTGGACTTGCACTCATTTGACATTTTATGTCTTACAGAAACATGGTTAAAACCCTCTACTCAGGACCAGGAAATAACCCCTCCTGGCTACAACATACTCAGATATGACCGCAAAACAAAGAAAGGTGGTGGTATAGCCATCATCTATAAATCTAATCTCCAACTTACCCTCCATAATGAACTTTCATTAATAGACCCTAAAGCTGAATCATTATCAACCAAACTCCAGATTAACAATAACAAATCAATCTATCTAATTTGTATGTATCTTCCCCCTGGTAATAATACTCAGACTCTAGAAAACTTACTTAGTTCACTTTCCAACCAACAACCCCAAGAAACCATAATACTTGGTGACTTTAACATTGACTGGATAACCTGTTCAAACCAGCACCCAACTAACCATATTAATCTCTATGGGTTCTCTCAATTAATAACAACTCCTACTAGAATCCATAAACAAAATAGAAAAGAAACAACTCTTGACTGGATCCTTATTAATAACCATCCCAGCAGTTACACCCCAGGAACCCTTCCTGATAATATCAGTGATCATATGCTTACATATATCATAAGACAAAAAGTGAATATTCCAGATACTCATAAACTAAGAACATCCCGCTCAAAAAGGTTCTTTAACCCTGATAACTTCCTTACTGAATTGCAAGCATGTGACTGGTCACCACTAACTCACCTTGAACTTAATAAAGCAGTGACCTACTTTAATACAAACTTTCTTCAAATCCTTGATCATCATGCCCCTTTTTACTCTACTAGAATAAGATCCAAATCTGCTCCATGGCTATCTAAGCAAACAAAAGAAAAAATGATCCTCAGAAATAAAATCTGGGCCAAATGGAGAGCTAGTAAATGTGCATCTGATCACCTCCTCTTCAAACAATTAAGAAATGCCACCAAGAAAGATACCGTTAGAGACAAAAATGAATATTATCTTCACCTTCAACAAAGCAGTCAAAAAAACCCTCATATATTCTGGTCAAGTGTTAATAAACTTCTTAAACCAGGACATTCACCTACTCCTACCCCTACAGGCTTTCACCTCAACAATGCTATACAGATCCCTGATGCCTTTAATAAGTATTTTACAGAAGCCATTCAATCCCTAGCTAACTCATTACCCACATCTACTGCTTCCTTACCAAATACCTCTCTACCCTCATCTAAGACCTTTCAGATTCAACCCGTTGCTACATCTCTTATTTATAAGCTTCTTAAAAAACTCAAACCTTGCACCCCATCTGCTGACCAACTCCCATCTGAATACCTACAAATAGCTGCAAAAGCTATAAATTATCCAGTATCCATACTGATTAACAGGACTATCACTGAAGGAACAATCCCCACCTTATGGAAAATATCTCATATAATTCCCTTACATAAAGGAGGCTCATCAACTGAATTCTCAAATTTTCACCCTATTGCCTTACTTTCCACATTAGCCAAGATTATGGAAAGATGTGTTCCCAAACAAATTCTTAACTACCTTCTTCAAAACAAACTTCTAGCCGACTGTCAACATGGTTTCAGACCATTCCACAGCACTACAACTGCCCTCCTTTCCTTCTCTGACTCCATTAATAATAATAGAAACAATAATCGTTTCTCCTCAGCACTTTTCATAGATCTTTCAAAAGCCTTTGATATGGTTAACCTCAATATACTTCTTGACAAACTAAACCTTTATTCTCTCAGCCCACACTTGCTACAGTGGTTTAGGAGCTACCTCCATAACAGGCAACAAGCAGTCCTTTGAGAGAACAACCTGTCTTCCTTACTCCCAGTAAATATTTGTGTTCCACAAGGATCAATCCTAGGTCCCCTTCTTTTTTCCTTGTTTATCAATGACCTACATCTGAATATACCACAAGCCACCTGCATTCAATATGCTGATGACTCAACGTTAATCTGCACTGCTAAAAATATTCCCTCCCTCCAGTCCCTCACCCAGTCTTCCTAACTGTCGAAAATTGGTTTATGCAACACTGCCTCCTCCTTAACCCCAAAAAAACTAAGCTTCTTCTCTTTACTCCTACTCATAAATCTCCCACACCTCTCTTTACTATCTCCTCGAATAATGCAACCAGTATTAACCCTGATAAGACCACTCGATTACTAGGTGTAACTATTGATAACAGTCTAAATTATGATGAACACATTAACACCACTATTAAAGATGTCAACAAAAAAATTGGGACTATCTACAGAATTAAACCCTTTCTTACCCCAGTAGCTAGAAAAACCATTGCTCAGACACACCTGATCTCCACCCTCTTCTATGCCTCACCTATCTATATTAACTTATCCAAAAATAACATTACCAAACTCTCTATCTGCTACAATAGCATAGCCAGATTCATTACTGCTACTCCCCTAAGAACACACCATTGTCTTAACCTCAAACAACTAGATTGGTTAGAGCTAAATAACCACTTACTCTATCAACAACTACTCATCATTCATAAGACCCTTCACTACCCTGATGTCACCCCTAGCCTTACAAAACTGATTATACCGTATAAAAACCTAGCCACACTCCGTTCTGCTAATAAACTCCTAGTATCTCTAACTAAGTCATATAATAAAGCTGGGGATTCATGATTTTCAAATTCCATAGGTAAAAACTGGAATCAACTCCCTCAAGAAATAACTAATCAAAACTCTACCTCTCTTTTCAAAAAACACATCAAAGAACATCTTAAAACACAATGGCTGTGTCCTTGTGCTAATCCCGACTGAAATCATGTCCTCTTTCACCTAAATTTTCCTCCCCATTCCCCTTACTGAGCTCCTCACTAACACTTTCAATAGTTTGATAATTATATCTGAGAATTAGGCTCTACCAGTAACCTTTTTTCTGACTGTGTAACTTCATCTTGTGTTATTGTTTCTGTTTTATAAGTCTAATACAGTAGTATGTATTATAAGTTTATCTCCTATTTTTAGTATTTCTTTTGTGTTGAAATTGATTTCCTTTTTACCTTGTATTGTTTACTCATATTAATGCTTTCTGTGATAAATCATTGTTTATTGCCTGTACTGGAGCTTTTCTCCCCGGGCCTCTACTGAAAACGGATACATGTCCAGCTAGACTAGCCCGGTCAACAAATGTAAAATAAAATAAAATAAATAAATAATAGATTACAACTAAATGTGAAGTAGTGTATAATTATATGCTACAAACATGGATCCTCTTGTAACTTTCACATTGACAACACACCCTAGAGAATTGATCCCATAGATAGGGATCTATGAACAGATGTCAACAATGAATTGTTCTTTATTCAGCTTGTATCCACTGTTGTAAGTAAGTTCTTTTTTATTGAACAGTTTATATCTAATATCATTGTGTCCAGGGATGCAATTGTTCCACTTTACTCAGCACTCATTAAGCTGAGCACTGAGTATAATGCCCCTTTTCATATTTCCTGTCCTAATACATGTCACAAATGAAACAATCATAAAGCTTCATCACTAAAAAAAATCAAGGGCCTAAATCATAAAGACTATGCAGACCATCTCAAAACCTTTTCCTGTTCTCAGTATCATACAGGCTGGTGAGAGATGACCCCTGCCTCTCGTACAGAGCTTCAAAAGACAATATTCTATCAGAACTATTACACATTTGCAAGTCCAATGGTGTCCTAAACACCTGCTAAAGGGATTGCATTCTCTTCTTCAAAATAAATAGAATATGTTGGAGGAGTAGGTATGTATGACAAAGAATACCCATTCTATGGAACTGTTTTCCATACCACATAAAGCAAAGTTACTTCTCTTACTCCGCTGAAATGTAATTTGGATGAGTGGATGGGTAGCTACAAATTCACCCCCCCAGCATAGCACTCTTGTCCCTCATGGCTAGGGGAAACATGGAAATGTCCCAACATATCCTTGTTTGGCATGTCTCTGGCTTATTCATATGCAAAATAAAAGGGCTAAAAACTACCATGGGAATGAAAGGCTAGGCTTCTTAAGATACTCACAGATTAGTAACTGACTAAGTACCTATGAACCTAATAACCTAAAAAGGGAAATTCTCTGAAATGAGGCTCTATCAACAGTAGCTACAGAAGCAACCTCTACAAGTACTGGAGAGTAGTCAACAAACCTAATGGGTAGTTTATCTGCGATGACACCATTCAAAAAAGATTTGGAGTTTAGTGTATCCCAATCTATACACTGGTGAACTGAAGGTTTACCTTCATTTTGTCACAAATGGAATGTGGATTGTCCTGTTGTGCGACCCGTATTACCTAAATATGGAGAACTTCGAAGGATCAAATGTCGAAAATAGTTTGCTGGAAAGGCATTTCCAACATCTGATCCATGTGTTTGAATGGCAAAAAAGCATTTGCTTATTTGCCATTCAAACACATGGTGAGTCAGCATTATCTTTTTTTGCAGCCGTACTTTCGGCGTTATGCACGTTGGACACAAAGGCAGATGACAATTCAAAGGTAAACTGAACTGAATCTATATTAACCATCACTGTCTTGGAGAAATGTGAAAAGATCAGCTTAACCAAACAAACCACAAAGCCTAGGTGAAGAATCAATGTCTTTATAATGTTTAATGCTTTGCCCTTCCTAGCTCAGGACTGAACAATGGATTCCACTCCACTGCCAGAATTACAGAATCATGGCTTATTTTAAATAGCTCTATCTCTACTTTGGTTATAAAACAAGAAATGGACTGGTTTGGACCACAGCAAAATCATAGCAGTGTCATGGTTCCTTTCAAAGGTGCTTTGGCAATGATGTATCTATCTGTCTTCTAGGCACAGGCTTAAAACAGTCCTATGTTACATAAATGGCTTGACTTCCTTCAGAGAAATATCTGCTTCAAAATTCTGTTCATCTAAACTGTTTCTCATCATCTATTGTGATACAAGTTTCTTGTGTGAGTCATATATTAAGGAAATGCCTAAAATAAGATATTTTTATGTCATTTAGGTCATTAACATTTACAGATAAACACGTAATATCAGTCATCCTTCAAATTGTAGATATAGAAACTATAATGCAAATAAGCCTATCCTAGGGTGACAGTAAGTGGAAACCTCTCATTTCATAAACCAAATAAAGTATTTACATGGCTGAAAATGGAAAAAGGAAAGCTGTATATTTACCATAATGATAGATCAGTGTTCCCTGCTTCCATCCCCCTCAATGTATGGTACTTCAGTTCTAATGGGATCTGAATTTGGTCACTCTCAGACTTTGGATCCAAGATTCAGACTCTTTTCCTTACCCATAATCCCCTCCTTTTACTAAATTACCTCAAACTGAGTTTGCCCACTTCCTGGTAACAAGGAGCATTATGCCTCCTCTAAAAAGGAAATATATTCTGAAGAAGCTCAGGGAACTCCTGGAACTCAGTGCATAGCAAAGACATGTTGAAATTGTCAGTAAAATCAGTGCAGTCACTCCAGAACTGAGAATGGGAAGTTGGAGGATAGAAATAGACAATACGAATCTATCTTTATTATAAGTACATAACTTTCGTATCCAATGTTGTCTCTTCCTTCTGCCCTCAATATATGGAACAAGAGTCCCCAGCTACCACAAATGTTAGGAGGATTCCGGGAAGGATATTCCAAAGGATGGCTAAACCAAAGGATGCTCTGGTCTTAGACTGCAAATCCAGTTTATAGTGAAATATGAAGGTATGGACATTAGACCAAGTAGCTGCTACACAAATGCCATCAAGTGGCACTTTTGAGAAAGGCAGTTAAAGTAGCAATTGACCTAGCAGAATGAACCTTGGGATTGCCAGACAGAGATACTCCCTTCTTGTTATAAAACACTCAGATAACCATTGCAAAATAGTTACTATGGCCACCCCTTTACACAATTTTGCCTAAGAAAAGGATAAAAATAATTGGTCGGTCTTTCTAATGTTCTTAATTTGGTGCAAATAAAATATGAGTTAGCAATGAACATCCATATAACACAGAATATTAAATATTGCTCTTATAAACTAGGAATTTTGCTAGTCTGGTTTTGCATTAGCATTCATTTTCTGAAGAATATGAAGTTTGAACCTCCAATGTCTGTCAATATATAGTGACTTCAATAGTCAATGATTTATCAGAGATCCACATATTTTATAAGGAATAAACAAAATATATTAGGCAAAAATGTGGACATTCTGCAAAAATATGGACAGTTGAGAGGTATAGTGATAATTAAAAAACAAATATTTTCTAAATCAAAAATACTAGTTAAACCATTAAATGAATACAAGGAAATATTTTGCAAGTTTTTCATGTATTTCCTTTTCCTTTTTTTCTTATACATCATATTCAGTTATAAGCTTTCTTTAAATTAAACTATAACAGTGCCATTGATTCATACATGAGCTGCATATGAATCTGTTTTCAAAACAGAAGTTATAGAGTTACTTTTAGTTAGCTTGAGAGTATATCCTTGGTAATACTTCATCTCAATTTCTAATGGAGTGAATCCCAGGATGCTGTGTTCCTCTGTAACTGGAGGGAAATAAAGTACTGGTTTACTGGTTTTAAATAAAAAAGAGACTAGAATAAATATTAAATATTAAAAAATAAAAATATGTTTATAAACTGACCATGTATAATACCCTGATATAATAATCAAAAATACATATGTCTACTTCATTTAAATTTAAGTACACACTTCTAACGATATTGTGGTCAATGTGAGGGTTTCTAACTCCCTGTGAGATTGTTTTATTAAAAACATTTCTGCAGTAAATTATATATTTCAATTATTATTTACTGGAGTAAGAAATTAGAAAAAATATCCTTTTTAAATTTTGATAATCTGTATTTAAACATGAGTTGACAGTGTTTATTTGTTTTGATATGCTAGTTCCGATCTGATAGTATTGTGACTTGCAGTACAGCAGAGGCAAGAACTATTGGATGTACCATTTACCTAAATAGGAAGGGGTGCAGGATTTGATCCAACATATGTGGATCTTCTAGTTATGATCTTCAGATGATGTCTTACATTAATACCAGCTTTTGAGATTTTTGGCAGTTTGCATCTGTTTCTAAGAGGTACTGATGTAGCTATCATGTTGATTCCATATTTTCAAATCACTTCACTGACAATGTAAATAAAATCACAGTTGCCTACTCATATAGACTGGACACATATCACTATTTTAAATAAAAATAAAAGTGCAGAAGTCAGGAATTAGTTAATTTCTTCTATGTGTACTAAACTGTTGTAGAACTCAAATATTTATGATTATAATGTTTTTAAAATGAATACACATTGCAACATGTTTTAACAGTAATAAACAGATAATAAAAATAAGTGAATAATTTGAATCCTGCAGCTGATTGTAAAGTAAGTCAGATTCTTCAACACTATACTTTTCAGCAGTTCAGATTAATGTAGTCTGCCCAAATTTGTCAGAATTATTTGGTTCATTTATTTCAAAATCTATACTTTTATAGCACAATCTTTGAGTTTTACTACTGCTGAATGGTAAAAGACATTTGGGTCTCAGAATTTATGTTCTTTAAAAGATGCTTATTTATAGAACATTATTCAGAATTGCTTCTAAATGATTAATTCTAATGTTTAAATTCAATTTTCATCTTTATAATTCTCTGAATTAGAACACATTCATACATTTTTTAACATCAGTTAATCCACTTTAGTTCTTCTTATCAGTTTCCAAATAAATTTATGTTAGACAATCAATCTCAACAATTAATTTGAAAATTCTAGAAGAACTGACAGCAGGTATAATATTTTTTCATAAGAAATTATTTTCAACACAATATGGTAAAAGGTGTTAACATGATACTAGATGCATATTACTACTACTGTTTGTAACTACATTTTCTAGACTGTATGTGTATTCATAAAAAAATATTTGTATATACAGATACAGAAGGCTTACTGAAGAGATTTGTTAAGAAACAAGTGGGAAAAAAAATCATTAAAACAAATCACAGTTCAAATACTCTTCTAATGGTAAGCACATGTATAACTCTAAAGTTATAGCTTGATTATAATTAACTTAATTTTAGAAATTATATAACTTTAATAAAGCATTCCAGTATGATCATGTGCTATTGATTGAGGTCTTCCTAAGGAGACATAACTTCATACATACAGCTTTTTCTTTCATTTGGGACAGCACGAATTGTCTGGTTAGTTTAGTTTTGTAAAGGTAGACTAGAAACACAGTATCCATATTTGAGAGAATGTATAATATTATTATTATTATTATTATTATTATTAATAACAATAATAATAATAATAATAATACTAAAAATAATAATACCCACATTTCTGGTAGAACGGTTAGTTTTTATTTTTCTTATTAAAATACTTGCATTTTTATTAGTTGATAATTTCATACATTTGCCACATTTGCATTTTGTCAACGACAGTTATAATAAATATGAAATAATTACAGCTAAAAGTACAAAACATTCTTAGAACAACATATGAATAGTTTAAAAGTTTTAAATATTATTATTAATGTCATAAACATTGCCAGCAAAAGAAATGTTCTGTTTTTATTTTTTTTTTTTCAATATTTATAAGGCAAATATATTTTTTTTCAGAAAATCCATTTATTAGATAAAGACATCAACTTTTTGAATAAAAATGACCACAAGGTACTGGGAAAAAAGGGAACAATTATATTGTGGAAAATCAGTAATTATGTCTAAAATCTTAGCATCACATTCTGACTCAAAATTGATGTTAATAACTTCAGAATAGAACAGGAAAATGTATGCATAAGCAAATATGTGTAGGATTCTTGGAAATGAAGCAAAAGTGGCTAAGGAAGTGAATTTCCATTGAATAACATGAAAGGTAGCTTTTAGGTGGAGACTTTAATTGTATTTTAGGCAATAACGACATAAGCATAATGAAGGGTCCAAATATCTCAGCTCCAGCTAAAGTATAAAAAATTGCATTAAAAATGTAATCCGCAAGGACATATTTTTAATAAAACACTCCCCATACCATACACATTATTCTTAAAATATGACATACAAACAATAATTAATATATTATATGCCTCAGTTGACTTACAAATAAACTAGATAAAGCTACTGTGTTACCATGCCCATTATCACGCCATAATGATTTTTGCTTTAATCTAATTGCTGATTTTCAGAGATTTTCTATGACTTCCAGTATATCTATGTATCTAACTATTCAAACAGATTTTAAAGACTGGCTTCATAAAATAAATCAAAGAATATATGGATATACATGAGAATAAGGTGAATAATGGTATAATTCAGTGGGTTTAACTAAAAGTCTATTTACAGGGGAAAATAAGACCTTGGTGTAACATGAAAATTAGACAATGGGATGAAGATATAATCTCATTAAAAAGAAACTAAAAATGAAAATTGAAAATGGAGATGAATATAGTAGTGACAAAGTTAAGGAGATAAAAGAGTTCCAGAATTTACCATTACACAAAACTGAAATAGCTTTAGAAAAATAAAATAAAAAAAAATATTTTGCCACTACCCCCAAAGGTTTACAAAGATTAGCTAAATGAATAAAAATGTTTTAAAAAAAATCAAATTAAATATATTTTAAATCCAAATAAGAGAAAAACTTTAGATATAGAAAAAACTTTGCAGATGCTTAACAATTATTATAAAGATTTGAACAAGGAGAAACATCATCCAGATGAAAACTTAAATGCATTCTTAAATATTAAAAAAAAAAAACTAGACCCTTTTCTAGATAACCAGCCTATTAGAAAAAGAAAAACTATAAAAAATTAAGGATTACATAAAGAAACTCAATAATAAAGTCCAAGGTTGGAAATGGGTTAATTACAGAAATCTATAAAATAATACCTTAGTATATAATTCATTATTAAAAAAAATTCTTAAGTTTGTTGTAGAAGGTGGAAATATCCATCCTTCATGGAAATATAATTTAACTTCTCCAGTATTGAAACCCAGCAAAGATCCTGACTTATGTTCTTCATAGACACCTATAGCTTTATTAGATACTGATAAGATATTTATCTCTGTATTTACTAACAGATGGAAACTGTCTTTCAACTTTCTAATATATAAAGACCAAACTTTTTTTTGTTAGACAACTACAAGATAATATAAAAATCAGAAATATTATATATTATATTAAAACAAACTCTAAATTATCAATTATATCAATATCAATTATATGATTAGAGACAGAAAAGGCATTTGAGTCAGTCATCTGCTCTTATTTGTTTAATAATAAGAAATGTTATGTTTTCCTGAAGAATTTCCCCACACTCCAACAGCAGAAAAGCCAGCTACTAGGGGACTCTAAATGAGTTTTATATAACTGCACCAGAGATAGCAACAATTAAACACTCTGCATGTGGACCCTGCCTTCCTTCTGAAAATACCACCTCAAAACTGCTTCTTGTCTTCTTCTTCTTTAAGAGTCTAAGTCTCAAAGCAACTCCTTGGTCAGCAAGATGATCTACTGTAATTCCTTACAAGATTGCCTTAGAAGTAAGAATACTCTCTGCATTGTATTAATTTTGCATACTTCTGCAATATAATGCAGCTAAAGTTTTCAGCCAGAGTCCCATTGCTCTCTTTCACAGCTGCATATTTACCTGTTTTTGTCAAGATGGTAAGTAATGTTTAAAGTCAGCCCTTCCCAAAGAGCAAGGGTGGCATACCTCACAGCAGGGTTTTACTGCAGCTGCTCTTCTCTGCCAACTATCAGTACTGTCTTAAGTTTCCATTTAATTTCTTTACTAACAACCTCAGGAGGCACATATACCTGTGGTTGAGAACTGTAGATTACTGATATTTTTTTTGGGGGGGGCTGAAGAGAAGTGAGAGCTAGCCCTGCTCCACCCAGGCATGCAAAGCACAGCTTCACTCCTATTTCTACCACCTCCATTCCTACCAACCCCTTGTCATTACATTTATACCCAAGTAAGCCAATCCTCTTCTGCTCTAAATCAATCACTTCATTCACATAACCACTTCATCCCTGCATCAATTCTAAATGACTTACATCCACATCTTTTATCTAAAACTAAAAAATTAATTCCATTTCTTCTTTCCCCACTCCTATCTTACCTTTCTCCCCATTCATTTATTTTACCTACCTCCACCTTAAATTCAGTTTTATCTGGATTTCTCAAATCACCCTTTAACCATTTTGCAATACCTCAACACTTTCTTACAGTCATGAAAAAACTGCTAGTCAGCTTATCTACTCTTTCATTGTCTTGTGTCCTAATAATACTTCTTAAACTTGCTGACTCCATATCAATCAAAAAAGCCATATGCAGTACAAAATATACACCCTCCCACCCACCATATCCATGTCACATTACAGCTTAAAATACCTCAGCTAACTCACTTACACAAATCTACTTACTAACCTCCACCAAAATATCCATAATAAAAAAGAATTACAGTACAATGTACAAACTACATTACTTAAGCTTTAAAATAATACTATCTTGGGACATTAGTTAAACCCAGGCCCTTCTCCTTCAACGCAACAAAACATTTAACCCCTCTCTTATCAACAGCAACACTAAAGACATAAACAGCCTGCATCAACCAATGCAGCATTAATAAATGGACCATATTTGAAGCATGGCTGAACACAGGATGAATGTATATTGTACCCATATCAGAAACCAAGGCCAAAGATTACTTTTGCCTATTGTCATACATCTGCACAAATTACACAATACTCCAAGACAACAGAACAAGCAACAGAAGTAGAGGAGGCACCATGCTTTTAATATGACAATATTCTTCAATTAGTGTAAGAAGAATGTCCCAAATCTAATCAAAGTGATGCCAAAGGTTCTAAACGGATCATTGCTCCTATCACTGCAGGTAACCATCTTCACCTGTCTGAGCTGCTATATACATCCCCCTCCAGCTAGTACAAAAATATACAAAAACCCTTATTAGAAATATTCCCACAAAGCATCAAGTAGAACTGCATCATTCTTGAAGACATAAATACAAATGCCAGTGGTCCTGAAGCCATAAAATGTAACAGAATGGCCAGTGGTCCTGAAGCCATAAAATTTAACAGAATGCTTCTTTCCTATAACCTTGAACAACTAATACAACAACCAGCTAGACCAACCATCCATAATGGAAACCATAGGGTTCCCTATTAGCTGATCGAAGATGCATTCTTTCAAATGCATCTTGATCGAACTTTATAGCGCAAAATGGCAAAATACCAAAGTGGCATATAAGCGAATTCTTTCCCTGGGAAAGAATTTGCTTGGCTGCCTTCAGTATTTTGCCTTCTTTGTTACTGTAGTGTGATCTTGGAGGTGGTATATTTAGGTAGGGGGTGTGGGGGGGCACAGCTCCCCACGTCGGGGGTGTGAAATTAGAAATAGTTTGTGGTGTGCGTGTGTTGTGTGTTGTGTATGTGTTTCTTGGAACAGCGATTTTTTTTCCCTGGGGAATAAAAATCTCTGTTCTGAGTGTTCGAGATTATAAGCGTTCGCTTACATGGGGTTGATGAATCAGCGTTTGCTTTTCTAAGCATTCAGTGATTCAATATACACCCAAACGACAGCACCCTTGATCTAATAATTACTGCACTATCATCTCATCCTGGTCAATCAAAACAATAAGAGGACCACCTCAAATAATCAACAGACCTTTCCCTTAGCCAAAAATACTACAACCCTCCTCCCACCTAGATAATGTACACTGGTCCAGTATATACTCTCTTCAGGATCCTACCCTTGCCTTATCATACTTCACCAGTATTCTATCACATATACAGGAAACATTATTTCCTATAACACACTGAAGGTTGAGATCACTGCCAAGTTCTTGGCTTATGAGTGATAAAAAACAATAATGAAAGACAGGGACAAAACATGGAAAGGCTGGAAAAAAAGAACCAAATAATAAAACCTCCACCAAAACCATCTTGTCCTTAGAAAAGGAAAAGAATAGCAAAAACAGTGCTATGTCACTGTATTTAACAAATAAACAAGCTATACTCACTTCAAACCCCAAACTCTTCTGGAAAGAAATAAAGCAACTTACTGGAAAAATTACAAACTCATTAAACAGTCCCAAAATCAATCAATAAAAAGACCTTAACCAGCTTCCCTGTTAAATGTAATATATTCTTCCTTTCTACTATCATGGGTATCACTAAATTATTTCAACCTCTTAATATCAACCAAGTATCAAATCATCTCAACAGTCCCATGCAACTGTACTCTCTAGCTGATTATGCTGCCATTTTATTTTTAATTTTCTCAAAATAGACATAAAAACAACCATGGACCCCTCTGTGACAGTCAATATAGGGTTTAGAAACTCACTTAGTACTGTAACAGCCTTAACTGCTGCTACTAGTTATATGTATAACAAGCATGAACAACAGTCTTAATGCAGCTAGAATATATGTAAATATGATGACAGCATTTGGGACTGTTAACAATAACCTTCTATACAAACTTAAAAGGCTGAATTTTGGTGACAACACAATTTTTTGGTTTCAAACTACCTAAAAGATAGACCATTCAGATTTATTGGGACAATACTTTTTCTGATACAGGCACATTAAACACTGGAGTTCCTCAAGGTTCACTAGTGAACCCTCTTCTCTTCTACTCTCTTCTCCCTTTTTTAACAATGACATGACCCTTGATCTACCCAGTCTAAACATCATAATGTATGCAGATGACATACTTATGCTTGAAACTAGCAATACAGACCATTCTCTTCAACAAACGTACAGCACAAATATTTTTAGTATGTAACTAGCTACAAACAGACAGACTTCTTATCAACACCACAAAAACTAACAGCATGCTATCTGCTACACACAGGAGGCTGTCATCATTACCACCCCTCCATCTTACAGACCTAAATGGAAATATTGCTCCAAATGTTGAGGAACAAAAATACTTTGGACTTACTCTAAATACTCTTCTGAACTTTGTAACTCATACAAAGAAAATTACCACCAAGGTGCTAACTTAACTAAAACTACATTATCAAATATCTCACCTTCATTCTCCCTCAGCACTCCAAAACACTCAAAAGCTTCAAAACAGAGAAACAAAGAAGCACATTTGCTTTGCTAGTAGACAGGACATCTCATCACTGTGATGTATTGCAAAAACATCCTTTGTGTCCTTATAACAAACACAGCTATACTTTTTCTAAGCACCCAATTATTCAAACTACTACATATGGGCAACTGCCCACCACTAAGAAATAAAAACTAACTCTTGGAGAACAAAACTATTCACTAAGAGGGAGTTAAAAGTAAGCTCTCTCATTAACCAGTCTACCCTATAAGCTATTAATTGGTGAGAAAATAATCGAAAGATTAGGCCCAACCCTATGGAACAATCTTCCAGCAGAGGTAAAAAAAAAAAGAATAAAATCCTTCCAAAGATTCCTGAAGGAATCCTTACTCTAAGATGCACAATGCACTTGTTTCCAAGATACTTGTTAAATCATTACCCTCTCTATAGACATTTTTCCTCCGCACAATGTAATTTTCTGACAGTATCTTATATTAAAACTGTCATTTACTATACTTAAAGCATTGTGCATGAATTACTTTATCTCATCTTGTACACTTTCTATATTTTTCTTTAATGATCTCTTTTGAAAAAATTAGGTCTGAAGAAGCTGCGTGAAACAGCAGTGAAATCGCTTACCATTTCTTTACATTCTGTTTTTATTTATGTTCATTAAAGTGAATACTCTTAGCTGTGCTGTACACTAAATTCTTTGTTTTATTGGATTTATATGTGTGCTACAGTGCTTACTCTGCCAATCTGTGAGCTATTCATGGAATTTATGAGAGTTTTCCACTAAAAACTTCTCACTTCCCTTTAGACAAATTAATAAAATGCTATGGACATTAACTCATTTAAAGTAATTAAAATTAAATTAATTTAATTAATGTATAATTAAGTATATTTAACTATTTTAATTATTCGATTTAACAGTTTAACTCAAACTATATCAACATAAAATGATTTACAAATTATATCTGCTAACACTCCAATGTTAATTTTTCCCCAGTTTTACCTGTGGCTTATACACCTGGGTTTTTTAACAGTAATAACTAGAGTAATATGTTAAAATCAAAACAGTCACATTTATTGGTTTAATTGCTTAAACAGATCCAATGTTTTGCAAGCAGATAAAATTTTGTTTAGATACGAAATAGATCATACAAATTGACCTGATAAACAACATTAGACTAAACATATTGAAGAAAAAGATTTGATTACAGGCATTGAAAAATATATTTACCCCAAATTCTTAGACTACTTACTACTATTCATTAGTGGAAATTGATAACTAAACCCAACCGTTTCAAGATTATTTAAGTTAATAGTACAATTATTTCTAAAAATATTGTATAAGATGTGGATAATAGTGACACAGAACTAATTCTGAAATAAGTAAGATTAATAACAAATAGCATGTACTGGAAAGTACTTGCACTGAAATGTTGATACAGAATTTTCTTTATACCATATGGGATCAATAAAATATTTAATATTAAGGAAGAATTTGTTGGAAATGTAAGAAAACATTGAAAGCCAACTGATATATTTTCTAAGAATGAGACAAGAATGTAAATTTCTGGAAAGATACACCATACATTTTACAGCAGTATGATCTGACAAATGCATCAGCTAAGGTTCTTTCATAGTAACTAATGCTCTGATTCTACAAAGAACAGCTATATAATAATATAATTTAATATGGACAGTTTTGGCTATTGCAAGGAAGATCATTATTATAGACTGGAAAAATAAGTCTCCAAGTATATCTGAATTGAACAATCTTGCCACTGTTAGCCAAAAAAAAAAAAACTCTGTTGTTATAGGAACTTAAACAAAAAACATAAATATTAGAGAAAATTAAAAATGCTTATACAGAAATTTAATTGTCAACTGTATAAGAATGTACTGACCAGAAATAACTGATCAATATGTAACTAAATATATTTAATTGTGTTAAGTTGAAATTGTAAATGTTATATAGTTATGTACATATTATATCATTAAAAAAATCTCAAAAAAGGTGCAAGTGTATAAAAAGCATTAACTAAACTGCACTACTTTAGTCTTGAACAAAAACACCAGAACCAGAAAGACCCAGTCTGATGAACAAAAAAGGACTACACATAAAGGTGAAAACTGCATGGAAGAATTGCCATTGTAAAACTGTGAGACAAAATATATATATTTACACACTTCAGAAGTAAATATATTTGGTACCACAACATATAGGAATAAAAAATAAATACCAAAACAAGCTCAAATGCACCACCATATCACAAATCATAAACTCAGAGAACAAAAGTAAGAATAACTCAAAAAGCTGTCCAAGGTTGCCCACTGGCAGCCAACTATTACCACAGGTTAACCATCATTTAAACCATTTCAGTCCTGTTTGCCACTGCATACACATGTCTCAAAAAGTAAATATGTGTGACCTCAGAAAAGTACAGCTGTGTAAACTTACCATAACAGTAGCTGTTTGAATGGTCACTGCTACCGTAGCCTTATCTATATGGGTTATATCCTGCATCGGATATAACAGCCAGACAGTCTCCAAGGCTTCAGGGCACCTTCCGTGTGACCAAAGCATCAGTGAGCTTGAGATGAGTTGACTAAAAGGACAGGTTTGGACACCAATCCCTTCAGGGCGTCCATGCCAACCAAGAAATGAATGCTGAACATTGAATGAACAATGCCAAGAATAACAAAAAAATAAATGTCCACACCCTGGCATAAACAACATACCAAAAAACAAGGGGAATGGAGGGAGGGAGTGGCTACTGAAGCAGTGACCATTCCAACATCTACTGTTATGATAATTTAACTTACACAGCTGTGTTATTGTCATCATATTGACCACTGCTGCAGTAGTGTTAGTTATATGGGTAGATTACCATAGTTTACTACATTTGAGAAGTGGAAGGATAAGAATCAAGGATCCCCTGAGGAATGGTCCTAGCAAAGCCTGATCTAGACCTAGAGAAGGAATCATGTTTATAGTGATTTGCAAAACTATGTGCAGAGGACCAAATTACAGCTTCCACAGTAGTTCTAGAGTCTAACCCTTTCCAAAAAACATAGATGAAGCCAAGGCCTTGGTAGAGTTGGGGTCTTGACACTAGCTGGAATAGTTTTGTTGAAGTGAGTATAACAAAAGGTAACAACCTTAGACAATGGTCTGTTTTGGCAGTGGTTGTCCCTTCTTACCTTCACAGAAAATGAACAGCTGTCTGAAGATCTAAAAGACTTAGTTCTGTCAAGACAGTACCCGAGCTGTCTTTGGGCATCCAAGGTATAGAGTACTCTTTTTCCTTCATTTTAGTTTCAGGAAAGAAAAAAATGGAGATTAATAGTTTGGCTTAAAGTAAACTTGAATACCACTTTAAGCATAAAAGAAGGATTAGTTCTCAAGGAAACCCTGTCATTGAGGGAAAAACAAATAGGGATGACTCACCATAAGAGACTGCAACTCGAATATCCTTCTTGCAGAGGTTAGAGCACTCAGTAAAATTGATTTCCATGTTAAGAACCTCAAGTCAGCAAGGTCAGCTGATTCAAATATAGCAAGTGTTAGCTCCTGTAACAAAAAAACTGAGATCCCAAGGAGGGGACATCAGTTTTTATGTAGGCCTCTAGTACAAAACTACATTCAAAAAACATTTGGACATGAAAATATACTGAAAAAGGAGGATACATGGGCAGACATGCTGAAATGGCCGATCAATGAGCCTTGCTGGGGGAGTAAAAAAGGCCAGAAGATAGTAATTCACATAAATAAACAGAAGAGGAAGAAATCCATTTTAAAAAAGACTACCAGCAGTAATATTAGTGATACTTCTGGGGAGAATTCTTCCTCAATAACAGACACTGAAAATGAACACCAACAAGAGTCATCGGCCTCTAAAAATGTAGTTTAGCAAACCCTTTAGGATCAGAAGAAGGGGTGGTAGAAAACATAAATCAGGCCTCCACCTTGGAAACACTGCTATATATTTTGTTACCTCAGTAAATACTACATGTAAAGTACACAATATTTCTTCTGTCTCACTTTCAGATGTAGAAATGCAGCCACTTAACAAAGGCCTCAATTTTGTCCCTGGTTTTATTGTGTCCAAAGATATTTTTTGCTAATGATGTTGTTTCTTTTTGCTAAATGTTAAATCTTAAGTTACAATTTGGGACTAGTAAATAGTTCCTTGACTCGTCATCAGTTTAGATTTAGTTCACCTACATTTGGTCCTCCTATGAATAAGCACGTGGCTATTTTTCAACAATGAGTTCTCAAAGATCTACATTTTGGGTTGAGAAGTGCTACTAATTTTTCCTCTAGCAATCTAAATAAAATGGAAGTTCAAGCTTTAAACAATCTTCATAGTAATACCAATTTGGTCATTGTTCCTGCTGATAAAGAAGGGGCTGTTGTGGTTAAGGATTGGTCCAATTACTTGGCCGAGGCACAAAGGCAACTATCTGATGGCATATTTTATGCTAAAATGGTAATAGATCCAACTTATAAATTTAAGAAGGAGAGTGATATTTTTTTACAACTTGCTTTAAGTGAGGGTATTATAAGTAAGCACGTAGTTTTTTGTCTAACAGTACAGGATCCCATACCACAAATACTTTACCTGCTTCCTAAAATACATAAAGATCCTCATTGACCACCAGGTATACCCATTGTTTCAGGTAATGGTTCACTGACAGAACCACTATCAGCTTTTCTTACGATATACCTTAAGCCATTGTTGCAGGGAGTTAGATCTAGAATCCAGGACACTACAGAGTTTTTGAATATAATCTCTAAAATGCAGTTAGAGCCAGACTGGATTATGTGTACTTTGGATTTAACATCATTTTATACTAATATACCACATTGGGCCAGCCTGATGACTTTGGAATATTGGCTTCAGCATATTCCATTATATAGTCCTGGTTTCAATACCTTCCTTATTTGCTTATTGGAACATGTTCTTACCAAGACTGTTTTTTAAGGATGAATGTTACCTCCATGTGAAAGGTACAGCAATGGGTGCATTTTTCACACCCATCTATGCAGATATTTTTATGGGTTACCTGGAACAACAAATTATATATGATAGTGATCACAATCTATTTTTAGATGAGATTGACATCTGGCACAAGTACTTGGATGATTGCTGGATGGTATGGAAGTCGGATGTGGATTATCTTCAGGAATTTGTTCAATATCTTAATGATAATAAGTGGGGAATTCAATTTACAGTACATTATGACACTATCCAGATTTCGTTTCTGGATGTGAATGTGTGTTGTAAGAAAGATGGCACATTAGAAAGTAGTGTCTTTCATAAAAACCCGCAATTCAACACCCTACTACATGCATCCAGCTGTCAGCCCAGACACAGGTTCATAGGTAGGTACTAGGCTATCGGCCCAAGGGCCTAAGTAAGCCTAGCCAACAAGGTTCCCTGGCTTACGCCATCCAAGAAAGTTAATTTCCTGTGCCCCTGTCGAGCAGAGCCATAGAAGTGATCCCCGAGATGTATTTCCTATTTCCCATCCACTCATCAAGATTTTTCTTGAAGAGTGCTAACGAGGAACTTTGCTTGACATAGATGAGTAGCTTGTTCCAGAGTATAGGAAGTCTCTGGGACAGGAATCTATCCCTCCAGCATGTCCTGTTTATTGCAGTGACAAGGTTTAGGTCCCTAGAACATATAGCTCAGAGGGATTGGGATTTCTTTAGGTGTAGTATGTCCAACAGCTCTGGGTTTAACATAGCTTTATATGTTAGGCAGAGATTTCCTTGGAGTAGGCGATATGCTACAGAGTAAAGCTGGAGTTTTTTGAGATGGTCAGTGTAGGGCATCTGTTTGAGGCCAGTAATCCTCTTTGTGAGGTACTTCTGTGGCCTTTCCAGCTGCTGCAGATGTCTTGTGAGCTACATTCCAAAAGGGGCATTGTACTCTATAATGGGTCAAATGAGTGCCGAGTAGAGGGGAACAATGACCTTTTTTTTTCCTGGATGAGTACCCTTTTGTGATTAGGTGTGCCACATAGAAGGATTTCCTGATTACTGTGGTAATGTGATTATCAAAGGCGAGACTACTGTCCACCTGGGTCCCAAAGTCTCTTATCACACATTTGGCGTTAAGTAGACTGCCGTTTATGTGGTAGTTCATGGATACAGAGTTTTTAACCAAAGCAGATGGCAATGCACTTTTTGGCATTGAGCTTGAGGTCATGCCTCTGACACCAGGCATCTGTCTCAGTGAGGACCTTCTGTAGGATGTCCACATCATTTGGGGACTCAACTATGGCTCGTAGTTTGCAGTCATCTGCGAACTTCATTAGCCAGAGGCCTTCTGTGTTAGCCTGTACTTCAGAGAAGTAGATACCAAACAGGAGAGGTCCCAGGACTGAACCCTGAGGTACTCCACTTGTCATTGGTTTGAAGTCAGATTTGCAGTCTGCAACCTTTACAGTGTGGGTTCTGTCAGTGAGCTAGTTGGCAACCCATCTTGTGACATAGGGATTTATACCTAGTTTAGTAAGTTTAGCTATAATTCCAGAATGGGGGATGGTGTCGAAAGCATTGGCGAGGTCAATATAGGCTGTGTGAACCACCTTACCTGCGTCTATGGCTTTGGTGACTGCCTCAAAGAAGTCGATCAGGTTCAGAAGGCATGATCTGCCTTTCACAAACCCGAACTGGGTGGGGTCCAGAGTTTGGAGGTTACCAATGTCTTTGTTTATGAGTTCCATGATGATATGTTCCATGGCCTTACAGACCAGGCTCGTCAGGCTAATAGGGCGATAGTTCCCAGGATCAGTGGTGGCTCCCCCTTTGTGGAGTTGGGATAACTGTTGCTGTGCACCTTTCAGTGGGCACAAAGCCTGATGTGAGATTATGATTGAACATGGTGCTTAGGTGGGGAGCCAATTCGTTCTGAAGTTCGTGTAAAACGCAGCCTGGGATGTCCGGTCCTATGGAAGCTGTGTTTTTTTGTTTTATAGAATGCAGCTTTTACCTGCATAGATGTGATTACAGGGACTCTGCATTCTTCCTGTATAGATATGGGCTCTTTAGGGGTGAGATGGGGGTAAAGTTAGCACTGAACATATCTGCCAGGATGTTGGCAATATCAGTTGGTTCTGTAATTTTCGTGCCATTGTGCTGTAACTAAGAGCAGATCTGGGTGTTGCCATTGAGATTCTTGACATAGCTATAGAATGCTTTGTGGTTGCCCTTAGAATCAGTGGTGATTTTGTATTCGTAGCTAGCTTTGGAGGATCTTATAAGGGATCTCAGCTTCTTACTGAGGCTGACCAGGGAGCTCCTCCACTCATGGGATTTTACTCTCCTTTGAAACAGTTTCTTCCTTCTGTTGTAGAGTTTGTTTATGGCAGGGGACCACCAAATTGGCTTCCTTTATTTGGAGGATAGTGTCTTGGTTCTGTTTGGGATAGCAGTGCCTTGAGTGAGTGCATTTTGAGATTTAGACTTCTAGCATTGAGTAGCATTACCCTCAGTTTTTGCTTGCCTGTTCTTGTTACGGTGGTGAATTTGTCATTTAACCCTTGCCTAAAAAGGCACTATAGGGGCGGCAAGAGCCTTAGCCAGTATATGGAATCCCAGGGGCGACATGTATGATGTCTGATATTGTACGTAACATCCCCAAGTCTCAATTTTTACGAATTTGCAGGATTTGTTCCTCTAATAAAATTTGTTTTATCACAGTAGAATGATCTAATTACTAGATTTTGTGCTAGGGGATATCAGAGATCTTGGATTATTCAAACTAGTCAGATTGTTCAAACCAGTGATAGAAAACAACTATTAAAATATCAAGATAACATAAGAATAATAATATCATCAGGTTTATTACAAGTTATGGATGCAATACTTATAGTTTTATGGATCTAATACAGAAACACTGGGACATTTTGTTAGCAGAGGATAGGTTAAAAGATTTTTTTGACATCTATATGCCTTTTCTCTTTTAGGAGAGGCAAAACATTAGGAGGTTTTTTTAACCATTATAAGAACAAATCTCTACATAGCTGTATGTACCAAACAACACTGGATGGTGGTATGTTAAGGGGTTGTGTCATGTATGGGCATTGTACCTTTTGTAAATATGTTGTGCAGACAAAAGAATTTACTAGCAGCAATATGTCCAAGATTTTTGATATTCTAATTTTTAGTAATTGCAGTACAGATTGGGTAGTTTATCTAGTTACATGTACTTGGTCTGCTTTCTGTATAGGACAAACATCATGTCCTTTTAAAATGAGGATTTTGGAGCATTTAAATGACATTAGGAACAAACACATGTCCAATGCACTTTATAAGCACACTATAAAACACTCCACGGCATGTTTTAGGTTTATTATTATTATTATTGACAAAATTGTAGGCAATAGGACTGGTGGCATGACATGTTAAATAAGAAAGATAAAACATAGATTTTCCCCAGGTCTTAATAAGCACCTTTAAATTCTTAATTATTTTACAGGGGTGAACCAAATCATTGTAATTACATGTATTTAAATTTGTTGTGATGGTGTTCCATTGTATTACACACTGATGAAGGCCTTAGTGCCAAAACTGGTTTGTGTTTTTTTGTGTGCCATGTGGTTACACAATGTATTAATTTAGGCTGTTGCCTTACTAATAAAAAGTTTTTGGTTTTCTCACATTGAGTGCTGGCCAATTTTGTTTCTCACATTGAATTTTTTTGTTGCCATACGTGCAGAAGCATTTGATGGACTATGCTGGATGTGTGTATCAAACACTTCTTGTGTGAGTAGATCCAATCTGTAGGAAAGCTTGTAGTAACTGCCCATGGCCATTTCATAAAGAAGGGAGAACCATGGCTGTCTAATCCAGAAGGGAGTCACCACAATACTCGTGGTGGATTTCTTCTGAATCTTCAGAAATACCCTGGATATCAGTGGAAAGAGTGGAAAAGCATACAGAAAATTTCTGCTGAAGGAAAAAGGCATATAGTCTTCCAGGCCTTCATGATGGAGTCCTGGAAAAGAATCTTAACAGCTAATTGTTTAGAAAAGAGGCAAGTAAGTCTACACGAGGAACTCCTCAGAAATAGATCAAATCTCAGAAGACCCCCAGTCTAGCTTCCACTCAAGAGAATCTGCTTTTGTCCAGATTTAAGGATATTTGCTGTCTCCAAGTGATTTCCCATCTGACAAACCCCTGTGATTGGAAAAGACAAAAGATGCTGCTGCTGGGACCAGAGAGGTTTCAATTGCACAGTATCTTTCTTTTTTTTCCCCAAATCTTTTTTAGTCATTTTATAACACAATAATTTAACAGTATAGTAACAAGAAAAAAACAAATAAACTATATACAATGTCCATAACAACTAAAAAAGCAATATATATAAGAGAACACAATATTTCTCTAACAGATTAGTCAATTTTGTTCAAGAAATTAAATGATGAATTGTGTTATTAGTCCTTGCTTTTACAGTAGCAATCTCATTCTTACAAATGTATTTCACAAGATGAATAAACTCAACTTGAAAGACAGGAGTAGATTGGGATTTCCAATTCTAGTAACAATTTTCTTCGCTATAGAGAGGATAGACCATAGTAAAAATGTTTGGTTTTTAGGAATGACTTCAGGAACAGGAACACTGAAAAGGATAAGGGAGTCAGAAATTATACAGTTGTCATTCCATAGAGCTTTTTTAAAGTCTAATAAAAATGGGGAAATTATTTGGTTACTTATTACAACCGCGAAACCACAGTTGCGTGAATATGGAACCATATTGAGCGAACCACGAAAACACTGAATGTCCTGAAGCACGAAATTCAAAATGTCGAATCGTCATAGTTGGCTCCTCCGGTATATCTCCTTAAGGTAAATGTGCAATAGTTACGGACCTTAGGGTTAGGGTGCAGGTTAAGTTAAGTGCATACATAGTAATATATGTAAGCTTTAGTTTAGGGTTAGAAGTAAGGTTAGGGTTAGAAGTAGGGTTTTGTTAAGTGTACGTATGTGGATTATTTATTTTGTTTGGGTATAGCTCCTTAATGTAGTTGTGCAATAGTTATGGACCTTAGGGTTAGGGTGTGGGTTAAGGTAAGTGCATACATAGTAATATATGTAAGCTTTAGTTTAGGGTTAGATTTAGGGTTTTGTTAATTGTATGTATGTAGATTATTTATTTTGTTTGGGAAGGTAGTACGTAGCGGGTAGTGGGGTTGGCCAACTATGCCGATTCAACATTTTGAATTTTGCGGTTCAGGACATTAAGTGTTTTCACGGTTCGCTCAATATGTGTTGACGTTTCTGTATTCGCATATGTGAGGTTTCGTGGTTATAATATACACCCAAATTATTTTGCAATTAACAACCATATGTATCCAGCCAGCATCAGGGTGTCCACATCTCCGGCATTTCATTTCATCTTTCTTGTACATTATTGCTAGTCTATGTGGGGTGAAAAAACATCTATATAAAAATTTCAATGTATATACATGCCAGAAAAGGGAAGAAGTAGATTCCTTCACCGACTGTAAACAACGTTTTTTATCTTTTTTCTGAGGATACTTGTCTATTAACTTCACTTGAATAATTTCAAAAAGAAACATCTGTTTTGCTAAAATAATTTCTGTGAATTTTATAAATAACAGATATGTATGAAGTGTTCTTGGGTGAGCTATTAATAATTGTTGAGATAAAATCCAAGATTTTTAAGTTACTCTTATTGTATGCCTCTAATGAGGGAATGAGCTTAGTATATATAAAATCCTTATAATTTTGGATGCCCAGCCAATTGCAATTTTGCAAACTATATCTGCTGATCAAATAATCTGCAGAACTTATTTTACTAGGTGAGAGAAATTGATTCCAGTATACTGGGTCACCCTTCATAAATTCTAACATTTTCTGAGTATCAAAAGATATCAAACATTCATTTGTGTAAGCAATAGAAAACAAAATTATTAATATATTCTTAATTTATTAGAAAACATAAGCTTTTTAAACAATAGCAATATCTGATTTATAAGATGTGTGTGAACAAGTTTTGGCCTTTCACTTTGAATATATATTTTTAAAATTCCTATAAAGATGTTTGTATGTATCTGAGTAGATGGTTCAAGCAATGTCATATTACTATTAAGAAGTAAGGTTTCATGGATTGCTTTCCAATATGATGTATAAGTAGTATTATTCCAAAGCAATACTATGTTAATAAATGCAGAGTTTAAATAAAAATCAATATTTGGAAAATGTATACCTCCTTCATCCTAGCTTGTGATGTGCCAGAGAAGAGAAATTCTTGTTTTATTTTGGGATACCAAATGAAGTTGAGTAATAAGTGATTAATTTTCTGTTTAATTTTGACAGGTGGGGGAATTATTAGAGCTTGGTCAATGAATAAGACTTTAGGTAACAGTATCATTTTGATTAAAGTTAGTCTATCTCTTTCTAATGTGGAGTCTCACCAAGGGTATCATAAGAATCATACATGCCACAAGACCAAAACCTCTGAGGTATTTGCTCACAGTGCCCCAAATCTGAGTGGAAAATCTTAAAAAAAAATCTAGATAAAGATCAATTTTTTTCCTGTGGAAGAAAGCTTTTTGTATTGAGGTGCCTATCTGACATCTCAGGAACAAAACCCTATGTGAAGGATTCAAAAAAGACTTTTGACTGCTGTCTTGAAATCCCAGTTTGTGTAACCCTCATGTGAAACCGAAATGTGGGTATGAGGGTGATTGTGGCTGCTATGGACCCCAATGCCCTTAAAACAAACTCCACTGGAGGAGATGAAACTTGAAGAATGTGCAACACATGATGTTTGAGGGACTGAAGTCTGTCTGGTGTGAGGAAAACCTTGGTCCGAATGGTATATAACCTGGCTCCGATGAAGTTCAAAATTTGAACCGGTTCTAACAGGGATTTGTTGAGATTTATGGTGATGCTCATCTGGTGGATGGTCTGGATAAGGAAATCCCTGGCTTGGCAGAGTCGATACCTGGAGGGAGTGGAAAGGAGCCAATCATCCAGGTAGGGGAAGAACTGGAAGCCCTGCAACCACAGGTGAGCCGCTACCACTGCCATCACTTTGGTGAACACAATGGGGGCTGTGGTGTGACCAAAAGGTAGTGCTCTGAACTGGTAATGATTGGTCCCCAGCCAGAAGCTGAGGAACCTCCGAGAGTGCCTGCCCATTTTGATGTGATAGTACGCATCCTGAAGGTCCACCAAGCACATCCAGTCATTTTCCTGTAGAAAAGGCAGGAGAGGTTTGAGGGTGACCATCCAGAAATGTGTCTTGGCAACCAACAGGTTTAAGGCTGAAAGATCCACAATGGGTCTTAAGTTCCCCGTCTTCTTTGGCACTAAAAATAACCTGGAATAGATGCCTAATCTGAACTGATCTGGGAGGACGGGCTGAATGACTCGTTTTTCGAGCAGCTTGGAAATTTCTGGTGCTGCTGCCTCCCTTTGAGCAGGTGGAACATCAGGGAAGTGTTTGGCTGGAATTGGCCTTTGAAAGAAGGGGACTGAAAATTCTCTAGATATGATTCACAACACCCAGTGATCATCTGTAATTGACTCCCATGCTGTTGGGTGTAGAGAAAGTCGACCCCCGACTGCCTCCAGAGATGAGCAGCCAGGCAACCCTTCAGGGCTGCTGCATGAGCCTGTCCAAGAACGAATCCCGAGACCCTTAGTTTCTCGGACCCCCTCTGCTGCAAGAGCGGCATCTGTTGAATCCCCCATCTGCCTCTGGGGGAGGGTGAGTCCTGAGCATCCGGGGAATAACCCTGAGACTTCCAGAGCCACATCCCTGCTGATTCCTGAAGAAGGATCATTGAGGGGTCGAGAAGCGGATTTGAATGGCAGACCGAGTCTTCCCATCCTTCTCGCTCTGGACCAGTGTGTTACGTACCTTCTTTCCAATAAGAGTGCTACCATCATATGGGGCATTTGTAAATGACACCTTGAAGGGCTCTGAGAAGGTACAAAGTCAGAGACACCTGATGGCAACGACTGCTCTGGCAGCCCAAGCGGTCCCCTCGGTAGCATGAGATAGAAGCCGCATAGAGGTTTTGGCAATAGAGGTGAGGATGGCCATTTGAGATGAAAAAACCTTCCTATCCTCCACCAACATGGACCCTGGAGTAGATTTGGCGACCTCCTTCACAAGGTCTCACTGAAGCCTAATAACGTGTGCCATGTAGTTCAACGCACGTACAGAGAACATTGCTGAAGCGTAGACCCGCTTCCCAAAACAGTCCAAGGCGCTAGACTCTCGGTCCGGTCGAGGGACCGTGGAGCTCTCCTGTGGAAGCTCCTTCTTGGTGGCAACTGCCACCAGCATTGCATCAACAGGAGATCCCTTTGACCAGTGTGATTTGTCAGAAGGGGCACTAAGGACCTTATCAGGACATTTGGGGATAGGCTCCACCGTGTCGGGCTCCTTCCACACCGAAGATGTAACAAGATCCACCAGAGGATCCATGGGAGTGGACACCCAGGAAGTAGAGGGTCCTGTGCCAAATGCCTCCAAGACCACTGACTCGTCAGGGTTGGGTTTGTGGACAGACTACCCCCCCATGCTGCTGCAGGATCTCCATGATGTCTCCAAATGAGACATCCACTGGGGGTGATTGGGGGGAACCCTCCCCTTCCTCCAAGTCAGTGTCCTCCATGAGAGACTCCGGTGGGGCGTCCAAATGTCTCCTTTTACATGTGCGTTTTCCAGGAACCTCCGCAGGGGGGTTCTCTAGGGAGGACTCAAAAACATTCAGCTGTTCCCATGAGGGAACTCCCTGAGGCGAAGAGGCAGCAGGCTGTACATGAGGTGTCAGGATGGTGAAATCCAGACCAGAGACAGAGGAAGCCAGGATGGACTCTGAGGATGAGATCATCAAGGGTCTCGATGGGATCGAGAGAACCCTCTCTACCACGTCACAGGCAGAAGGAGAATGAACCCATGGAGTTGGGGCTACGATCAGGTTCATAATCCTCTGGATCAATGCGGAAGCTGGAGCCAAACCTCCAGGTGCCAAGACTCCGAGTGGAAGGCTCAGCTCCGAAAAACTCAGAGCTGAAACCACCCCCTCAGATCAGGTGCTAAGGCTATGGCTCCAACAGCCAGACAGCTCTGAGCTCATCTGAGCCGACCCACTCAAGGTAATAGTCGGTGTCGAGGTACCAGTTACCATCGGCACCGACCCCTCAACGCTCAGGGTCCTCAGACCTAAGGACTCCAAACTGAGGGTCAGATCAGAAAAGGAGTTATTGGGATGAAAGCAGACTGCATGCCCCCAGCCCCAGAGGGGGAGGGGACAGGCAAGATTCCTATTTGTATCTGTGTACAGATGAAACTCAGCATCATCCTGTCCACCTTGGCTTCGGAGAGGCTGTGGGTGGACCCAGCAAAAGAGGCCACTGACACCCATCTAGACAGCTGGTGGGGTGAAGCCTACACTAGTGAATGGCTCTGAGACACCTCTGGCTCAGGGGAGAAGCAAGGGAAACAGAGGCAGGGGGAACTCAAGCTAAGGCCTAGGCAAGATTTTGCCAGTGGCTCAGCCGAGGAAAGGTGGTTGGGGACTGCTTCCTCGGCCTATCCCGGTGTTTGTGCTTTTCTCCTTCTCTGGTCGTCTTGGTGGGAGGTTCAGTCCCAGAGGCCAGGGTGGAGGGGAGACCAGAAGTGGTTGAAAAGGAAGCTTGGGCCTCTGCAGTGGGAGGTTTAAGGAGGCCCTTAAGAATAAGTTTATTCCTCCTGCTGATCAATGTGCTGAGACTGGACCCCATGCAAATTCAGCAGGAGAAATCAAGGTGAGGGACCCCTAAACACACAACGCACAGAGTGTGGCCATCTGCAGGGAAAAGCTTATGGCCACACTCTGTGCACTTTCTGAATCCCAGTATGGGTTGTCTCCACCATGAGGATGGAGAGAGAGAATCCAAAGCACTCACCCACACACACACACACACACACACACACACACACACACACACACACACACACACACACACACACACAAGAGAGATAGTAGAGGGGGATAGAAGTGGGAACAGTTTTCTTTTATTTTATTTTTTTATTTTACTAAAGCATTGACGTCTGAACTAGAAAACCCAGAAAAACTTTCCCGAAAAATTGCTTAGAGCACAGACCATGATGTGAACATTAGATGCAGCAAACAAGATCTGAAAGGAGGAAGGAGACAGGCACATTGTGGATAGGGGAGGAGCTTGGAGCTTGGATCCAATGCTGGAGAAATGTGGCTGAGTCGGATCCATCACAGATCTGTGTCCCACAGGTTGAACAGAAAATGAAGACAAAAACTTCAGATCAGTTGCTGTGACAGAATTTGAGATATAGGAGCAGGCAGGGTGGTGTGGATTGGTGGCAAGATTGCTGGCATAGTCATTGTGAAGTTGTAGGCTGTCCCCTTTTAGGAAAGGATTATTCTTTCTTGTTGTTCCCCTCCTGCCATCACTTTTTGTTTCCATGTTTGGCTAGAGAAGTTACGGATTGTTTTATTTCTTAGATATGAAAGAGGATGTGGGAAATTTACAAAAGGCGGACTGAAAGATCTTGAAAACTCCCTGAATTGAATTCCCTCTCTCATCAAATTGAAGACCTGAGTAGCAGATGAGCTAAATAAAAACCCTTTACCTAAAGCTGAATTCAAAATTCCAGACTTTACCACATCAGAAAATGTTTGATTATGTACCCAGGCATATCTCCTCGATATTGTAGCAGTAGCCCTAGACGCCATATCTGCACAATCATAAACATTCTTTAAGGCATGTTTAGACACTTGATAAATGTTAGAAACAACAGAATTCAGATAGGCACTACCTTCAGTTGGAAGTGTGGCAGATAATTCTCTCAAACTGTCTGTACAAAAAAGAACAAACTTATACATGTGAGTCTGAGAGTTAAGAATTCTATAAGCCAAAGTGGAAGAAGAAAATACTCTCTTACCAAATCTATCCAATAACTTCCATTACTTGCCCACAGGGGAAGGTCTGGAGGATGCCAAGAGCCTGGTCACAGCTGGCAAAGATGTGTATATGACTGCAGGGTCAAACCTAAAGTGGAAAAACAAATGCTTCTTAGTTAAAGAAACTTTTTAAAGCCTATTTTTCGGGGACTGAAGGTTGAGAATCAGGTTTGTTAAAGGCAGCATTACATACTTCCTCCAAGGCTATCACTAATGCAGAAATAGGGGTAGGATGAAGCATATCTACTTGTAACACTTCTGCTCAAATCAGGGGAAGCGTCCATTTTTTCCATAAAAACACCTCATCCACCCTGGCTATAGTCTGAAAAAAAGGACATTTTTTCCAAAGGACGTTGGGAGAATCAAGTTTCCCCTGAATAAGAGAACTGGGCTAGTAAATCGGCAGAAGTTGTCCTGTTTTTATGTCAGAATCATTTGGCATGTTTTCCTCAAGAATGTTTCTGCTGACCTCTTTTACAGGTAAAGTATTCTGAGTAGCAGGAATAATGGCCTGCAACAGCTTCTTAGGTAAGGTAAGAAAATCATCTTTTCTAATAAACACTATGTATTCAGGTGAATGATGTTTAACCTTGTGTTTTTCTGTACTTCTGCTCCATCAAGAGGTATCTTTCCCCAACTACACTGAGCAGCATGCTCCGGTGTCTCTCCCTAGCCTAGAAATGATGGTTCTCCTTTGCCCAGTTCAGACAATAGAACAGTGAAAGAGGACATGGCTGACCCCTGGTTCATGGTGGCTAAAAGGACTACACAAGAGGAAGCTGGAGATTTAAGTGAGTACCCTGAGGAATGACTAATGGCCAGTGCAGAGTAACCTACTACTGACTGAGGCATCGACTGCACCAGCGGAGTCAGCAAAGGCTCTTTGGTATGTTACTTTTTTTCTTTCTAGGAACAGAAGGAGGCAGACCAGCAGGAGTGGGGTAGGTATCCATGCTGTGACAAAGAAGGATGCTTCAGAAGCAGTAAGCTTCACTGGAGCAAACGGGTCAGAAGGTAAGTTGTCAAACAGTGTTTACAAGAGGCACATTTAAACTGACATATACAATCCCATGAACTCTGTAATGTATAAACAGAATGCTAAAATCCTGTCAGAAACCACTTCACATAAAGTTAAGTCTGACAGATAAAAACAGCAAGTAAGCTGTTAAACAGTGAACACTAGTACTAACATACCACATAGTAGCTGTAGCCAGAATAAAACATTTCCCAAAATTAAACTTTTAAAGAAAAGAACATAAAGTTTGCACAAGCAGTACATTTTCTCAAAAAAATAGCCCCCAAATTAGATGAAGCTAAAAATAGCAATTCCTGACAGGAAACATCCAATCTAAGAAAGATACCGGGTTTCTTAAAGGGGCAATACAACTAAAATGACTAAGTAAAATAAATAGCAATTTTTTTAAAGGGCAATATTCTCTGTGAAGTGTTTCCCACTAAGACTTACCTGACAGAAGAGAAGCTAAAAACAGTTCAGTTGTGCAAGATCTTACCATAACAGTAGATGCCCTACTTCTTATAATTGCAATATTCTTTACAGATTGGGTATCCTGCCGAGGACAGCGAAAAATCCAGCTAGCATACCAAAGTCTTATCTCCTTACAGGTGATGTACATCAGAGTATGTTTTACGTCCAAGGCATAAGGTACATAAGTGATGTACGAGCGTCTAATCCTCAGAAATGAACTGCCGCAGAAGAACCAGAGAAAACCAAGAGGAAAAGGTTGACAGTATGCATCCAAAAATGGAAGAAAGAGAAAGAGAACAGATCCCTCAGCCAGAAGAATAACAAAAAGGAAAACAGGAGGAAGGAAGGTGGGACAGAATACTGCAACAGCATTCTTTACAGATGGGAGAGTACAACAGCTACTGGAGAGAATGGAAGAAGGACACAGAAAAGCCTTGCAAAAACCCATGTAAGATGCCCCTGGCAAAACCCGCTCTGGCCCTAGAAATGACATCCAACTTGCAATGATTAGTAAAGGTATGGGCAGAAGGCCAAGTAGCAGCTTCTAAACTGGATCTAGTGTCCAAACTCTTGAAAATAAGCACCAGAAGAGGCCACAGTCCTGGTAGAATGAGCATGAACAGAAGAAGAAGAAGGCTGCTTGCCATGAATATAATAACAAAAAGAAATGGTCTTAGAAGTTCGGGAGGAGAAGGTTTGCTTAGACATAGCCAACCCCAATTTCCTTGTATAAAAAGAAACAAAATGCTGCTCAGATGTTCTGATATCTTTAGTTTTGTCTAGGTAATATCTGAGTTGTCTATGTAAATCCAAAGTGTGAAGGACCCCCTCACCATCATGTGAATCATATCATCAAAGTATCATCATACTGTGGAGCTTTTCTCGCTGAGCCTCCGCTGAAAAAGGGCTACTTAGCTCAGTTGGACTAACCCAGTCAACAAATGTAAAATAAATAAATAAATCATTCTGAGGAGAGAGGGAAAAAAAAGATGCACTGTTTGATTTAAATAAAAACAAATCATTAACCATCTTGGACATAAAAGAAGGACTGATATGAACAGACACCCTGTCCTTGTGAAAAAACAAAAAAGAGTGCTTGAAGTTCAGAGACCCTCTTGGCAGAAGTATGAGCTACTAAGAAGTACAGTTGTCCAAGTACAGTTCTGCGAGTTACAGGAAACTACGGGTTCAAAAGGAGAATGAGTCAATTTCTCAAGAACAAAATTAAGGTTCCAGGAAGAAGTAACATGTATTATTGGAGGCTTAACGTGAAGGATGAGTTTCAAAAATGTTTAACTTCAAAACTAGAAGGCTGTGGAAGATTCAGAGGTAGACAAGAAGAAATGGCTGACAAATGGCTTTAATAGATGAATATGCCAGGCTAGAAGTGAGTAGCTCTCACAAATAAGAAAGCACTGCAGGAATGCCCACAGAAAAAGGGCCCAGGTCATGGTTTAGACACCAAACAGAAAATCTCTTCCATTTGGCCATGTAAGACTTTCTAGTTGCTGGCTTCTTGTCCTCCTGAAAAATTCAAACCACGTCCTCAGAAAAACTGGTGTCTAAAAGGAATAAAAACCCTATCACCCAAAGAATCAAATGAAGGCTGGACAAGTGAGAGTGAATGAGAGATCCCTTGTCTTGTGTGAGTAGATCCATCCTGTGAGGTAAATTGTGATGACTGCCCCTGGACAGATGAAATAGAATGGGGAACCCATCCTATCTGGGACAAAAGAGAGTCACCAGCAAGTCTTTGGGTGTACCTCACATGGTCTTGCGCTGGACATTTGGCAAAAGAGGGGAAGAAGCACAGAACACCCCCCTTCAGGAAAAAGATATGGTGTCCACTTTCCAAACCAGAGAACATGGCACTCTTGAAAAGAACTTGGGGAGTTGTCTATTCAGAGAGGAATCAAAAGGATCTATTTGAGGAGTATCCCATGGATGAACAATGCTCAGGAACACCTCTCTGTGAAGCACTCATTTATTAGGATTTGACCTGGACCTGCTCAGAGTGTCAGTCACTAGATTGTACTAATGTTTGTAAGCCTCCTAAAGGGTGATGACAGCAAAATCTCAAGCCTGAAGAGACAGCCTGCAAAGAAGGTCTGACTTCATGCCCACTTGCTTACTGATATACCACATAACTGTGGTGTTATCTGTAAAAAACCCTTAGAGGGTTCGGGATACAAAGGGAGTGGAGAACATGCACAGCCAGAATCAAAGCTCTCATCTACTTCATACTGATATGGTCTGTTAGGTGTGAAGGAGACCAAACCTCCTGCATCCTGACATTGTTGGAGGAGGTTCCTGACCCTAATCCAATGCATCCATGTACAGCCCCTGAGTAGGAAGAGGAACCAGAAAAGGCAGGCTGGTATTTAGAGAGATCTGATGAACTTACCAGTAGAACTCAAAACAGGGTAAACGAGGAATAGGAAGATACAGCAAATGGATGGCAATGCTGAAAGCCAGATGGCTTTGAGGTACTACTGATCTTCCTCATATGGAGTCTGGCAAAGGGAACCACAGGGAATGATGGATGCAATGCACCCTAGAGCTCAAAGTAATTCACTTTCTGGAAGCACTGAAAGTGGAAGACGGGAGTGAAAATAAGCTGCCAAAGAAAGAACCTTATGAGGAGACAACACAGCCATCATTGGCACAGTCTGAATCCTCAAGCCTTGAAAAAGCTGATCTTGAAAAGGAGTCAGCACAGACTTTTTGGGGTTTAAGGTGAATTTGAATTTGAGATCCTGAGGATGATGATGCTGAGAAGGAGCTTGAATCAGGAGGTCATCCAAATAAGGAAAATTTTGAATTCCCTGAATCCTGCAAAAGGCTACCATCAGGCTTAAACATTTGGGGCCTTAGAATGACCAAAAGGCAAATCAGAGAACTGATAATGTGAGGAAGACACAGAGAAATGTAAATATTTCCTGAAGTGAGGGTGAATAGGCATGTGAGAGTAAGCATCTTTCAAATCCAGAGAGACCAGGAAAGCTTGGGGAACCAGCAAGGAGAAGAGAGACTATACAGACAGCATCCTGAAGGAAGGAACCTTCAGAAAAGCGTTGAGGAAAGAAAGATCAAGAATTTGCCTCCAAGACTTCTCCTTCCTGGGAACCAGAAACATCCTTGAATTAAACTCCATGCTGTGTTGGGGGGAAATGGGCTGAATTGTTCCCTGCAACATAAGATCCTATAGAATTAGAGGAAAAATCAAACAGATGGCAAGGATGATGTTGGGGAAAACATGAAAAGGGAGGAACGGGCTTCCAAGCCATAAAATTAGAAGTTATGTACCTACCATAACGTTCCATGTTAGTTGTCTTCTCTCGCCTTCTTTCTTGCTGGATGGGTTCGGAGCCGATCCTCGGCTCCGACTTGGCACTTGCTTAGCTTGAGAACTCCTTTTACCAGCTCGAGGCAACCCTATATCCCATGATGCAAGGCGAGACTACCTCAGATCTCATTTGGTAGCTAAATAACCCTGCCAATAATACTAATCCCAAAGGAAGAGCAAAACTAGCCTAGAAGAACTAGGCAAAAAGTTCTTAAGATAGACTCTCTAAAGAACTAAGGAGAGTGAATCTGATAAAGAGAAACTCTTCAAGATCTGTCCAGGCCAGGGGGAAGGAGGGAGGGATGCAAGAAAGAAGGCGAGAAGACAACTAACATGGAACGTTATGGTAGGTACATAACTTCTAAATGTTAAGTTGTCAATCTCGCCTTCATTCTTGCTGGATGGGACCGCGTCCCTAGCACCTGTATCCCGGGTGGCTCAATGGAACAGACTCTTGAGTACTGTGGAACCAAAACTGGCTCTGTCCCTGGAGGCCAAATCTAATTTGTAATGAGAGACAAAGGTATGAGGAGTGGCCCAAGTAGCTGCTGCACAAATGGTATCAATGGGTTGCCTATCCTGAAAAGCTGTAGAAGTGGATAGGCTCCTGGTTGAGTGTGCCTTCGGTTTTGAGGGTAGTTGCTTGCCTCTGAGCGAATACACGTAAGAAATGGTGGAAGATAACCATCTGGATAAGGTCACTTTTGATACTGGGAGACCTTTCCTGTTTTCTGCATAGGAGACAAATAATTGATCTGATTTCCTGAATTGTTTAGTTCTATGCAAATAATACCTGAGCTGACGATGGACATCCAAAAAATTAAGCTTTTGTTCAGCTCTGTCAGAATAATTTGGGAAAAAAAACTGGTAGATCGATGGATTGATTAATATTAGTTTGAGAAACAACTTTGGGAAGAAAGGATGGATTTGTTCTCAAGGATACCCTGTCCTTGTGAAAAACCAAATAAGGGGAACGGATGCAGAGAGCTTGAATCTCGGATACCCTTCTTGCTGAAGTGACAGCCAGTAAGAATATAGTTTTCCAGGTCAATAACTTCAAGGAGCATGAAGCAGACGGTTCGAAGGGGGGTAAAATCAAGGATGCTAACATCAAATTCAGATCCCATTGTGGAGGAGGATGTTTTATTGGAGGCTTTAGGAGAAAAACTCCTCTCAGAAAGGCTTTGCATAGTCTATGTGACATAATGTTATGATCTTGCAAGCCAACATGATATTTGGAAATAGCCGCCAGTTGAACTTTGACTGTTGATGAAGAAGATCCTGACTGAAAAACTTCAGCTAGAAAATCTAAAACAGAATGCACAGGTGCAGTAAAGGGATCAATGTGCCTGGAGTTTGCCCAAAGGGAAAACGACGCCACTTGCTAGCATAAACCGTTCTGGTGGACGACTTCAAAGAAGCTATTAAGATATCTCTGACAGGATCAGAGATCATAGGAAGCCTGGCTAGGGAAGGAAGTGGAGCAAACAAGCAGTGAGGTTGAGAGAACGAATGGCCCGGTGCTGTTGACCCGATTGGTGGATCAAAAGATCCGGAACTGGGTCCAGATGCCAAGGCTGCACCAGGAGGTGACGATGCAGAGTCGGAAACCAAATTTGTCGAGGCCAGTAAGGGGCAATGAGAATCAACTTGGCCCTCAAAACGGTAGCTTTCTGAATGACCTGTGGAATTAAGGGGAAAGGAGGAAAGGCGTACAGAAGTCCCCGGGGCCAATCCTGGGTTAGAGAGTCTCTCAGGGGTTGGCCTGGTAGGGGAAAGAGGGTGAAGAAGTCCAGGCATTTGTAGTTTTGGGGTGTAGCAAAAAGATCGCAAAAAGGGGTGCCCCACTTCAGAAATATCTCGTCCACTATCGATTGATTGAGAGACCACTCGTGAGGCATGAGAATGGCTCTGCTCAGTCTGTCCGCTAAGAGGTTGGACCTGCCGGGGATGTGCGTTGCTATAAGAAACCGATGAGAGGAGATTGCCCATTTCCAAAGTCTGAGAGCTTCTCGACACAAAGGATAGGACCTGGTTCCGCCCTGCTTGTTGATGTACCAGACCACAGACATGTTGTCCGTTTGAACTGCAATAGTCCCCGCGGGAAGAAAGTCGTTGAGGGCTTGCAACGTTAAAAGCACCGCTCTCATCTCCAGGCCATTTGTGTGCAGATGGTATTCGATGGGTTGCCAAGTCCCGTGGACCATCCTGCCCTGATAATGCCCCCCCCACACCCGATCAGAGAGGCATCCGTAGTGACTGTGGCAACCGGAGGGGGGGGAACAAAAGGTCAGCCCTGATGAAGTAGAGGGGAAGATATCCACCAGGTTAGATGAGTCCTGCATGATTGTGTAACCAAGATTTGTCTGCCTCATGGGAAGGTTCTGGAACGACCACTGAGTGAATAACATCTACTGCAGAAGACGCATGTGGAAGCGAGCTAATGGTAGAAGTACAATGGCCGCAGCCATAAGACCTAGAACCTTCAGAACCAATCTGGCTTTGACTTTGCTGCTCTGCAATAAAATCCGAATGTATTTTTGGATGTCCAGAATTCTCTGATCTGTTAGTCTGGCTAACATACTGACGGTGTTTAATTCTGCGCCTATAAAGGTGATAGATTGGCAAGGCAGCAGAGAAGATTTTTCGAAATTCACCGATATTCCCAACCTTTTGCAAAGCTGCAGAGTGTAGTCTCTGCTCTGAAGAAGCTGATGCTTGGTGGTGGCGGAGAGGAGCCAGTCGTCTAAATAAGGAAACACCTGGAATCCTTGACGTCTCAGATGAGCTGTGACCACTGCCATGCATTTGGTAAACACTCTGGGGGCTGAAGTGAGGCCAAAGGGCAGGGATCTGAATTGATAATGACTGGTTCCTAGCCGAAAGCGGAGAAACCTCCTGGAGCGCCTGTGTATCTTTATGTGATAGTACGCGTCCTGAAGGTCTATCGAGCACATCCAGTTATCCTTGCCCAGAAAGGGCAGAATGGACTGAAGCGTGACCATCTGGAATCTTGCCTTCTTGACAAATCTGTTTAGATTGCTCAGGTCTAAAATAGGTCTCCAATCTCCCGTCCTTTTGGGGACCAAAAAGAATCTCGAGTAGACGCCGGATCCTACTTGGTCTGCTGGAACAGTCTGGATGGCTCTTTTTTCTAGGAGCTTTGAAACCTCCTGTTTTGCCAAATCCCTTTGACCGGGTGAGATGTCTGGAAGGGATTGGTGATGTATGGGATACCTTTCGAAGGGGATTTTGTAACCCTCGGATATGATCGACTGTACCCACATATCTTGTGAAAGGGAACGCCAGGCTACTGGGTACAGCGATATCCTTCCCCCGACTGCCTCCAAGGGTGGACAGTCGGGCAACACCTCAGGGATGCTGAAAGGGCTTCTCAGGAAGAGACTCCCTGTTGCCCTGATTCTGAGGACCCCCCCTGCCTCTAGGGTGGTGTCTATTATTGTTACCCCCTCTGCCTCTGGGGGTAAACTGACCACGCGTGTCTGGCACTGCTCCTTGGGCTTTACGGAACCACATCTTTCCTCCTTTCTGACCCTTAGGATAGGGTCTAGAAGGGGTGGAAAAATGGACTCCTACGGCAGAAAGAGTTTTGCCGTCCTGCTCACACCTGGTCAAGGTTTCCTTCACCTGAGGTCCGAACAAAGCCGAACCGTCAAAGGGGGTATTGGTGAAGGATGCCTTAAAGGGGTCCGCGAAATTACAAAGCCGCATCCAGGCTTGACGTCTGAGAGCCACTCCTGTGCCTGCGGCTCTGCTCGCTCCATCGGCTGCATAGGATATGAGCCGCATGGAGGAGTTGGTTAAAGAATTTAGGATTGCTAGCTGTGAGGCAATCTTGTCTTGAGCCCCAGCAGCTGAAGGATCCTGAACCACTTCACCTAGTTCCTTGAGAATATCTCTTTGAAGTCTGGTGAAATGACAAAGGTAGTTCAGCGAACGCATAGCAAAGGTCGCTGAAGAAAACATCCGCTTGCCATACCTATCCATGGTCCTAGAATCTTTGTTAGGAGGATGGACAGGCACTGAAGGATCCGCAAGTTCCTTCTTGGTGGCCGCTGCCACCACCATAGCATCCACAGAGACGCCCTTAGAAAGAAACTGCTTGTCTGAAGGGGCCGTAATAAATTTGAATGGCCTCCTGGGGACCGGTTCCACAGAATCTGGAGCTGCCCATGCCTTCCGAGCCACTACCTGCATAAGTGGGTCGAAAGGCGGAGACACCCAGGAGGTGGAGGGTCGGGATTCAAAAGCCTCCAGGTATACCGACTCATCCTCGGAGGGGTCAATGGAAGGCCAGTTCCCCCTCTGTTTGAAAAGTTCAAGGATGTCTGAAAAGGAGACATCCTCAGAGGGGGACCGTGGGGAACCCTCCGACTCATCTAAGTCGGTATCAGATGTTGTAGACTCAGGGGAGTCTGTGTGTTTCCCCTTACACGTCCTCTTCCGAGGGGGTTCCCCTGCGGGATCAGGAGAAACCTCAGAAGAGGAAGTTATTCCCAATGGGGAAACCTGGGGCGATGGATCCCTGGGCCTGAGAGCAAGAGGCCTGCAAGAGACATCAACAGGCACCGAAGAGGGAGGAGCTAAAGGGATGGACCGTTGACCTGGCTCAGGTGCCAGGACACTCCTCATCACCTCAAAGGCTCCTCTCCCAGGGAGACCAGAATATTCCCGTTCCGAAGAAATAGGAATTCCCAGCTCCACTGAGAGAGAAGGCTCCGAGGCCGATGTCGGTGCCGAGCTTACCAAAGCCGAAGCCCCGAGAGGGAGAGCGGGGTCGGACAAGGGTCCGATGCCACTAGCCCCCTCGGAGCCGACAAGGGAAACTCGACGACCGGATCCCTCCAAGGAAGGTCTCATGGAGGAGATCGGAGCCGAAGACGACTGAGCCGAAAGGGGATGTATCGGCTCCGGCGCCGACACGGTCGCTGTTCCGAGAAGCTCCGGCTCCGAACTCTGGAGGGGAGTCGGAGGAGGAAGTTCAAGGGGAAGAGCAATAGCCGAAGTCTGCTGAGATGGGCTATGGAGCATTTGGGCTAGTGCCTGTGACTTCAACAGCCTGCTTACCACCCTCTCTAAATCGTGGTCAGACAGCCTGGAAGATCTCGAAGATCGGCTCCGATGACTCCGTTCCAACAAAAGAGGAGACCTCGGAGCCGAGTGGATCGACTCCAAAGAAGGGGTCCGAGATCTCTTCTTGGACGAAGCCATCGGAGCCGACGTCCTCTGTGTTCCAGATGGAGCCGAAGGCTTCTCGGCTCCGATACTGGATAACACGTCGGCTCCAGCCGGAGCCGACAAGGCAACTGTAGATTGAGTGTCGGAGCCGGTAGGAACCGACACTACCACATCAGAGGTAGAAAGATCGGCTCCAGCTGGAGCCGATCTCGACTCCGAAGGAGTCGGAGCCACCGGGGAAGGCTTAACAACTGTAGCCTGAATCTTAGGTGGCTTTGAAGGTTTACTCGACCCAGTCTTAGTGGGTGAACCTTCTGGCTTTAATAAGCCACGGAGGATTAACTTGTTCCTCCTCTCCTGCAGGACTCTCTGGCTAAAAGAATGACATATGGCACAGGAGTCCTGCAGGTGTAAAGGCCCCAGGCAGTAAACACAAGAAGTGTGACTGTCTGTCAGAGACATTTTCTGACAGCACGAGTCACACTTCTTGAAGCCTGAGACCTTTCCTTCCCTAGACATAGTCTAAGTAAAAACAACACTCACACACACTAAACAGTCATACTATTAATCCCAAAACACACACACAGATAGGGATTAAGAGAAAGAGGCCTAGGCCTAACTGAAAATATAAACTTAGCAATTTAACTAGAAAGTTTAAATAAAGGGGAAATAGGGTTGTCTGTAGAAAAACTACACACTATCTGACTATCTAATAGAGAAAGGGAGAGAAAAAACCCTGACTAAATTGTTTGAAAATTCAAACTCACCTGAGCTGGCAAAAAAGAGACCTCTTCGCAAAGCGGCAAACGAGATCAGAGGTAGTCTCACCTTGCATCATGGGATATAGGGTTGCCTCGAGCTGGTAAAAGGAGTTCTCAAGCTAAGCAAGTGCCGAGTCAGAGCCGAGGATCGGCTCCGAACCTATCCAGCAAGAATGAAGGCGAGACTGACAACTTAACATTAACCATATCGGATAATGGAAATCATCCAGGAGTCTGTGGTTATCATATGCCAAACAGGAAAAGAAAAAGTTAACTTGACAGAAAGAGAAAACCTGGGCAAAAGGTAGAGGTGGCTGAATGTCAGATGGAAGCAGATTTGTCAGGAAAATAAAACTTTTAAATCTTAGAACCCTGAGAAGATTTATCAGGGAGAACCCTCTTGGGAGACCTTTTACACCTAGAAGGTTGTCTTGGCTGCCTTTGGACAAAGGAAGACTTAAAGGGGATAAATTCTCTGGAACCTAGGGACCAGAAACAAAATGATTTGCTTCAGATCCTGCATAACTTTCCTTTTGTCTTGTAGCGCCACAGGATAGGCAAATATATTTTGGTTATCTAGAGGAGAATCTGAGAGTATTGACTTGACATCATCAGGGACATTGTGTAAACACAGCCAAGAGTACCTTTTCATTACATAACCTGAGGCATCAGCAGCATCATAACTGCACTTTATAGAATGATGAGCCACATGGGAAGCAGTGTCCAGCAAGGAAAAGGCAGAAGGCTTTGCCTCAGAATCAAGCAAATAAGTCATAATGCCCCACAGTAAGAGAGAAAGACAGAAAAGCCAGGACATACCTAGTCATATGGGTCTGGTAATTACTGGCCTTGAAAGCTAAAGTGGCAGAAGTAATCACTTTTTCCCTTACCGGTCCATAGCAAGACTAGCCTTGTCTAAGGGTAAAGGTTAAAAGATGACAGTAATTTAGATGGCTTGTCAGTAGCTAATAAAATCACAGCTGGATCAGAAGGGCTTTTATGCAAAAAATTAAGGGCTTCAGTGACTTTATAGAACCTGGCAGGCTTCTTTGGAGCAGGAGGCTGAGAATCAGGAGCTTGAGAAGCTGCAGAGAAAGTGTCCAATATAGTATCCAGCACACACTGGACTGCATAAGAATGGGGAGAATCAATCTGCAAGAGCTCATGGTACTTATTTTGGTTATCAGAATCTTGGGAACAATCCCATTTAAAAAAGCATTCAGACTGGTGGCAAAGAAGTTCTGAGGATTAGACACTTGTAAGTCACTTATGTAAATTTCACCTTGCACATAGGACATATGTCTGACATACAATATCTGGAAGGAGAGAAGCCTTTGTTTGGTATGCTATCCTCTGTATGATATCCCATCTGTAAAGAATATTGGAATACTGTTAAGGAAGGACATCTTCTGCTACTCCTGTGAAATCTCTATGTTGCTTCTTTATGAGGCGCCAGGAAAGTACTGAAAGTACTTCACTCTGATTACTGGTTTCCCTCCATAGGGTTACACAGTCCGCAATCAGAGTGGAGGTGTGGGAGAAAGACAAAGCTTTGGAGGCTAAAAGGTTGCGTGTTGAAAAAGGCACAACCCATGTAGCATAAAGGCTACAGCAGTAATGGAAATAATGAACATCTACAGTTAGTAAAAACAAGGGTGTTTTGTAGTCAGAAAGTAAATTATATAGTTATTTGAACAAAAGAGAGTAAAGTAGCACAGGAAAGGTTTATAATGTGAAGATATTCTTAATGTTAATGGAGCAACATTCAGGTATATAAATTACTGACAGCTGTAGGCAGTGCAGTTCATGCTATGTAATCTCACTTTGACAATGCTGAGGGACACAAAAAATGATAATCAAGAATTTATAGGCCGGTATAATTTAAATAAATGGGTAGTAATTCAGTTCCTATAAAGTAAGGATCCATAAAATTAGTGATGTTGTGCAGTATTTTTTATTTAACAAAAATAACGAGGGACTAATATAGGCAAATGATTGGTGCCAAAGCAACAGTTTAAAACTCAATGCCAAGAAATACATTATAATACCACTTTGGAAAATTAAAATTGTCCGCCCAAGTTAGTTACTCCATCAATAAAACTTTCCTAAGCGTCAACCCAGTAGTTAGGGATCCACGAAATGTATAATCATATCCTTTGGGAAGTCATCCACCCCTGGTAGTTATCATATGGATAACAAACTCCTAAGGCTTGACCCAATAGTCAGGGACTTGGGGACACATACATAGTAATCTATCCTTTGAGCATTGCTTGCCTACAGCAGTGAGGAAATCATTCTATAGTGGGCAACTTATAAACAAAGGTATGGCATCTAGATCCAAGAAAGTCCTTGTTCCACTGTATTTGGCATTCATCAGACCTATCATTGAGTACAGTGCCCCTTTGGTTTCTACCTAACCTAGCATATCCAATAATTGGAATGTCCATAGAGGTTCCCCACTAAAGGAATACAGGGCATAAGAAACATATCCTGTTCAGACTGCCTCAAGGCCCTATCCCTGTACTCTGACTCCTTCAGGCTGCTGAGAGGAGAACGATGCCTGGCATACAAGGCATTGACAGACCCACCTAGACGGGCCTCCTGCATATCTGCAAAACAGACAGCACCAAAATTAGCCATTCTAAAGACTTAAACCTTGCCTGTGATATAAATATGATCTGCTGGACAGACAGGTATATATCCCAGAGCCCCTTCTCTGGAACAGAGTCCCCATCCATGTGAAGCAGAGTTCCTCCCTAACCCAAATCAAGTGTATCTTGGACAACTGGATGGGAAACAGGAAATTCATCCCTGGTTTGGCACCTATGTCTCTAATGGACGCAGGCAGTCTGTAAATCGTTCATCTCTCAGGTCCCTGCTTATAAATGTTGAAAGAATAATAGTAACTGTTGTTAGCATGATTATTAGCATGGAGAAAAGCTGCAAGAATGATATAAAATATAAAGGGTTAATTTAGGAATAGTATAAAATGCTGAAAAATAAAAAGTAGTAAGTGTGCTGGCATAGCTTAATTAGATATTGGCATCCATGTAAAGGAGTATGTTATTGAGAAACAAAGTCTGTAAAAATAACTGCGCAGATGGCAGCTGGAAGGACATCAACGAAGAAAGGAAATGTAATATATCAAGCAAGATAAAGTTAGAACAACATGTTTCAGATAATGCAAGACTGAGTTTCCATGGATCATCAAACTACAAAGAACCAAGGACAAGGGAACAAAGAAAAACTATTATACAAAGAAAGAACTGTTATACATCAGGCTTTGAGAAAAAATATCAGACTTGTGGTATAAATATGAGTGTCCATAGACATGCTTTGGGAATTTGCCATAGAGAGCTGACAGCATCTGTGTTGCATGCTTGTAGATCTGAAAGGAGAATGTAACAGTAAAGCGTATTAACTGAAGCAGTAGCTCCGTGTATTTATTGTACTTAGTACAATGCAGTAATAAGACTAGTTGGTCACAATAAATAGTTAAATATACTTTAGTATGCTTGCATGCAAATGCAAGTAACAGCAAGAAACCAACAGCAAGACGTCATATAATTTTTCATTGGCGAGCCACAGTTGACGGACTGAATGGTTTCTTATTGTGACAGCTACAGCTTCTTTTTCATTTTATTGAGATAGTATGTCCAGTTGTAGTGCAAACGTTTGCCTCCTCCTTCTTATGCACAGTATCCAGTAGCAGAATAGTGCATCTCTGCAAGTTCCACAGGTCCTGTACATTCACATAGCTGAATCTGCCAGCTGTGTTTGACCACCTTTTGGGAGAATCAATGAGGAACTTTCCACGCTTTCTCGATGTAAGACTTGGCCACCTTCCACACAGAAACTGGTATATTTCTTTTTGTTTCTCATTCTACAGCATGGATGCCATAAACAAAACAACTGTGAAATGTATGACTACCTTTCAGGTAGACAATAATAATAGTCCAGCACATGCATGGGCAGGATTTAAACATTGGTATAAACATAACTGTAGCACAAGTAGTACTTTATTAGTTAATGTTATTTATTTATTTTACATTTGTTGACCGGGCTAGTCTAACTGGATATATGTCCATTTTCAGTAGAGGCCCGGGGAGAAAAGCTCCAACATACATACAAAAAAGGAGTGATAAGCTCCAAGACAGATATAATAACACAATATAAAAGGTTGCAACAGTCAAACTTAATATCTGTTGGTAATATAAAGTACAGTACACATAGTAAGCATAACTCAAGTAGTACATGGTAAATATACAAAAAGATGTTACTATTTACATATATACATATATTTTAGTTGTCATGTCATAGTATTTGGTTTATTAAGGGTAAATCTGTACAGGTGAGGATACTGCATTTGGAGTGAGGGAGGGAGGGAAAGTTAGTCAGGGTTAGTACAGGGGCATAACCACTGGGTATGGAGGAGAAGTTTTAGCTTCTGTTTAGAAAGAATTAATGAGGCCAGAGAAATAATTTCAGTGGGTAAAAGATTCCAGTGCTTTCCAACAGCGTTAGAGAAGAGGGAGTCTCCTGCCAAGTTGTTGGTTTTGCAAGTATTGATAAGTATTTTGTTTGAAGAGCGTAAGCTCATGAGATTGTTGTAGGGGGTAATAATGCTAGTGAGTATTGGAGTGTTGGTGGGTTGGTACAGGGTTTTATGGACTATAGTAAGCTGGTGAAAAAGAATTTGGTTTGGAAGTTCAAGCCAACCTAGTTGCTTTAGATTAAGACAATGATGTGTTCTAAAAAGAGAGGCAGTTGCAAATCTTGCAATATTATTGTAGGAGACTGCCAGTTTATTTAGGTTGTTCTTAGAAAGGTTAGTATAGATAGGAGAAGCATAAAGTAGAGTGGAGATTAAGTGAGTTCTGGCTATAGCAATCCTGGCCACTGGAGTAAGAAAGGGTTTAATTCTGTAAAGGGATCCTAATTTTTTGTTGATTGTTTTAACTATGCTGTTTATATGAATATCAAAGTTAAGGTTGCTATCTATTGTTATACCTAAAAGTTTGGTGGTAGGTTCAGGAGATATGAAAGTACCATTATTAGATGTGAGAGAGAAATTGATTAGGGTGGACTTTCGGATGGTGTGAACAGTAAAGGTATAGTTTTTTGGGGGTTTAGGAGGAGGCAGCTGTTTAAAAACCATTGTTCTACAGTATTGAATGCATTTTGGGTAAGGGACTGTAGTTCAGTTGTAGAAGTGGCTGAACAGATAATTGTAGAGTCATCGGCGTATTGAATGCAGGTGGTTTGAGGAATTGCAGAGTGAAGGTCATTGATAAAGACTGAAAATAGGAGTGAACCTAATATAGAGCCCTGAGGAACGCCAAGAGAAATGGGGAGGAGGTTAGATAGTTTACTGTCCCATAGCACAGCTTGCTGTCTATTGTCTAGGTAAGATTTGAACCAATTTATCACTAGGGGATCAAGTGCAAAGGATTTTAGAATATTTATGAGGAGCTGGTGATTGATCATATCAAAAGCTTTGGATAAATGAATAAAGACTGCAGAGGAAAGAGTATTGTTGTTCCGGTTTTTGTTAATGCAGTCTGTGAAGGATAGGAGGGCAGTGATGGTACTGTGGAATGGTCTGAATCCATATTGACAGTTGGCAAGTAAGTTATTTTGGAGTAGATGGTTAAGTAGTTGCTTATGGATACATTTTTCCATTATTTTTGCTAGGGGAGATAGTAGGGCTATAGGACGGTAGTTAGAAAAGTCATAGGAGTTTCCTCCTTTATGTAGTGGGATGATATACGAAATTTTCCAGATAGGTGGGATGGTACCTTAATTTATGGTATGGTTAATAAGAATGGAGATGGGATAGGCTAATGCTTTAGCCCCTTTTTGCAGGTATTCTGCTGGGAGTTGGTCGGCTGAGGGGGTGGTAGGTTTTAGTTTTTGGAGAAGGGAGCAGATAAAGGAAGTAGAGACTGGTTGTAACTGAAAAGGTGGAGGTGGGTTTGTCATGGTTGTAGGCAGTTTTGAAGTATCTGGAGAAAGTTGACTAGCAAGAGTTTGGATGGCTTGTGTGAAGGAGTTAAAGGCACTAGCAGTATAAGTGGGATTTTCATGGCTAGTGCCTTGTGGATTAGGTGTGCTACATTGTCCTGGGTATAGTAGTTTACTGATGCTATACCAAAACGTTTGTGGTATTTTTTGGTAAGTTTGCTGTATCTGGTAATAATAGTCTTTTTTGTCTAACAGGATGGCTTTTTTGTCAGATTTCTTAGTTGTCTAAAGGTTTGGTGATCTGTAGGATCCTTAGTAATACACCATTTGGCCCAAGATTTGTTTCTCTGATGGATTTTTTGCCTAGTGGTGATTGAGAGCCAGGGGGCAGGCTTAGTTTTATTTCTAACAGTGCGAGTTGGGGCATGGTCGTCAAGGACGGCTAAGAATGTGGAATTAAAGTATTCTACAGCTTCATTAAGTGGAAGTGATTTAAGTGGAGACCAATTACAGTGTATAAGTTCTGTTTGGAAGTGTTCAGGGTTAAAACACTTTTTGGTACGTATTGTCCTAAAAGTGTTAGGAAAAGTTAGGTTAGTTTTATGCCTGACTAAATAAGTTAGTGAGTGGTCACTTAGGTCATCTGGGAGGGTACCTACTCTGTATGTAAGGTGAGGAGTATTAGTCAGAATCCAGTCTAAGGTACTTTCTTTGTTATTAGGTTTATTAATTCTAGTAGGGGAGTTAATATATTGTGAAAAGCCATGTAGGTTAATGTGGGTAGTAGGGTGTACATTACTAAAAGAGTTCCAGTCTACATTAAAGTCCCCTAGGACTATGGTTTCTTGTGGGATATTAATAGATAGCCAGTTAAGGATATTTTCAATGGTATTAATGTTATTTCCTGGGGGAAGGTAGATACAAATGAGGTATATGGATTTACATGAGTTAACCTGCAATTTAGAAATGAGAATTTCAGCATTATTGTCAGAAGGTGGTTTAAGGTTTACAGTGGTGATTTGCAGCTCTGCTTTGTAAAGGATTGCTACCCCACCTCCTTTTTTGGCTGTGCGGTCTAGTCTAAGAATATTATAGCCAGGAGGGGTGACTTCATTGTCTTTGGTTGTAGGCTTTAGCCATGTTTCAGATAAACAAAGGATGCCAAATAGGTGGACATCTAGGAGGGCATGGAGGTGACTGATTTTATTGTTGATGCTGCATATGTTAAGATGAGCTATAAGGAGAGAGTTAGAAGGTTTTGTAGGGGCCTGGGTTTTACTATTGTTAGAGTTGGAATTGTGAGTAGGAAGTATAGTGTTTGGGCCAGGGTTGGGATGGATGTCCCCATCTAGTAAGGAGTGGAGGTATATTTTATTAATGGGGTACCGAGGCTTGTAGTAATAGTCAAGTAACTATGCCTAATGTGTGCTAGTCTATGAAATTTGGCTTGTAGGTAGCAGGGTTTATATGTGGTGTTTATAAAATTTTGGGAGGTAGGTGTTAAAGTATGTTTGGAAGGGAAGGATATGGAGACATATAATGTTTGTTCATAGGAGGAAAGCAGATAAGCAATGGTAAGAGGAGGGAAGAGTGATAATAAGAATAGTATTTGTATTTGGAGTGGGCTGGTTAAAATAGCCATTGTATTAGATTATACAGTGGATGAAGAATGGAGGTAAAGAAGTATAAGCAGGTTAGAAGAAAAGTTAGTCAGTGAGATGATGTAAGTGGTAAAGAAGTATAAGCAGGTTAGAAGAAAAGTTAGTCAGTGAGATGATATAAGTGTTATAATGTGTTGTGATTAATGAGGGGTGGGAGTGGTAATGAGATAATCTGCTGGATTGGTTCTGATTTGATGGGGTGTGGTTTTAGAAAAATAAATTTAGGACCACTGGGGGCAGGTGAAAACTGGGGGCAGGGTAGGGGAGCGGAGTGAGCCTGCAGAGCGAACGGAGCGGGTAGAGACCAGTGAGTGAAACAGGCAAGGAGAAACAATCAGTGGATTGCTGACAGGGTAAGTTAGGTTGGAGTAGTTGAAGGATAGATGAGAAGTGTAGTGGAAGAATTCCAAGGAGGGTAAAGGGAGAATACAGCAAGACAAGAGGTGTAAGAGAGAGCTGTTGTAACAGGGTGAAGACAGTAGTAATGAGAATGGGTTATTAAAGATAGACAAAAGGCTGAAGACTGGACAGGGGTGCCACCTAGTGGTCAGGGACCTGAATTACACAGTACTATTGACTGAAGAGGACTAGTCAAGGGTTTGATGGTCGCTCAGTTCAGCAAAGGAATGTTAAAGAAGCAGACAGGGGCTGGATTTAACTACAGGGTACGGGGGGTATGGCTGCTGGCCTACCTGGCTGAGAGGCCTTTAATTACAGACTATACAGACAAAGGATACTACACTTAAACAACCAGTATAATAAAACACATACTTTCTTCTTTCTTTGGTGAATAGCCCAGGGAACCCTTATAGGGTGCAGAAACAGTTGCAGAGTTAGGAAGGGTCTTTGGTTGCAGGTAGGTTCTTAACTCAAATTGGAGCATTGACCAGTTGGATAGCTTGAGAATGGGCAAGATAAAAACAAGACGGTTTCTTCTTTCTTTGGTGAATAGCCCAGGGAACCCTTATAGGGTGCAGAAACAGTTGCAGAGTTAGGAAGGATCCTTGGTTGCAGGTAGGTTCTTAACTCAAATTGGAGCATTGACCAGTTGGACAGCTTGAGAATGGGCAAGATAAAAACAAGACAGAAAAGGTAGAAAGCCCAAGGGTCAGGAGCTCACAGCAGCCAGGGGGTTATCCTAGTAAATAAAGATGTTGATGTCAGTACTTTATGTACGTTTGACTGGTATCTTAAACAGCAACATAATTTGTATGGCAGTAAACATTTATTGTGCAAGTCATATAAAATGGCTTTCTTTGTGCAATGTCATAAAAGTAATGGTAAACAACCACATGCATTATGTCCTGTCACCACATGTAAAATGTTAATTTTAGAGTTACAATATCAGTCAAGTCAGCTATTTAGAAAATCTTCTGTATATCTTGTTAGACAAAAGTGGCATACAACCACTGCACATTACAAAACAGATAAGAACAGAGACGAGGTTCATGGTGAACTGACAAAAAGATTTAATAAACTACTAAGACACAGAGTAAGTTCAAAAGGTTCAGACAACATATGCAAACATTTTTTCAGAAGTACATAACAGCTTTAAAGTCAGAAGAACAAAATACTGACAGATATAATCTGGTCAGTAAAGAGTTAAAGCAACAGCAGTTCACTAGTCTGATAGAAAATAATTTACGATGTAGTATTCTACCTTTAGAAAATGGTTAAGCGTACACAGCACAAACTTTCATTCAGTTAAAGCAAGGCACTTAAACAGTGATTTTAAAACCATTTCAAATAAAACAGTTCTAGGGTATAAAAATCAAATGAGAGTAGTTAAATGCAGAAAAGACATGACATCACAAGACTGCATGTATTTTCTTTTCACCTAAAGTGCAGCAAAAGGCACACAACAGCAAATGTAAATCATGTAAATATATCGGTTTTAAGTATGTGTTAGTTAAGCCAATATCTCTTTTGTTTCTTACAATATTTTGTAATTGTATAATAGCATAAAAATAGCATAGACTCCAGCAAAAACAGTATTCAAGAGCAATATTATGCATAGTTAAACAAGTTAATGTTTATTACAACTACATTATAATATCAAGTTACAAGTATATTAACGAATGACTGAAGGTATGGGTAAGTGCTAAAGGAGTTAAGGGTTAAGCATCTACAATGTGCAGAAAGAAAAAAAGTATGTGAGCTTAAATCTTTCCAGGCTGGAATGGGTAGTTACAAGGAATGCTGTATAAGATAAAATGTTACTAGTACTGAAATTTATATGGTCAAGGAAACAAGACTGGTCACCAGGCCAAACGGCTTATGTTTTTCTAAAACATTATTGTTAAGTATTCACGTACAGCATTAAGCAAAAAAAAAAAAAGTTTGTAAGTAAATACTATACCAAGTACAGACAGTACATGAGCATGAGTATGCAGTTAAAATAAATTATGCAGGTCCCTTTACAAAAAGAGAGGGTACAAATAGCTACTTGTAACAGTAAACATCTTTTCAAAATGGGAAAAAGCAATTCCTACTACTACTTTGACAGTATAGGCAACAGAAAAAGCTTTATAAAAATATTTTCTGTTTTTGAAAATGGCCAAAAAATAATCAAATCAAAAAGCAAATGTGTAAGACCAAAGTGTCACAGTCTAAGTGACAGCCAAAGGGCTAACATACATTCAATTCTCACAGCATAAAACAAAACAACAATACTGCAATAAAAAGATGTATACTACAGGGGGAAGGGCATGCTTAAAAGTGCAAAGTGGTAATACCAAAAATACATTTTAATGTTTCAAGTAATGTAATTAGCAGGCTTCAGTTTAATGCTAGGTTTCAAAATTAGACTGAGTGTACGTTACAACTATCTATATACAAATGCAAAAACAAGCTGTACAAACAAGTGTATTCTGTACAGTATATAGTAAATGGTTTATCTATGTAAATAGAGTAACAAGTCAAAGCTTGACATTTGTGACATATGTGGGGGTTTTTTTCAAAAAAACAAGACTGCAATGTATTTGCAATATAGGACATCATTGTATAAAGTCATATTCAGCAATTGCAAAATACAGCTCATAACTGGTAATGCTTGTTATCATTGTGTTGACAATATTAAACAAGTGTTAACTTGCTGTATTAAAAGAAAACTAAAGGTTTTGTTTCCCAATGTGTTTCTAGTTAATAGCAATATAACAACTAAAAAGTACATACTAAAGTAGACAGTTTTATTTAAAATAAAACAGACGGAATATATACAGTGATAAATATGTTTAAAATGTATAAATGCGTGCACACATCTATTTGCTAGTTAGATGCATATACATATATGTTGCTATAATATATGTAAACATAATATAGTTAGTTAAATACATGTATTTCTGTTTACTAGCATACATATATTCTGGTAAAGCTTAAGACAAGCTGAATGTTCAGTGTCTGGAACATGCTTCAAGGACCATAGATAAAAATGCAGCTGTGAGACAAGGCACGCAGCATTCAACACAGACATCTGCATTTCATTTGCATCATTCTGAACATCAAAACAGAGGGAATTACAATATTTCACGAATAAAACTTAGTTGGGAAAATGCTACACAAAATAAAACACAAGACAATTTCAGTTGTAGAAAGCATACAGCATGTACCTTTGGGAAGATACCATTTAAAACAAATATAACAGCATGGTTAGCTGATACATAAAAGTAGAGAAAGAATCAAAGACTGACATAAGCGTTTCAATAAACAGCTCTATCTCTATTAGATGCTGTACATTACCTCAAAAATGTAACAGTGATGACAAAGAAAGACATCATGCAAAAAATGTCGCAGCGTGCAGACAATAACACAAAAGTAAGAATAAACTCAACGAGGAAAAAAGGATATTTGTATAAACAACACAGTAATACAAGAAAAGGACCGTGGGTTAAAATACTTACCATTTTGAGTAATCGGCCAATACTTCATACAGATCAAATGGTAAAAATACCATCCACTTGTACTATGATAAGACAACAATACCAAAAAACAATATTGCTCTTCAATATTATATTTCCAAGTTTTAAAGATACCAAGTGCAGATTTAAAAGAGTTTGGTATGAAAACTAGTAGAACAAGATATCTCACAGGCTGTATATTTACAAGCACAATGGAAGTAAGTCATTACAAGTATCTCTGATAGATTACAATTTAGTACTAATGTATCTACATTTGTAAATTGAACAAAATATTGTGTAAATGGACAATATTGCCTTCAAATTTCAAAAGGTTTGTTAAAGTGGCACCTCAGTTTAGTTTCAAATAACCCAGTGTTAATAGTAAAAGACAAAAACAGAAGCTGACGCTGTCCATAATTGGTGGGACATACTCAGAAGACGGTCACCATCTCGAACCAAATTACTAAATTGGTTAATACAGCCAGTGTTAGTAGTTTTGGGGGTCATAATAATAATGAAGCTTGAAATTGTTTAATATGCTGCAGGTTACAAAGAGTTACAATAGCTCAACAAGTCATGGTTGTTGTTGTTGTTGTCTTTCAGCTTTTCCCAGTTAGGGGTCGCCACAGCGGAACTCCAGTCCGCTAATGATTGGCAGTAGATTTTCATGAACGCCAAGATGCCAGCTCGATGTTCAAACTTCAATGGAGGCACTCCCATTTATGCATGTCTTTCGAACGCCCACCCAACCGCGGGAAGGACATGCAGAGTCCACACGGAAGACACTCCCTGCACTCCAGCCAAGAATCGAACTAGAGAACTTCTTGCTGTGAGGCAACAACGCTACTGCTGCACCACCGTGGAATCTCAACAAGTCATGGTAAATGCTGTAAATAGCAATGCTGATGAAACAAATGCAGTCTTTTCTTAAAAAAAAAAATAAAATAAGGGGTACCTGAAAGAATATTAGTAACTGTTGCTAGCATAGACAAAAAACCTTCCGGATGGATGCTGCTGTTTTCTAAAAAGCTTTATTAAGACCAAATAAAATCCAAGAACAATGAATAAAAATGTTAGCGCTTTCGGGTGTTACCCTTCATCAGACAAAGAAACAAACAGTATCAAGCACTATTTAAAATAAATATAAACCAATCATAAACTAGTAAAAAGCCCGCCTATTTTTCAGGGCGGGTTTCATTGGTATGATGTCATTAAGACCAGGCCATCTATGGGCCATGAACTCTATAATCCACCTTGACTCTATGAGCTCTGTGAGTTGTTTTACATCCCCACCCCTTTTATTAAGTTTAACATTCACAATTGCCCTAAAGCTAAAAGTGTGTGTAGGAAACTCATTGATATGCCTACACAAGGCATTATGTATATCGCCATTTCTTATGGCTGATAGATGTTGTAACACCCTAACTTTAAACATGTTGTTAGTCTTGCCCACATAAAAACATGGGCAAGAGTTACATTCAGCCAGGTAGACTATGTCTTTGGTCCTACATGTTGCCCTAGCTTTTAGTTGGAAACTTCTACCAGTAATGTGATGCACAAAAGTTGTATTCCTATTAATGTAGGGGCATGCCTTGCATGCTCCACATGATGTACTACCAATTTGCTTAACATATTTTCTATCCTGTAAAGTATGCTCTCCACAAAGTATGTCCTTTAGATTTTTATTCTTTCTATAACCAAACATGGGGTGGGGTCCTACTACAGTCTTGACCTTATCATCACTAATTAGAATGTTCCAGTTTTTCTTTATAATGTCAGTGATGTCCTTGATGTTACTGCTATATGTGAACATCAATTTGAGATTACACTCTTCCTTGTTGTCTTCACTGATCTCCCTAGCTGATGATACTTGTGAGTGTAGCCATGGTTTATATTTATGTCCCCTCTTTGCTTTACTATTTGTAATAGTCTGGTTGGTCATCTCATCTTGGTACGCCCTAGCTTGTAAAAAGCCTCTCAACCTGTTGGTTTCCCCTTCAAAACCAGATTCCTCAGTACAAATCCTGGATATCCTGCTAACCTGTCCTTGTATTATACTAGGAAAGGTATAACGTGGGTGCATACTATCGTATGATAGAAGCGTATTTTTCCAGCATTCCTTTCTGTATAATCCAGTGGTAAATCCAGAACTGGTTTGTGCTATTGAGACATCTAAGAAGTCTATATGGGTGTATGATGCTATCTTGGTGAACCTAAAAAAATGGGTGGTGGAGTGTAAGTAGTCTACAAAACGGTCCAAAGAAGTAGCCTCCCCCTTCCATAAAATAAAAACATCATCCACGAAACGTTTGTATAGTTTAATATTGGACCACCAAACTGGATGATTATAGATAAACTGGTCCTCCCAGTAGGAGAGCACGAGATTAGCATAAGTATTTGCACAGGGTGTGCCCATGGCTACACCCTGTGCTTGTTTGTATAGTTGTTCAGGACCTAAAAAGACATTATTGTCTAACACCAGGTTTAACATAGTTTTAATCAAATAAATCTTGCTATGCTCTACATCTCGTGTCTTCAAAAGTTCTCCTATGGCTGTAACACCATAATCATTATTGATGACAGTAAATAGACTTTCTACATCCAGGGTCACCATAAGATATGGGTCATCATTTGGTCCCCTCTGTACCTCACCTAATGCTCTCAGGAAACCCCCTGTGTCAGATAAAATATTTTCTATATTGTCTACCACAGGCCGAAGTGTGGTTTCGAGCCATATTGAGATGTTTTCTGTCACCCATTTCCTACCAGAAACTATAGGTCTTATGGGCGGATCTTCCAGGGATTTATGCATTTTGGGTAGACCCTTAAAAATGGGAGTTACTACACCTTCTATGCTGAGGAAGTTATATAATTCCTCACTTATAACTTCATTCTCTAGAAGTTGTTTCAAGCAGGCATACACTTTTTCAACAAGCAACTTGGCATTAAGTGGGTTCAATGGGACATAAGTGTCTAAATCAGATAACAAAAGGCTCAGTTTATTGTGGTAAAAGCTGGTGTCCATAACGACAATAGCCCCACCTTTATCTGCCATTTTTATTGTTACCCTTTGATTATTGCTCAAATCATACAATGCTTGCTTCTGTGTGGGATTTAAATTATAATATCTATGTGTAAAGCCCCTTTGAAAATATTCCAATAGGTCATTCTCACAGGCCTTGATGAAAAGATTCATGGAGGCAGTAAAAGTAGGTACAAAAGTGCTAGGTTGTCTTAACACATCTCTATTATTTGTGCCACTACCAAACATATTACGTAAAGCAGCTGTTCTACAAAACATCAAGACATCCATTATTACTTCGTGATATACACTTTCTCTACTTGGGACAAATGATAGTCCCTTGTTTAAAACATATAATTCATGTGGAGTCAAAGTGTGACTAGAAATATTATATACAATGTTATTACCAGAAGTAGTCAGTCCAAAATTCTCTTTTTGCTTTGCGAGTCTCTGCTCTCGCTCAAGGAGCGCTTCCATGCTCCCTTCTTTCTGACCGGAACTGGTAGGTTGTTCAAAAAATGTTGTTCCGATGGTAGTCCCTTGGGACGTGCCCCCAATCGTGTTACATCATGTACTTCTGTTCCCCTTCGACCTGACTGTGCATCCATATTGGTAGTTATTAGAGCATTTGCTGCTTCTGCAGTCGAGCTATGTTCTCCTACAGTTTCCTGAACCAAATTATCTCCATTTACTACCTTGTCTCCTACCAAAGCTCCCGCTGGTGTGGGCGCTTCGGTACTGTGAGCAGTCGCGGTATTGCCAGTGATGTCATCTACCATCGACGAAACCTCACGTTGAAATATTGATCGTTGATTTGACGAAGCTATGCTCCCAGATGGCAAAGCCCTCTCAGATCTCTCAGACTGTCTCACCACTGTGGAGAATGTCCTGTCCATATGACGTTGGTGGGTCGAGGGTCTGAAGTCATCATGGTTATTCGCTGAGCGCTCCAGTCTGGGTTTCGCCCACACAAAGATGTTACCTGTGGAGAAATCCTCATGATCTCTCCTACGTTTATTCATTTTTGTGGTTTTCAGTTTATTCTCATTTTCGATTAACAGTTGGTAAGATTCATCTAGCCGTTGTGTGTGGGTTGAACCTACAAAGTCATTCTGTAACTGATACTGTAACTTTTTAACCTCTTCTTTTAGGGAGGTAATTTCTGGAGCGAAGTAGCTATTAAGGAGTTCCATATATTGGAAACTCATTCTAATATTTATCAATTGCCATTTTGCCAACAGATCTGGGTAACGATTACCCTGAGTCGGCATGCATAAGACCCTCATCCCTCGAGGGACTATGCCATATTGTAAACATGCTTGAAGGTGAAATGTCTGCCATTGTAGCCGTTGCAGTTTTGCCATTTTAAAATTATAGTCTCTCAAAAGTCCATCAAAGATTTTATCTACCATTACTGGAGTAGAAGCATTGAGACTAATATTATCAGGTATAGAAAAGCCCATATTAAGCAAAGGATTGTCCATGGAAATAAAGTGCTCAAAATTTTGTTCATTTCCATTCTGTCTCTGTGGTTCACTTACAATTATATCATGAGCAGAACTTACTTGAATAGACATGGTTCTAGCAGCTCAGCACCTATAGAGCACAAAAACACAGTCCAAGTATCCCCAACAATGCTCGATGCTGATAAAATCCAACCAAAGGAAGACAGTTCAATATAGACAAACAAAAAACCTTCCGGATGGATGCTGCTGTTTTCTAAAAAGCTTTATTAAGACCAAATAAAATCCAAGAACAATGAATAAAAATGTTAGAGCTTTCGGGTGTTACCCTTCATCAGACAAAGAAACAAACAGTATCAAGCACTATTTAAAATAAATATAAACCAAGGCGGGTTTCATTGGTAGACCCTTAAAAATGGGAGTTACTACACCTTCTATCCTGAGGAAGTTATATAATTCCTCACTTATAACTTCATTCTTTAGAAGTTGTTTCAAGCAGGCATACACTTTTTCAACAAGCAACTTGGCATTAAGTGGGTTCAATGGGACATAGGTGTCTAAATCAGATAACAAAAGGCTCAATGTAACTCTTGCCCATGTTTTTATGTGGGCAAGACTAACAACATGTTTAAAGTTAGGGTGTTACAACATCTATCAGCCATAAGAAATGGCGATATACATAATGCCTTGTGTAGGCATATCAATGAGTTTCCTACACACACTTTTAGCTTTAGGGCAATTGTGAATGTTAAACTTAATAAAAGGGGTGGGGATGTAAAACAACTCACAGAGCTCATAGAGTCAAGGTGGATTATAGAGTTCATGGCCCATAGATGGCCTGGTCTTAATGACGTCATACCAATGAAACCCGCCCTGAAAAATAGGCGGGTTTTTTACTAGTTTATGATTGGTTTATATTTATTTTAAATAGTGCTTGATACTGTTTGTTTCTTTGTCTGATGAAGGGTAACACCCGAAAGCGCTAACATTTTTATTCATTGTTCTTGGATTTTATTTGGTCTTAATAAATCTTTTTAGAAAACAGCAGCATCCATCCGGAAGGTTTTTTGTCTGTCTATATTGAACTGTCTTCCTTTGGTTGGATTTTATCAGCATCGAGCATTGTTGGGGATACTCTAACTGTTGCTAGCATGATTATTAGCTTGGAAAACATGTAATAGTAAAATGCATATTAATTGAAGCAGTTGTCTCGGTGTATTTATTGTGCTTAGTACGATACAGTAATAAGACTAGTTGGTCACAATAAATAGTTAAATATGCTTTGGTATGCATGCATGTAAATGCAAGTAACAGCAAGAATCCAAAAGAAGGCAGTATATAATTCTTCAAATGTTTCATCTCACAAGCCCCTGCTTACATTTATCAAGGGTACCAGAACTTGTCAGAGATTTGGGATGCATGGCTAGGCTTAAAAAGGCTCTTGTGATCGTTAGCCTAGTAAACACCTATGAACCTATGAATATGTGTAGACAGTAATCTGGTCTTTGACCATCATGTAGCAAAGACAGTAAGAAAATCTTTATTTTCTGTATCACCCAACTTATAAGTAAGGATATGGCATTCAGATCTAAGGAAGTTATGGTACACGCTACTCAGCCCTTATCAGATCCATCATTCAGCACAAAGCCCCCTTTGGCATCTACCTAAGCAGACAATTGCAACAGTTGGAACTCCCACAAAGGTTCCACACCAGAAGAATTAGAGGATCGCCTAAAGGCCCTATCTCTGTATTCGGTGCAGTACTGGGTGCTGAGAGGTGATCTGTGCCTGGCTTATAAGGCATCCTCAGATCCAGCCCTGATGGATCATTTGCACATCTGCAAAACAAACAGCACTAGAAATACTAGATCCAAGGATTTGAACTTCACTTGTGACATAAATAGAATACACTGGAGGGCCAGATATGTGACTCAAAATATGGCTGTGTTATGGAATAGGCTCTCCATCTGTGTGAAGCAGAGTTCGTCTCTGACCTTATTCAAATGAAACCTTGGCCATCATCATCATCAGCCCCTTTTCCCATTTTCTACATGGGGTCGGGGTATAATGTTAACTGTTGCCATCTGTCTCATTTCAGTGCCACACTTATACCTGACTGTCGCAGATCTTTCACACAATCCATCCACCTCTTTGCTGAACTTCTTCATTTCTTCTTACCTTCTTCCTGTCTGTCCCAAATCTTCTTCATCAGATTGTCTTCTGCTTTTCTGCATATGTGTCCAAACCACTGTAGTTTGTTCTCTTTGATTTTTTCTGGAACTGGAGCTACTTTGGCTTCTGCTCTTATGTCCTCATTTCTTCGTTTGTCCCACAGTGTGCATCCTACCACCCTTCTCAGGCATGTCATTTCTGTCACCTCTTTTTTTTCAGATGCTCTGCCTTTACTGCCCAGGTGTTTGTACCATACAGCAGTAATGGTTGCACCACTGTTTTGTTTCAGTTTCTTCAGTTTTGTACACCTTACTTTTCATTTTCTTTGGAATACTTCTGTCATACACTATACCTGACACTCTATGCCAGTTGATTCTAGCTTTGACCTCTTCATTCAGACTTCCCTTCTGCTCAACCACCCCTCTCAGATACTTGAAGCTATTTACCTGTTCCACTATCTTCCCCTCAATCTCAATTATCAGTTTCTTCTGATTTCCCCAATTTGCTGCCATTACTACTGTCTTATCTGTGCTTAGTTTAATCCCATGTGCCTTCAGTTTTCATTCCCCTATCCTTTGTTGAAGTTCTTGCTCAGTCTTCCTGTAATGCCACATCATCTGCATACAGTAACTTTGTTGATCTATCCACTCCATCCTGTTCGCTAATGGAGTTCATCACCAGTATGAACAGCACTGGGCTCAGCACTGAACCCTGGTGTACACCCACTCCCACTGGGAATCACACTGTGAGGCTGAACACTGTTCATATTTAAGTCATTTGGTCCTTGTACATAGCCTGCACTAATTCTACCAATGTTTCTGGGACTTCAAACCACCACAGTACTGCCCAGATCAGCTTTCTTGGGACCTTGTCGTATCTTTCTCCAAGTCTAGGAATGTAAAGTTGGACTCTTTCCTCATCTCTAGCTTCTTCTCAGCTAAGTGTCTCACTGCAAACATTGGGTCAGTTGTATTGCATCCTGATCTGAATCCGAATTGTTTACATTCTACTTCTCTGCTTTATTAATCATCGTCTCCAGAACTTTCATGCAATATAAAAAGAAGTTATGTACCTACCATAACGTTCCATGTTAGTTGTCTTCATCTCGCCTTCCTTCTTGCTGGCTGGGATCGGAGCCGATCCTCGGCTCTGACTCAGCCATCTTCAATAGCTTGAGAGCTGTTTACTGGCTCGAGGCTACCCCTTATCCCATAATGCCTAGCGATAGCTACCCAGATCTCATTTGAAATAGCTAACTCCAGACATAACAAGAGAATAAACCAGTCAAAATAATTAGTTGACTATACCTGCCATATTCTCTAAGTCAATAGAGGAAAAACAAGAGAACACACAGCCAGTAAAACAGGAACTCCTTTCGGTCCACTAGGAACGGGGGACGGAGGGTGGGATGCAAGAAGGAAGGCGAGATGAAGACAACTAACATGGAACGTTATGGTAGGTACATAACTTCTTTATGTTAAGTTGTCTATCTTGCCTTCATTCTTGCTGGTTGGGACAGCGTCCCTAGCACCTAATATCCTGGGTGGCTCATTGGAACAGGCTCTTCAGAACAGTGGAACCAAAGTCAGCTCTGCTCCTGGAGGCCATATCCAACTTGTAATGAGAAATAAAGGTATGAGGGTTTGCCCACATGGCAGCTGCACAGACAGAATCCATGGGCAACCTAGACTGGAAGGCTACAGAGGTGGCCAAGGCCCTAGTAGAATGACCTTTCAGTTTGATAGGTAACTCTTTGTTCCTTAAGTGATGAATGAAAGTAATAGTGTGAGATAACCATCTAGACAAGGTTACCTTGAAAACTGGGAGACCTTGTTTGCCCAAGGCATAAGAAAGGAATAGTTGGTCCGATTTCCTTATTTCCTTAGTTCTGTGCAGGTAAAAACGCAATTGTCTATAAACATCCAATTGGTGTAGTTTGTACTCTACCTTGTTGGTATGATTAGGGAAAAACACAGGAAGATCTATAGATTGATTTAAATTATTTTCTGAGCAGACTTTAGGAAGAAATGAAGGATTAGTCCTCAGAGCAACCCTGTCATTATGAAAAACCAAATAGGGAGGGTGAACACATAGCGCCTGAAGTTTGGAGATGCATCTGGCTGAAGTAATAGCTACCAGAAAGAGTGTCTTCCAAGACAGAAACTTGATAGAGCAGGATGCTGCTGGTTCAAAAGGGGGCAGAATTAAGGAAGTTAGGACTAAATTAAGGTCCCAAGGAGGAGGAGGGGGATCTCTCACTGGAGGCCTAAGAAGAGTTGTCCCTCTCAAAAAATATTTACAGAGCTTATGAGACATAATGTTAGAATTTGACAAACCAACATGAAAGTTAAAAATGGCTGCTAATTGTACCCTGATCATAGTGGAAGTGGACCCGGAGTGAAACAGTTGTGCTAGGAATTCGAGAATTTTGTGGACTGGGGCTGAAAAGGGATCCACATTCCTAGCCTTTGCCCAACAAGAAAAATGCTTCTATTTGCTAGCATAACTTTTCTTTGTTGTAGACTTGTGAGAAGAGACAATAATCTCACGTACTGCTGGGGAAATGCTGGGAAGCCTGGCTAAGGTTGGAAGTGGAGCAACCAAGCTGTGAGCTGGAGAGTTTGGAGGGATTGATGCAACCCGCCTGACTGATGAATCAGGAGATCTGGAATTGAGTCCAGAATCCAGGGCTGATCGAGAATGTAATGGTGCAGGAACGGGAAACATATCTGTCGAGGCCAGTAGGGGGCAATGAGGATAATTTTGCAACCCAATGACTTTGCTTTCTGTAAGAGTTTCGGTATCAGAGGAAATGGAGGAAAAGCATAAAGAAGTCCCTGAGGCCAATCATGGACTAGAGCGTCTCTGGGTATGTGGCCTGGAAGCAGAAGAAGGGAGAAGTAGTTGCTGCATTTGCTGTTGAAGGGGGTGGCAAAAAGATTGCAGCAAGGCTGTCCCCATTTGCGGAAAATAAAATCCACAACTTCCTGATTCAAAGACCACTCATGAGGCATGAGGATAGCTCTGCTGAGCCTGTCCGCTATGAAGTTGGATCTCCCAGGGATGTGCGTTGCAATCAGAAAATATTGGGAGGAAATCGCCCACTACCAAAGTCTGAGTGCTTCTCAACACAGGGGGTAGGATCTGGTTCCGCCCTGCTTGTTGATGTACCACACCACTGACATGTTGTCCGTTTGAATAGCAATTGTCCCAGAAGGAAGAGAGACTTGAAGGGCTTGCAATGCCAGGAGCACGGGCTCTCATTTCCAGGGCATTTACGTGCAGATGGTACTCGTGAGGTTGCCAAGTGCCTTGGACTGTCCTGCCCAGATAATGCCCCCCCCCCTATCAGGGAGGCGTCTGTCATCACTGTGGCTACCGGAGGGGGTTGAATGAAAGGTCTGCCCTGAGCAATTAGTTGGGAGACCATCCACCAAGAAAGATGTCTTTTGCATGCATCCGTGATCAGGATCATGTGAGTCATGGTTAGCTCTTGGAAAGACCACTGCATGAACAGAAGCCACTGAAGAATTCTCATATGAAAGCACACTAGTGGGATTAGAATAATGGCTGCTGCCATGGAACCCAGAGTTTGAAGGACATACCTGACTTGGATCCTTTTGCTCTGCATCAGAATCTGTACTTGCTGATGAATTGCGGACACCCTATGTAGTGGTAGCCTTGCAAACATATCCCTTGTGTCTAAGTCTGCTCCTAAGTAAGTGATAGATTGACAGGGCAACAAGGCAGATTTTTTAAAATTTATTGTAATGCCTAGCTGGAAGCAGATTGTGATTGTGTAGTCCCACGCTTGCAAGAGTTGATGCTTGGTGGTAGCAGTGAGGAGCCAGTCGTCTAGATACGGAAACACCTGGAATCCTTGACGTCTCAGGTGAGCCATGACCACTGCCATACATTTGGTGAACACCCTGGGGGCTGTGGTGAGACCAAAGGGCAGAGCTCTGAACTGATAATGACTGCTCCCCAGCCAGAAGCGAAGATATCTCCTGGAGCGCCTGTCCATCTTGATATGGTAGCACGCGTCCTGAAGATCTATCGAGCACATCCAATTGTCCTGACCCAGAAAGGGTAGAATGGACTGTAGCGTGACCATCTGAAACTTTGTTCTTTGTTCAGACCTGTTTAGTCTGCTGAGATCCAGAATCAGTCTCCAGTCCCCTGTCCTTTTTGGTACTAAAAAGAACCTTGAGTAAGTTCCGGATCCGTACTGGTCTGCCGGGACTTCCTGGATGGCTCTTTTTTCTAGCAGTTTTGAAAAGTCTATTACTGCTTGCTCCTTCAGATTGGGTGGAACATCTGGAAGGGTCTTCCTTGACTGTAAGGGGGTTGATGGAAGGGAAATTTGTAACCTCCGGATATAATGGACCGTACCCATTTGTCTTCTGTTAAACTTTGCCAGGCTTTTGGGTACAGTGAAAGTCTTCCTCCAACTGCTTCCAGAGGTGAGCAGCTGGGCAACCCTTCAGGGATGCTGGAAGGGCTTGTCAGAGAAAGATTCTCTGTTGCCCTGGTTCTGCAAACCCCCTCTGCCATGAGGGCAGCATCTATTATTGTTGTTTCCCCCTCTGCCTCTAGAGGAAAAAATCACTACATGTATCAGGCAAGGCTCCCTGAGATTTACAGAACCACATCTTCCCACTCTTCTGACCCTTGGGGTAAGGTCTAGAGGGAGTGAAAAATGGATTCCCAAGGCAGAGAGAGTCTTGCCTTCTTGCTCACACCTAGTCAAAGTGTCTTTCACCTGTGGTCCAAAAAGAAAGGAACGATCAAAGGGAGTGTTGGTGAAGGACACTCGAAAGGGTTCTGCAAAGTTACACAGCCGCATCCACGCATGCCTCCTAAGGGCCACACCCGTACCTGCGGCTCTACTCGCACCATCAGCTGCATAGGAAATGAGCCTCATGGAGGAGTTAACAACAGAATTAAGCATCGCTAGCTGGGAAGCTACTTTGGCTTGTGCTCCCTCAGCTGTTGGATCTTGAAGAGTATCCCCGAGCTCTTTAAGGAGATCCCTTTGAAGTCGGATAAAATGACATAGGTAGTTCAGTGACCTCATGGAGAAGGTCGCTGAAGTGAACATTCACTTCCCATATCTGTCCATCGTCCTAGACTCCTTGTTAGGGGGATGGACAGATGAAAAGGTCTCCGCTAACTCTTTTTTGGTGGCTGCTGCTACCACCATGGCATTAACAGGAACACCTTTCGAAGGGAATTGCTTATCCTGGGGTGCTGTAATGAATTTACCAGGTCTCCTCGGAGTTGGTTCCAGTGTATCCAGAGCTGACCAAGCCTTTTGAGCCACCACTGTCATAAGTGGATCGAAAGGTGGAGAAACCCAGGAGGTGGAAGGTCGGGAACCGAAAGCATCCAGAAATACAGACTCATCCTCGGCGGGGGCTAGGGGATTCCAGTTCCCCCTCTGCTTAAGCATTTCTAGGATGTCCGAGAAGGAAACATCTTCAGAGTGGGATCTTGAGGACCCTTCCGAATCATCAAAGTCTGTATCAGAAGTGACAGACTCGGGGGAGTCAATGTGCTTCCTCTTACAATTTTTCTTACAAGGGGGCTCCTCTGAGTGATCAGGAGAGGCCTCGGAAGAGGAGGAAATGCCTAATGGGGTGTCCTGGAACATTGGTTCCCTACGCTTAGGGTCTGGAGGAGGAGCAAAGGTTGGCACAGGCACTACAGGGGACAGAGCCGGCGGGGCTGAAAGTGGAGCTGACTCAGAGGACAGCACACTCTGCATGACATCAAAGGCATCCCTGCCATGATGCAGAGAAAGCTGCGGTTCTGAAGAAATAGGAATCTTTCTCCACACTGAGGGGGATGGCTCCGAGGCCGATGTTGGAGCCAAGCTCACCTGCACTGAAGCTCCGAGAGGGAGAACGGGGTCAGACAAGGGTCTGATGCCACTCACCCCATTGGAGCCGATGAGGGAGCCACGGCACCCAGATCCCTCGATGGAAGGTACCACTGAGGGAATCAGAGCCGAAGTTCGAACCAAAGGAGATAGAGTTATCGGAGCCGACAGTTCCACTACTCGAACCCCAATGAACTCTGGCTCCAAACTCATTGGAGTCAGAGGAGGAACATCAAGAGAAGTGGATGGAGCCGATACCTGTTGAGCGCTGGACAACAATTTAGCTAGTGCCTGTGACTTTAGCAACCTACTGGCTACTCTCTCCACATCATGATCCGACAGCCTAGAGGAAAGGAGACCGAGGAGCCGAATGCACCAACTTTAAGGAAGGGGACCTCAGCTTCTTGTGGCTCCGTGATGGCTCCGAAGCCTCTGATGGAGCTGAAGGGGAGGTTGTCTTGTCGGTGCCAGCCGGAACTGACGTAGAAGGTAAATCCTGTACCGAAGTTGGCTCCGAAATTGGAGCCGAAAGCTTAGTGGATTTAAAGGATTTCACTGGCTGTGAGCTCTTGGCCGGTGAATCCTGGGGTTTTAATAGATCCCTAAGAATCAACTTATTCTTATGCTCCTGCAGGACTCTTGGACTAAAGGCATGGCAAACAGAACAAGAGTCCTGCAGGTGCACAGCGCAAGAAGTGTGCCAATCTGTCAGAGACATTTTCTGACAGCATGAGTCGCACTTTTTACACCCAGAAACCTTAGATTCATTGGACATACTGTACTGGAGAAGGAAACCAACCAATTTATCCAACAATAAAAAAGAGCAATATTCAGTTCTACAAGAACAAAAACACACCTACTAGAAAGAATATAGATAAAGATTTTTTTTTTTTTTTTTTTTTTAAAGAAGGTAATAGGAAAGCCTGTAATTTAAATGGCTAGCCTATAAGAAAAAAGCAGTAGGAAAGCCTCTAAGTTAAACGGCTAACCAGGAATGAAGGGGGGGGAGGGGTGGGGGAGAACTCTCTAAGTTAAACGAGTTCTACAAAAGGAGGGATACTATAGAAAAAGAAGTTATGTACCTACCATAATGTTCCCTGTTAGTTGTCTTCTTCTCGCCTTCTTTCTTGCTGGTTGGGTTCGGAGCTGATCCTCGGCTCCGACTTGGCCATCTTCAAACGCTCGAGAGCTGCATACTGGCTCGAGGCCACCCCATATCCCATGATGCCTGGCGCTAGATACCCAGATCTCATTTGGTAAGTCTAACTGCAGACATAATAAGGAAAGGTTCCTATCCTGGAATATATAAAACCTCTAGAGAGGCTACTAGACAGAAAGGAATAGCCAGAGAAGACTCAGCCAGTGAAAAAAAACATAAGTAACTCTTCTTGGTCTACAAGGATAGGGGGATGGAGGGTGAGATGCAAGAAAGAAGGCAAGAAGAAAACAACTAACATGGAACGTTATGGTAGGTACATAACCTCTTTATGTTAAGTTGTCTATCTCGCCTTCATTCTTGCTGGTTGGGACAGCGTCCCTAGCACCTAAAATCCTGGGTGGCTCATCGGAACAAACTCTTCAGAACAGTGGAACCAAAATCTGCTCTGTTTCTGGAAACCACATCCAACTTATAATGCAAAATGAAAATATGTGGGTTGGCCCACGTAGCCACAGCACAAATAGATTCCATAGGCAACCTAGCCTGAAAAGCCAACGAAGTGGCTAAAACCCTGGTGGAGTGACCCTTTGGTTTAACAGGTAATTGTTTATTCCTCAGTTGATAGATAAATGTGATGATAGAAGTCAACCACCTGGACAAGGTTACTTTTGAGACTGGAAGACCTTGTTTAACCTCAGCATAAGATAGGAAAAGTTGGCCCGATTTCCTGATATCCTTAGTTCTATGTAAACAGAAACATAATTGCCTGTGAACATCTAACTGATGCAACTTATATTCCGCCCTGTTGGAGTGGTTGGGAAAAAACACAGGAAGGTCTATGGACTGATTCAAATTATTTTCTGAAGAGACCTTAGGAAGGAAGGAAGGATTAGTCCTAGAGCAACCCTATCATTGTGGAACACTAGGTACGGAGGACGGGTACAAAGAGCCTGCAGTTCCGAAACACTTCTGGCTGAAGTAATGGCTACCAGAAAGAGAGTTTTCCAAGATAAAAACTTCAGGGAACAAGAAGCTGCAGGTTCGAAGGGAGGCAATATTAGAGAAGCTAAAATCAAATTTAGATCCCACGGAGGTGGAGGATCTCTCACTGGAGGCCTGAGCAGAGTGGTCCCTTTGAGAAAGGCTCTACATAGCTTATGCAACATGATATTATGTCCTGACAGGCCAATGTGAAAATTTGAAATTGCAGCTAACTGAACTCTGTTTGTAGCGGAAGTGGACTCAGAATGAAAGAGTTCCACAAGAAAATCCAAAATGTGGTGTATAGGGGCTGAAAAGGGGTCTATACTCTTAGTCTCTGCCAGGAAGAAAAACGTTTCCACTTACTAGCGTATGTTTTTCTAGTGGTAGACTTGTGCGATGATAAAATAATTTCCCACACAGACAGGGAGATATCTGGAAGCCTGGTTAAGGTTGGAAGTGGAGCAACCAAGCAGTGAGCTGGAGAGATTGCAGGGATTGGTGCAGCCCACCCGATTGATGGATCAGAAGGTCTGGAACTGGGTCCAGAGTCCAAGGCTGCTCGAGAAGATGATGATGCAGGAATGGGAACCATATTTGTCGAGGCCAGTAAGGAGTAATGAGGATCATTTTGCAGCCCAAAATGGTAGCTTTCTGTATCAGTTTTGGAATAAGGGGAAATGGAGGGAATGCATAAAGAAGTCCCTGAGGCCAATCGTGGACTACAGCATCTCTGGGGGAATGTCCGGGAAGTGGAAGGAGAGAGAAGAATTTGTTGCACTTGCTGTTGAAGGGGGTGGCAAAAAGGTCGCAGCAAGGCTGGCCCCATTTGCGGAATATTTGGTCCGCAACTACTTCATTCAGAGACCACTCGTGAGGCATGAGAATTGCTCTCCTCAGCCTGTCTGCTATGACGTTGAACTTCCCAGGGATGTGCGTTGCGATCAGAAACCGTTGGGAAGAGATTGCCCACTGCCAGAGTCTGAGTGCTTCTTGACATAGGGGGTAGGACTTGGTTCTGCCCTGCTTGTTGATGTACCACACTACTGACATATTGTCCGTTTGAATTGCAAAGGTCCCGGTAGGAAGAGAGTCCTGAAGAGCTTGCAATACTAGAAGCACAGCCCTCATCTCCAAGACGTTTATATGCAGGTGGTACTCGTGAGGTTGCCAGGTGCCTTGGACTGTCCTGCCCTGATAATGCCCTCCCCACCCGATCAGGGAAGTGTCCATGGTAACCGTAGCAACTGGGGGGGTACAAATGTTCTGCCTAGGGGTACTGATGTGGAGACCATCCACCATGCAAGGTGCTTTTTGCATGCTTCTGTGATCATGATCATGTGAGACATGGGAAGCTGCTGGAAGGACCATTGGTTGAAAAGCAGCCACTGGAGGATCCTCATGTGAAAACAAGCTAGAGGAATAAGTATGATCGCTGCTGCCATGAGACCTAGAGTTTGGAGGACGAACCTGGCTTGAATTATCTTGCATGCTAATAAGACCTGTACATGTTGAAGAATCACTAATACCCTGTCTGCTGGAAGGCTCGCTGACATGTCTTTTGTATTTAAAGTTGTGCCTATAAAGGTGATAGACTGACAGGGTGACAATGCAGACTTTTTGAAATTTATTGAGATACCTAGTCTAGAGCAAGTCTCGATAGTGTAGTCTCTGGCTCACAGAAGGTGATGCCTGGTGGTAGCAGTAAGGAGCCAGTCATCTAGATATGGAAACACCTGGAATCCTTGCCGTCTCAGGTGAGCGGTAACTAGTGCCATACATTTGGTGAACACCCTGGGGGCTGTGGTGAGACCAAAGGGCAAAAGCTCTGAACTGGTAATGGCTGGCTCCCAGCCAGAAGTGAAGGAATCTTCTGGAGCGTCTGTCCATTTTGACATGGTAGTACGCATCCTGAAGATCTATAGAGTACATCCAATTGTCCTGACCCAGAAAGGGCATAATGGACTGTAGCGTGACCATCCGAAACTTGGTTCTTTGTACAGACCTGTTCAGTCTGCTGAGATCCAGAATGGGTCTCCAGTCCCCTGTCTTTTTTGGTACTAAAAAGAACCTTGAGTAAATTCCGGATCCTTGCTGGTCTGTTGGGACTTGCTGGATGGCCCTTTTTCTTAGCAGTTCTGAAATTTCTTGTACTGCTTGATCCCTTAGATTGGGTGGAACATCTGGAAGGGACTTGTTTGACACTATGGGAGTGCGAACAAAGGGTATTCTGTAGCCTCCGGATATAACTGACTGTACCCATTTGTCTTGTGTTATGTCTTGCCAGGCTGTTGGGTACAGCGATAATCTTCCCCCGACTGCCTCCAGAGGTGGGCAGTCGGGCAACCCTTCAGGGATGGTGGGAGGGCTTCTCAGAGAAGGATTCTCTGCTGCCCTGGTTTTGCGGACCCCCTCTGCCACGAGGGCGGCATCTATTATTGTTCCCTCCTCAGCCCCTGGATGGGAACTCACCACGTGTGTCCAGCAAGGCTCCCTGAGATTTCCAGAACCACATCTTTCCACTCTTCTGACCCTTGGGATATGGTCTGAAAGGAGTGGAAAAATGGATTCCCACGGCAGAGAAAGTCTTGCCTTCCTGTTCACACCTGGTAAGGGTGTCCTTCATCTGTGATCCAAAAAGAGAGAAACCATCAAAGGGGATGTTGGTGAAAGACATTCTGAAAGGTTCCATGAAGTTACATAGCCACATCCAAGCGTGTTTCCTTAGAGCAACACCTGTGCCTGTGGCTCTACTCGCACCATTGGCTGCATAAGAAATGAGCCTCATGGAGGAGTTCACCACTGAATTAAGAGTCGCCAGCTGGGAGGCTGCCTTAGCCAGGGCCCCCTCAGCTGATGGATCTTGAAGGGTATCTCCAAGCTCTTTAGGGAGATCCCTTTGAAGGCGGGTAAAGTGGCACAAATAATTCAGAGACCTCATAGAAAAGGTCGCTGAAGAGAACATTCGCTTCCCATATCTGTTCATCGTCCTGGACTCCTTCTTAGGGGGATGGACAGATGAAGAAGTTTCAGCCAACTCCTTCATTGTGGCCGCCGCTACCACCATGGCATCAACAGGGACACCTTTGGTCAAAAACTGTTTATCCTGTGGTGCCGTTATGAATTTAGCAGGTCTTCTGGGGGTGGGTTCCACTGTGTCTGGAGCTGACCATGCCTTCTGAGCCACCACAGACATCAGTGGGTCAAAAGGCGGAGACACCCAGGAGGTGGAAGGTTGGGATCCAAATGCATCCAGGAATACCAACTCATCCTCGGAGGGGCTTAGGGTAGTCCAGTTCCCCCTCTGCCTAAGCATCTCAAGGATGTCTGAGAAGGAGACATCTTCAGAGGGGGATCTCGGGGACTCTTCCAAATCCTCCAAGTTGGTATCTGATGTGACAGACTCAGGGGAGTCAACATGCTTCCTCTTGCATTTCCTCTTACAAGTTGGCTACTCTGAATGATCGGGGAGGCCTCGGAAGATACACCCAAGGGGGTGCCCTGGAGCGTTGGTTCCCCACACTTCAGGTCTGGAGGAGGGACAGAGGCAGATGCAGGCACCACAGTGGAAGGAGCCAGTGGGGATGATCATGGGGCTGACTCAGGGGCTAGCACACTCCTCATGACCTTGAAGGCATCCCTGCTCAGATGCCGAGAAGGCTCCGGCTCCGAAGAGACCGGAATCCCTCTCCGCACCGAGGGGGATGGCTCCAAAGCCGATGCAGGAGCCAAGCTCACCTGCGCCGAAGCTCCGAGAGGGAGAATGGGGTCAGACAAGGGTCCGATGCCACTCACCCCCTCGGAGCCAATGAGGGAGTCTCGGTGCTCAGACACTTCCAAGGACGGTACCAAAGAAGTGATCGGAGCCGATGACAGAACCAAAGCAGAAGGTATCGGTGCCGACGGTTCCATGACCCGAACCCCAACAAACTCTGGCTCCGAGCTCAAGGAAGGAGTCGGAGGAGGAATAACTGCAGATATGGATGGAGCCGACACCTGATGAGGGAGGCTGAACAACATTTTTGCTAGGGCCTGCGATTTTAACAGCCTACTGACCACTCTCTCCACATCATAATAGGATAGTCTTGAGGACCGAGAAGAGTGGGACCGATGACTGTGCTCCGATTGGAACAGAGGAGACCTCGGAGCCGAGCATATCGACTCCAGGGAGGGATACCTAGATCTCTTTTGACTCCACGTCGGCTCCAAAGGGAGAGTCGGAACCGACTGGGAGATAGGTAAATCGGTTCCGGCCAGAACTGAGGCTGAAGAAACAGCTTCACCCATCGGCGGCTCCAAACTGGGAGCCAAAGATTTAGGTGGCTTAGAGGCCTTCACAGGCTGAGTCTTACCCGGTGAATCCTGTTCAAGTAATCCACGTAGGATTAACTTATTTTTACGCTCCTGCAGGACTCTTGGGCTGAAGGCATGGCAAACCGAACAAGAGTCCTGCAGGTGCACGGCGCCGAGACAATAGACACAAGAAGTGTGACCATCTGTCAGAGACATCTTCTGACAGCATGAGTCACACTTCTTGAATCCAGACACCTTGGTATCCTTGGAAATCCCTGAAAAGGAATTAGAAAAAAAAAACAAGGACAACACACTAAAGAAATTAGGAGGTAACTACTACCACACACACAGTTAAGACACCCAAAACACAGCCAAAAAAAATTGACAATATTGTGAATATATATAAGCTAAACAAAACTAACTAAGTAAGAGCTAAAAGTTTTTTTTTTTTTTTTTTTTTTTTTTTTTAGGATAGAGAAAGTGAAAAAGGTTAGCCTCTAATTTAAACGGCTACCTAAAAAAGTGAAGGTGGAGGGGAAAACTCTCTACTTAAAACGAGTTTTCTGAAGGGATAGGGGAAGGGAAGAAAGCATTATAGATAATACAAGTATAGATGTATATATATATATATATATATATATATGTATATATATATATATATATATATATATATATATATATATATATATATATATATATATATATATATATATATATATATATACATATATATATACACATATATATACATATATATATATATATATATATATATATATGTATATGTATATAGGGCGGCCACGGTGGTGCAGTGGTTAGCATTGCTGCCTCACAGCAAGAGGTTCTCTGGTTCGATCCTCGGCTGGGGTGCCTTCTGTCTTGAGTCTGCATGTCCTCCCTGTGGTTGCGTGGGTTTCCTCCGGGTGCTCCGGTTTCCTCCCACATCCCAAAGACATGCTGCAGGTGGATTGGACACTCTAAATTGGCCCTAGGTGTGCGTGTGAGTGTGCCTTCTGTGGAAGGTTGGGCGCCGGGCTGGCAACTCGACACTGTAAAACTCCACTGCCATTCAATGTGCAGACAGGGTGATCCGCTGTGGCGACCCCTAACCGGGAAAAAGCCGAAAGAAGAAGAAGAAGAAGATATATGTATATGTATATATATATATATATATATATATATATAAAGGTTAACTAGTATAAACAATCTACACTAACAAGGCTATAAATTTTTATCAAAAAAACGAGTAAATAATGAAAAAAAATACGACCTGAGCCAGTAAGACAACCTCGCAGCAGAAGCAGCAAACGACATCTGGGTATCTAGCGCCAGACATCATGGGATATGGGGTGGCCTTGAGCCAGTATGCAGCTCTCGAGCTTTTGAAGATGGCCGAGTCAGAGCCAAAGATCGGCTCTGAACCCAACCAGCAAGAATGAAGGCGAGATAGACAACTTAACATTAAACAATTATCTACCACAGAAACAAAACCATTGCTAATAATAAAATACTAGAAGAGTTAAATTCTAGTAAAAATTTACACAAAAAATTCTATACAAGCCTGAGCCAGAAAAATGACACCTCTCAGCTGAAGTGGCAAACGAGATGTAAGTAGCTATCACTAGGCATTATGGGATAAGGGGTAGCTTCAAGCCAGTAAACAGCTTTCAAGCTATTGAAGATGGCCGAGTTGGAGCTGAGGATTGGCTCCGATCCCAACCAGCAAGAACGAAGGCGAGATAGACAACTTAACATCAGGAGTTTGATGCCTCTGTACCGCCCGCAGTTGTGGATGTCCCCTTTGTTATTGTACACTGGCATGAGTATGCTTATTCTCCAGTCATCTGGGATATGTCTTTCTCTCCACACTGCTATAAGTACCCTCAGGAGCCATTTCTTCCCTATCTCACCCAACATTTTTATCATATCTGCTGTTACCTCATCTGATCCTGCTGCTTTCGCTGACTTAATTTTCCTTACTACTATTCTTACTTTTTCTAGGATGAGTTCCTCTTCTTCTTTCATTGTAAGCTGTTTCTGGGGCAGTACAGCTTCTGTGGGGTTGTCTTCATTCAGAAGCTGCTGGAAATACTCCTTTCATCTGGCTTTGATGTCCTGTGAAATGAAACCCTGACCACTGAATAGGAAATCGTAAGTTCACCCTCAGTCTGGCTCCCATGTCTCTGATGAACAGGGGCTGTCAGTAAGTAAAATGTTCTACAATTAACATCCCCCCCCCACACAAATCCCTTAGCAACCTCCTCACTACCCCCTAAGACACCCAAGGTACTAAGGAACAAGTTGGCTTGGGGTGCACAGCTAGGCTTATATAGACCCTAGTGGTCATCAGCCTAGTAACAAGCTATGGACCTATAAAAATACTTGAGTATGATTAATATTCCTTTAGGCTTGAACAAGTAATGAATGGTATTTGGAGCAGGTACACAAAACTGTTAACTGGACAAGTATACAGTCAGACAATAAATGCAACAACTTGGGCAAGCGTACTGTCCAAGATTCAGTTAGCCTTCGCAGAATAATACTGCACCTTGACTTGTAGTTCAGTCAGAGTGCTACACATATGACTCTACTACTGGAAAAAAAAAGAGAGAGAGAGAGACCATTTTTTTGTTTACCAGTGCTGTTTTGGAAGGGGAAACCTGCAGTATCTGAGAGCTTTTTTTACTTGAGAATCCTTTAAGTTTCTGCATGGTGTGTGCTGTTTGCCACAAGAGCTCACCCAGACATTGAACACAGTGACCATGGTGTTGAGGTAGCTAACCGTTTTCAATATTACAATAGACAAAATATAAATTAATTTCCTAGTTTGCCACTACTCAATTCCTTATCTGGAGGTAAGGTTATCAGAAAATCATCAGACCTACTGGGAAACTTTGTCTTTGCTGCTGGATGACTATTAAATATAAGACTGATCAGGCTTCAGTGTTTTATAGAGGTCCTGGCTATGAGATGTTATGCTAAAATATTTACTTATCTTTTTAGGGGCAAGGAGGTAGATCCCCACATTCCCCCAAAGGACACTAACAAGGAAGGGAGTGCCAAAGGGTGGGATTGGGGATGGTTTGGGTTCTGTTTTCAGCAGCTAATGGTATCTTTGAGGAAATTAAACTTCATTTGAACCCCAAAGCAAAGATTTCCTTTATCATCTGAATTGTTTAGACATTTGATTGCCAAGCTTAAGGCCTACTATGTAGAGGTGAAGAACCAGACGTAATGAATTTTACACACATTTATATAAATATACTGAGCACTTTCATCCCTTCTCACATTTAAAATGGACTTCATCAGAATAGGTATTCTAAATCACACAGAAGCTGATTTTATACTTAAAATGGTCAATAGTTCCCTCTTCACACCCTGTGGTCTCCACATTTAAAAATGTTGTGGAGATCAAATTAGAAATTTGTGTAGTAATAGCAGTGATGATTTTTTAAACAATTTAACCATTCAAGGGCATACTCTTTTAAGGACTATTACCACTAATAAAAGTATACGTGTCATGAAGCCTGACAAAGGAGTGGGTGTGGTACTGATGGATTACATGGATTATTCGAGCAGAATGTTTGATATCCTTAATGATGATGAGGTTTATAGGAGGGTATCAAAAAATGAATTAAATATATCATACAAAAAACTGATTATTATCTATCAGATATGGTAGATCAGGAACTGATCACATCGGATATTTTTGATTTTGTAAAGATAGAAACAACAGTGATTCCCTCCATATTTGGAATACCCAAACTCCAAGAAGACACACAAAATCCCCCACTAAGACCTACAGTTGCTGCACATTGTTCAAAAATGGAATTTATGGCAGCATTTATTGATGCAAAATGTATTAACATCCTTAATGTTTCTCAGCATGTGTTACATGACTCATGGGACCTACTTGCTAAGTTAAATAACCTACTTTTTGATGAAAATGTTCTATTTGTCACTATTGATGTTTTAAATTTCTTCTTTGTTATCCCTCACAGTACAGGTTTAGAAAACTTTGTAGATATAATTGAATGCTACAACTTATTTTAGTAACAAGGAAGTCTTAGTCATTAGTGAGTTTATAGATATTGTACTCAAAAATAATTTTGTATTTTTTGGAGGGGAGTTTTTCCATCAAAAGACGGGTGTTGCAATGGGTGCAACATGCCTCCTTGGTTTTGCAAATATGGTATTGGTAGGGTGGGAAAGACATTCTGTGATCAATACTCACTTATTCAGTAAGGTTTATGCCTATTTTAGGTTTTAATATGATATTCTAGTTTTGCGGAAACTGAGTGAGCAAAACACAACTGAGTGAATACAATTATTTAAGTTTCACCCACCCTACATTTTTTGACAAGATAGATTACTTGGATGCAACCATATGCAAGGATCTTGACAATAAGAGATTTTGTTCTACTATATATAGAAATTTCTAATACCTTTTTTCACTACAGCAGTTGCCACCCACCTTTTCAAAAGAAAAGTATTATTAAAGGACAAGAATAGATGGTACACCTTTCTAGAATGATTACTGACAATAAACACTTTGAATTTGAGATGGGAAATTTAATGAGAATGTTTAGAGAAAGGGATTACCCTGAATACATCTTAAACAGATCAAAGGAAGTTACATCCCAAAGAATGTATGACTGTTTTGCTCCTATTTTAGGGAAGAATACCACATCTACTGCAACACAAACCATCTTCAAGGATGACAGTGGAGTCTCCAAGACAGGTGCCATGATTATTCTGTATAAGAAAGATGCTTACAAAATTAGAAGAATTGTGACATCCAGCTGGAACTTGATTTTTATGGAAGAGTTGACATGAAAAATTGGTTAGACACCCTAGTTTACATTTAGCAGAGGTAAGAACTTAAAAGAGTTAGTTGAAAAGGAAGCCAAAAAGCACAAGGACTGATACAGGTTTAGAATGTCAAAGTGTGATATATGTAACGTTTGCAGGTATATTGATGATGGCCCTTATGTTAGTGTTAATAATTATCTTTGAGTTATAAGTTGTCCAGTGCATGTTAACTGTAACACCTTAGAGGTGGTATACCTACCAACTTGTACTTCCTGCCTCACTTTTTATGTTGGAAAAACTAAGAGAAAGCTAAAACACTGAATTCAAGAACATCTGAGGGACATTAAAAATAAGAGGACAACTAATGCATTATATAGGTACTTGATGTCGTGTGTGAATTTTAATAAGTTCCTTTTATTATTATTGACAAGGTAATTTTTGATCCGAGAGGTGGTGATATTGAAAAGTTGTTAGAATATAAAGAATTAGTTTGGCAGATTAGGTTAAATACCTACAATCTAACAGGTCTTGATGACAGCCTCTCCTTGAAGAGTGTATTAAAAATTAAATCATATAACACTTAGGACAATGCTGTTATGTTACAAGTCTTGGATGGGTCATTTGCACACATAACATACTATACATAAGTACATATTTAAACATTTTTGATTGCTTATTTTACATCTTCATATATTTAGATATATTTATTGTGTTTTATATGTTAGTTTTTTGTATTTAGGAAACAATCATTATGGGTGACGTCAACATAGATTGGTTAGAATGCAACTCCCCAAATGTCAAAAATTGTATTAACCTGCATGGATTCTCTCAACTTATTCAAGCACCCACTAGAATTAACAAGCTATCTAAGAACATTCCACTCTAGACTGGATACTAACAAACAGACCGACCCTTTATCCCCACTCCAGTTGTCTCCCAGATACTCTCAGTGATCATTTTCCTACATACTAAATCAGGAAATGTGTAAACACAATTAAATTATCCTCATGTTTACAACTACGAAACAAAAAACTCCTAAACCCCAGTAAACTTATAGATATACTTAAACAGATCAGTTGGACACCTTTGAAACACCTACCACTACAGGATGCTGTTGACTATTTCAGTTCTACCTTCCTCTCCATACTATATTCTCAAGCCCCCAGTAGATTTATACGTGTCAAATCCAACCATGCCCCATGGCTAAAAAAGGAAACATGAACACTCCTTAAAGTCAGAGATAAGGCAAGGGTTAACTGGACTAAAACAAAGTCCCAATCTGCTCTCCAATCCTACAGGGAACTTAGAAATAAAGCAAAGAGACAGATTAAACAAGACAAGATAAACTACTACTCAAAAATCCAAATCAAGCACCATAACAACCCACAAAAATTCTGGTCTACAATAAATAATATACTTCAACCAGGCAAAATCAATACATCCCCACCCACTACCACAAATAACTCAGAAAACAGTGCTATTTAATTTAATAAATACTTTACTGAAACCATCTTAGCATTATCCAGCAAACTCCGCTTCCATTCAAAACTACAGCTACCTCTCCCATTATTAACTCAATCTTCACCCTTCAACCTGTTGCAACAAACACTATGAAAAAAATTACTGAAGAGGCTAAAACCCACAACTCTAGCAGCAGACAATTTACCTGCTGAATACCGGGTCCATATTATATGCTCAAAGTTTTAAAACCTTGACTCTCATAGGATGGACACCATATGAGTGAAGTTTTAAAATTTCAAACAAATAATAAAAAATTAAAAAAAAAAATTACCTGAACACTCCGGACAGGGGGGCAAGCCCCCCTGCACCCCCCACATGTCCTGCTACTTAAATATACCAACTCCGAGATTGCACTACATTGAAGTAAAGGGAAATATTCCCTACAGCGATCTCCGTTGAAACTTGCGAGCTTTTAAAAGTTCGCTCACATGGTGTCGACCATATGAGGCTCGAACTTTTGAATTTTCGCGATTTTTAATGAAACCCCTGAATACCTAAATCTAGCAGCAGATGGTATAGCTTATCCTATATCAATATTAATCAATCGGTCCATAACAGAACAGCAAGTCCCTCCCATTTGGAAAACCTCCTACATAATACCCTTACATAAAGGTGGCTCCTCAACTGATTTAAGTAATTATCGACCAATAGCAATATTATCCTCACTATCTAAAATTCTACAGAGTCATTCATATACAAGTTACTAGTTATCTGACTACCAATAATCTCCTAACACCCAATACAGCTTTTTATCATTCCATAGTACAACTACTGTACTAATGTAATTTACTAATACTGTCAGTAGTCATAGGTGCAATAATAACTGTGTACCTTCTATCTTTCCTGATCTATCAAAAGCCTTTGGTAGGGTTTCACATACAAAACTCCTACATTTCCTCTCTGAACTAAACTTCTGTAACTCTACTATTGCCTGGTTCCAAGACTACCTCACTGGACACCAGCAAGTAGTCTCTTGGCAACAGTCCTTATCCCCCCTTTTACCTAAAACAGCACTGTCCAAGGCCAAGAATACAGCTTCTATGGGACCTGACAATATCCTTGGCTGTGTTCTACATGAGCTACAGAGTGAACTGGCACCTCACCTGTGTGTCCTGTTCAATCACAGCCTCATCTCAGGCTTTGTCCTTACTGAATGGTGCACTGCTACAGTCATCCCTCTCCACCAAGGAGGCATGACTACAGACCCTGAGAACTATCGCCCCATTAGCCTGACAAGTCTGATATGCAAAGCTATGGAACACATCATCATGGACCTAATAAACAAGGACATAGGGAATCTACAAACTCTGGATCCCACACATTTTGGTTTTGTGAAGGGTAGACCATGCCTGCTCAACCAGGTCAACTTCTTTGAGTCAGTCACCAGAGCTGTGGATGAAGGCAAGGTGGTTCATACTGCCTACCTTGAGCTGGCCAAGGAATTTGATACAATTCCTCACTCAAAAATCAGAGAAAAACTCACTAAGCTAGGCATCAACCCCTATATCACTAGGTGGGTTGCAAACTGGCTCACAGATAAAACCCACAGTGTGAAAGTAGCTGACTCCAAGTCAGACTGCCGACCAATCACGAGTGGAGTCCCACAGGGTTCAGTCCTGGGTCCTCTCCTGTTTAGTATCTACTTCTCTGAAGTCCAGGCCAACATGAAGGGACTCTGGCTAACAAAGTTAGCAGACAATTGCAAGTTGGGAGCCATAATTAACTCCCCAAGTGATGTTGACATCCTACAGAGAGGCCTCACTGAGACCAGCGACTGGTGTCAGAACCATAGCCTTAAGCTCAATGCCAAAAATGTTCCATCATCCCCTTTGGGAAAAACCCAGTTCCCATGAATTACCACATTGATGGTAGTCCACTGATCACAGAAGGCATCATAAGAGATCTGGGAACACAGGTTGACAGCAACCTCTCTTTTGACCACCACATTCCCACTGTGGTTAGAAAGTCCTTCTATGTGGCACATCTCATTACTAAGGGTTTTGCATCCAGGAAGAAAGAGGTCATTGTCTCCTTCTACTCTTTCCTCATTAGGCCAATCATCGAGTACAATGCCCCATTTGGCATGTACCTCACTAGACACCTACAACAACTGGAGAGGCCACAAAAGTACCTCACAAAGAGGATCCTAGGCCTTAAACACTTGTCCTATATGGACAGACTCAAAAAACTCCAACTATTCTCTGTCTCATATCGTCTACTTAGAGGCGATCTCTGCTTGTCTTACAAAGCCATGTCTGACCCAGCTCTGTTAGAAACGCTACATCTAAAGAAATCCCAAAGCCTCCACACTACACGCTCCAGAGACCTCAACCTCATTACCACAATCAACAAAACAAGCTGGTACGACAGGTTCATAACCCAGAGACTGCCCATGCTATGGAATAGACTTCCCATACATGTCAAGCGGAGTGCCTCACTGGCCCTCTTCAAGAGAAATCTTGATGGGTGGACGGGAAATAGAAAATTCACTCCAGTGGCTCTACTTGACAGAGGCACTGGGAACTAAGGTCGGGTGGCACGATGCCATGGTAACCTTATGTGCTAGGCTTGTAAAGCCTCCAGGGCCATTAGCCTAGTACACACCTATGAACCTATGAACCCTTGGAGTTCCCCAAGGCTCTGTCTTAGGACCACTTCTTTTTTCAATATTTACTAATAACCTCCATTTGTCAATCCCCCAGGCCTCCCTCATACAATATGCAGATGACCAAACAGTAATATCTTCTGCATCCTCACTATCTGAACTTCAGACTCTATCTCAAAAAGCCTTTAACTCAGTAGAATCCTGGCTCACTAATAATCAACTTATCCTAAACCCAATAAAAAAACTTTTGGTATTCCAACCTAATAACTCTGCCCTCCCCAGTTCCACATTTCAGATGTTCTCACTAAATAACAGTAGCATATTTCCATCCTCTCATACCAAACTTCTAGGAGTAGAAATTGACTGCAAACTTAAATTCAATATACACATTTCCCAAACTATAAAAAAGTACATAAAAAACTCGGTATGCTATATAGGAACAAACACCATTTAACAAAGAATACCAGGATTTCTATTGCCCAGACCCATCTAATATCCTCCCTGCAGCTCCCATTCTAACAAACCTAAAGAAATCAGAGATACAAAAACTCAAATCCTGTTACAATAAAATTGCCAGATATGCTACAAATAATACACCTAGATCCAACCATTGTATTGCTCTCAAACAACGTAAATGGTTAGAGTTCCCCCAACTCCTACATTACACTCAGTTAATTATGGCCCACAAAATTCTCTCAAGCCCTGAAAAATTACCTGCCCTAAAAACCCTACTACAGTCTTATGCCACTAACAGATCATTACGCTCCACCAATAAACACCATATTCAAATCAATATCTCCAAAAATCACGCAGGTGATTCTCTCTTGAAATCACATAGGAAAAATCTGGAATACACTACCAACAAATATTATTACTTCCACATCCCTAGCTCAATTTAAAACTACTCAAAAAACCCATCACCTATCCAGGTGGTTGTTTGTTCTACCCCTGATTAATTCTGTCATCAATAGCTCCAGGCCTGCCACTGTCTCAGCGTAACCAAAAGTTCCGATACTCTCTCTGCTTTCAGTTACTATTCCTGTCATCTACATTACCTATACTTTCCTCACTATCTTTATTCCTAAGACCAATCAAGCACTCCCTTCACCAAGATTTTTTTTCAAATTATATTATATTATATGTAACCATGGTTGGTCCTTTCTCCTATGATATACTACAATAAGCAATCGAAGTATTATTTGTTTGAATATTTTGCTTGAGAATACCTAACGTTGTATTTAAACTGTATTGTTCTATATTTGCTTAACTTTATCCTACATTCCACTGTCTTTTATTGTTACTTGAGTATTGTACTACTGTTCATTTTCTGTATTGACTGTATTTTTCTATGAAGAGCTTTTCTCCCCGGCCCTCTGCTGAAAAAGGACATGTGTCCAGTCAGACTAAGTAAGCAAATGTAAACTAACTAAATAAATATATGTATATATATATATATATATATATATATATATATATATATATATATATATATACTATACATTTAATGTGATATACGTATTTATGTCGGTATTTAAATGTATTTTATTCACATTATTTAAGGAAGTTTTTATAAATATCTTATATTGCATTGTTGAATGTTTTTATTATTATTGGTTCAATAAGTTGGAAAAAGGAAATTGATACAATATTAACTATTTACTCACTATTAATGATATGTAAAGTTAGACCACTGCAATTGGCTGTTTTAAGTATAAAATCAGCTTCTGCGTGATTTAAAAGACATACTCTGATGAAGTCCATTTTAAATGTGAAAAGGGATGAAAGCGCTCAGTATATTTAAATAAACATGTGCAAAATACGTTACGTCTGGTTCTTCACCTCTACACAGTGTTTTTTTGTCATTTAGTGGTGGCAGAGGAGTGTTTTGCTTGCTTGCTTGCTTAAGGCTTACTGGTCTTCAAGAAAGTTTAATGCTATAATCTCAAACTGATACTTCTTTTTATTCTCCACATACACATCAAGATAATTAAAAAAAATAATGGGATGTTTCCTCCATAATCTCAGAAGTTTTTTTATAATGTAATCCATCATTTATTTTAGTATTGATATTTATTTTTAGTATTATGCTCTGTGGTGCAGCGGTTAGCGTTGCTGCCTCACAGCTTTCTGTGCAGAGTCTGCATGTCCTCCCTGTGGTCGTGTGAGTTTCCTCCAGGTGCTCCGGTTTCCTCCTACATCCCAAAGACATGCAGTAGGTGGATTGGACACTCTAAATTAGCCCTAGGTGAGAGTGTGTGCGTGTGTGTGCCTTCTGTGGAAGGTTGGGCGCAGGGCTGGCAACTCAACACCGCAAAACTCCACTGCCAATCATGAGCAGACAGATAATCCGCTGTGGTGACCCCTAACCGGGAAAAGCCGAAAGAAGAAGAAGATGTTCCTTGACCTGGTATCAGCACCTCCCCCATGGGGACCAGCAGGCAAAGCTGTGTCTTCATAAATATAATGATCAGTGGACAGGAGACAGATTGTAATAAAATGGGCATTGCCTCAGAAGAGAAACACCCAAAACTCATTTCTTGACAACAAGCCCCCACACCACCCATACCCCTTTATTTAAATATACTCACTGTATGCTTAAACAACAGTACAGATACATGAAAACTGTTAGTAACAGCTCACAGTGGTCTAATACAAGTAGCAGTCTTAACAAAACAGCACAATCTTTCATTTAACTACAATAAAATAAATCTGATAAAAAGTAATTCGTCAAAACACTCCTCAGCTCAGTGTAAGGAAAGGTGTAGCATCATCTATTTCATACAGTACTTTTCCCAGTTAAACACCACTGCTGGATACAGTAAACAAAACATTTAAGACAATATAAGCTGACATCATTTACAGGGAGGGGACAGGACATCCACTGAAGAATGACAATAAAGGGTCTGCTAAAAGAGTATCCCCACCTTCTTCACAACCTTGTATTACTTTGTCACTTGTCTGCAATCAGTGACTGGAACAGAGAATGTTTAGTGCACAAAAAAGGATCTTTTGTTATGTCACGGCAAAGGCCAGGCTGAGAATTATGCTTCCATTTTAAAACCATCACAAATGGTTTATAAACTGCAAGACTTTCATCAGTTGGTGAATGGCCAGATAAAGATGAACATGAACAATATCCATCAAACACATCTCTTAAAAGTACCTTAAGGGTAAAGAAATGTGATGACACAGCAATTCTGTCCACCATAGCAAGTGAAGGTCCTGTTGAATATTCCAGTGTGGATTTAATAATCGTGAAGTTTGACTTTTTCTTGAAGAACTGAAGAGGAAGCAATAAAGTCATTGGCAGTGTCACTAGTCTCTCAGTCAGACGAAGCACTCAAGAGAGCGTAGTTAGAAAGACATGGACAGCAGTTAGTTGTTTACATGTGAAAAAAAATCTTTCAGTTCTCTTTTGCTCTTCTCGAACTCTTTTTCCATAACTTTAGATTTTTTTCTTCAGTAACTGCACTGCAAATAAGCACTTTCTGACATCTATTCTTGTAGGCCAATTGTACATTTCTCATACTTTCACATAGACAAAACAGTCTTGGATACTTCCAAGGCAAAAAGACACAAAAATGAAAATCCTAAGCAACAATCTGCCAACCAGATTTGCACTGCTCACACACACTCACACACACACACACACACGCACACACACACACACACACACACACGCACGCACACGCATGCACACACACACGTGCACACGCACGCGCACAAACACACGCGCACATACATAATACACACACACACACACAGTGCCCTTAAGAAAAGTCTTAGAAATGTCTTTTTTTCCAATTGTAATGGTATTTGCTAACATTAAAATAAGAACAGACGTAAAGAATTTGACATGTAGTGGAATAAGTAGTAGCTGATGAATAATTTCAGGTACTAGATAATGGCATTAGTTCAATTATTTCATGCAGCAAGAAATGAACTAAGGAGATGTCATTTTTTTTTACATTCCTCTATACCCAAGGGTGTTTATGTTAGCATAAGATGTATCCTAACACTTGGAACACACCTTTATGAGAATACTGGCTTTCAGCACATCAAAGGCACGATTGACATATCTCATGATGTATCACCTGCTGCAAACTCTCCTCAAATTTATTTATTTATTATTTATTATTTATTTATTTGTTTATTCCAGTTTGATGACCAGGTAGGTCCACAGGGCTCGGGGAGCCCGTTTTCAGTGGAGGCCCGGGGAGAAAAGCTCCAACAATACATAGTTACATGAATAATTACTAAGAAACTTTGCATCACTGACAAATAAACAGGTAGCATTCATAAAGAAACAAACAATTACAATTTTGTTTAGGTGTAAAAGACAGGCAAATGGCCTTGAGGCTAGATTTTACAGTATAGTTATTTACACATACCGCTAATGTATGTTTTTATCACAACTCCTAAGCATGGGACAATCCCACACAGCTGGTGTATTTGTAACTCTGACAAAGGAGGGTTCATTTTCAACTAGTAGGTGATGGCCTACTGATATCTAGGTACTAGTTTTGATGTAATGCTTTCCTTTACATACTACACACAGAAGTTATTACTATACTAAACTTTCTAAACAACACATAGCGTATTACAAGGTATCTTACATCTTATCTTGGTTTTCCTGCCAGAAAGACATGCTATGGAAAAACTCATGTTACAACAGAACTACAATATCAACTATCATTTCTCCTCCTTCCTCTTCCAATTTGGAAACAACAAAAGCTATAGAACATAAATTTTAGATTTATTCTCCTTGCTTCCAAAAATGAATACAGCAATGACCTTTTTTGGCATGATTAATTGGTTACCGAGTAAACACAGATTACCATTAATGTACTGTTTTAATAATCATATTAAACCTAACATCTGTCCCCCCAGCGCAGAGAATTAAGGTCTGATTATAACCCATAGGATACGTATAAGACTACTGGCACAAGCTCTGGAGGGACTGAGTGGTGGAGGATGGGAGTGAGCAGCAGACACCGGCTTACTCATCTTGGGGGAAGGAGGAAGATTGGCTCACTGCATTGGAAATCCCCACAGCATTAAGAGCCAGGAAAGCCCTCCCCCCTGCAAGTGGTGTGTGGCTTGAACAGGAAGATGTGCATGAACCTCCCAAGGCAGCTGCAGTGAAGCAGCGGTCTCTGTTAAATGGCCTGCTCCCTGTCATCCGACTCTTGCCTCCACCAGGGAACAAATGGGCTGGAGGGCTCTTGTCCCACTGGGGGAATGAATGAGTGGACTGAGTGCAGGACGAGGAACCTATAAGTCAAACCTGCAGACAGTAAACAAAAAATGTTTTTTGAATCTGCAGGACAGAAGAACAAGACCCAAAACTGTGAGTTCCAAACCACATTTCAAATAACAAACATCAAAACTTTGTGTAACAGTATTTAACTTATTTTAGTGGGGGGGGGGGGGGCTTACCCCTGACACACCACAAACCCCCTGCTAATTAAACTTGAAAACTGCTATACCTCAGAGTAATGTGAACACTGTGGGAATGCAATTTCAAAGTTAGAATATACATAATAAAAGTCACACCATCTTTGTAGGTTGTATTGTTGCTGATGGGATCTCAGTTTTGAGTTTTGTACTTCTGCCTTGCTCCTTTCTCAAGTATAACCTATTTCAGTCTTTGTCTTAGAAATCTCTCTGCTTCATTAGATACTGATGTCTTGATTCTTGATTACAAATTAAACTTGTAGAAGAAAAGGAGCCCGTGATTTTTTAACTCATCGCAACTTCCCTTTGGAATGTTTTACTTCTGGCCTCAAAGTAGGCGCTAGATGAGTTAAGAGTTATGCTAGGAAGAAACTTTGAAAGCACAGTGTTAAATATGACTGTGGGCATAGCCGGCCTTAGGCATAGGCCAACTAGGCGGCTGCCTAGGGCGCCGCTCTTGCAGGAACACTTTTCCAGTATTTATTTTGTGTATGTAGACCAGGATGGGGGTACCGGATGGTGTGGTGGGAGGGCGCCGTGGAGCCCTTATGCCTAGGGCACCAGTTGACCTAAGGCCGTTCCTGACTGTGGGATCAATTAAGTGAGGCTGGGGGTTCCTGTCTTTATCTCTCTCTCTGTATTTACATCTGAACTTTATATCTCAGCCTGAGTCGCTTCCAATATTGGAACCGAACCAATCTGTGAAGGATGGAATGAAGATTGACAAGATCAGATTATCTCATTTAAACTGTACTTTATGTGTGCCTACCATATCCTACCTTTCATTTCTTACATACTTGTCCATTAAGACTATACTTACATGGTGTTTGTTCACTGATTTGTCATTATTACTCTTGCTTTTACCTGTATCAGGACTGACAGGGTCCTTTGGGCCATCAGACTCATCTGATCATCAAGTAAATAAAGACTGCTTTGAAGGTACTATCCGTGTGATGTGAAGACTTGAATACATGCGGCTTATCATGTTTCATATATTTCACTGCCAGATATTCTTGCAACCTACTTGGATACTGGGATAACAAGCACTTCATATGTTTAACCTCTCCTTTAGGATATAGAAATATTGGTATAAATCATTTAGAAAGATGAATGTCTCCAGCTGATCAGCACAGGGGCTTAATTTATTCTAATGATGTCACTGACCTGAGCTAAGGAAAAGATGCTGACCATCAAAATGGCACTAAAGCATGGCCACTGCCAAAGGCCAAAAGCTTAGCAGGCAAATGAGTCTTGCAACTGGTGTGTGTGTGTGTGTGTGTGTGTGTGTGTGTGTGTGTGTGTGTGTGTGTGTGTGTGTGTGTGTGGGGCATGTGGGAGTGTGTGTGTGGGTGTCTGTGTGTGCGTGTGCGTGTGTGTGTGTGTGTGTGTGTGTGTGTGTGTGTGTGTGTGTGTACTGAGGAGGGAGGAAGTAAATCCACTGAAACTGTAAATATATTCATGTCAAGCTGACAATAGTGTAGCTCTGCAGTTCTACTAACAAAATATATGAAAATCAACTGGAAGTATGATTCTCATCATATACAGAAACACATACAGCTGGTAGATACACAGGAGTACACTATGAACACCAGGAGTACTGAGATGGGAAACAGATACAGGGGGAGATGGGAGAGAAAGAAGGGAAGAAATTACAAAGATTTAGTCACAGATCTACATAGCATATGCTATTGCATTCTCTGGATACAAATTGTGTCACAAACTTCAGAGTTCAGAGACAGGGTCAGTAATTCAGGAAATAAGGATCACTGTAGCCTTCTGGAACAAATTATAGGTATTCCTTTCCAATACTGTAACAAGAGACAATTCTATTAAAATCAAACAACTCTTTGACAGATAATAATTATGTACTGTTGGCAGTGTGCAAGAAAACGTCTTGTGTAATTTCACAGAAAAAAAACATTTTACGTAACAAAAACATTTGCTCAATATTCAGTGCTGGAACTACAAAGGAGATTATTAGATTTGCTACAGGAAAAGCTCTGATGTCAAACAGCAGAATAAGGATCATCTGAAACAGTGAAGTCAGAATAACCCTCCTTAAAAAAGAAGACCTGCAGTAAAAAGGTCGCAGTCATGGAAAAATGGCACAACTGAAATGTCTTTACAAATATATTTGTAAACCTCGCCTTAATCAAAATACACATTTCCCCTGAAAAGGAAAAATAAATGTTTTCAAGAACACTGGCTGTAGAAAGCACAACTGTATACAAGTCTTCAACAAAGTTTGTTTGTTTGTGTCTTTCGGCTTTTTCCGGTTAGGGGTCGCCACAGCGGAACTCCAGTCCGCTAATGATTGGCAGTTGATTTTTATGTACCGGCTTGCCAGGCCTGACGCACAACCTTCAACAAAGGTACACCCATTCACGCATGTCTACACGCAGAAGATGCTCTAGCTGAGAATCGAACCAGACAGCGTCTTACTGGGAGGCAACAACGCTACCGCAGCACCACCACCGCGGTGTTAGGCTAAATAAAAATCTCTACTGTTTATACATAATTTTTACTCTCATGTAGGCAGCAAGGCTCATTAGTATAACAGAAGTCAAGAGCTCAGCTATGCTCTGAAGCACTTAAACATTTACCTCCAGGGTAGGTAACAAAACAAGTTCAAAAAAGTCCCTCAGCAGACACACATAAGACACAAAGATACTAGTAAAATAGAGAAGTATCTGTATAATACACTGGTAAACCTTTTATCAAAGCATTTATTTATATAGCAACTTATGCATTTATTTTATTTGTTAAATGTATTTAGCAAGTGAGTGGACTGGTCTGGAGATATTTTTCAACCATGACCCATTTCAGAGACAAGCAATTTACAAGTGTAGCACTCAGAACAGTTAAATTCCCCCCACAAAAAGTTACACAGACAAAATGCTACACTGACAATAACAAAGACAAATGAACTGAGGCTGTCAACTACAAGTACCAGGGACAGTTTAGTATCCTAGACAAGTTACATCGACAAAGTGCTACAATGACAACAGCTACAAAGACAAATAAACCATTACATGCACAAACAACTTCAAGCTAGAAAACAGTTAAACATTTGAACAAGTATAAAGTGAGAACAGGTGAATATACAAGTACATGGTCTAGCTAAATATCACGTAAAATATATGCATAAGCACAAATAAAGGACATGGTAATATTAAGGAATGAAACCTAGTAGTGTTAACTGATAGTAAAGCAGAGGTAGGGTGAGCAAAAGTGTATGATATTGGGTGTAAACTACCGGTAACACTGATTTTAAATTGTGCCTGACAGAATAGGAATGAAGTATGAGAGGCTGTTAACAACCACATGAAGTAAGGTTATAGGAGGACTATGAAATATTCTGAATTTAAAGTGCCTTATTTTCATAGTAATTGGAGTGGGAAGAAAGTGGAAGATAGTAAGTAACAAGGTAAGAATAAAGACGAGGAGGCCAAAAGCCTCCTGACCTACAATGGAGAGTTAATAAAGCTAAGTTAGTAGAAAGGTGAGTGCCGACAGTAAGGCGGAGAAGAAAAGGCTGAGGGCAGATGCACTAAGCAAAGTCAGATTATAGTGGGAGAAAGACTTTTCTGAATAACATGCTGTTAGACATCTAACAGGGAGTAAGCCAAGTACAGAGGATATGTTTAGAGAAACGTGCAAATTTCTCTGAAAAAAGAAAAATCATGTTCAGATATATGAGACATGCAAATTTCTCCTGAAAAAAAAGAGATGTGTTTTAGCACACTAACTTCAATAATTCACTTATAGCTAATAAGCCAGATGCAACTAGGTACAGGCATGTTTCAGCTTTAATTGGCCTTATTAGTACATTATAAATGGAAAATTTAGCAATGCTCTAAACACGTTATTTCCATTCTCCATACAGCAGTATAAAATTAATCCAGCTAAACATTAAAAATAATTCTTCCTCATCTTTTGCCATTAGCAGAAAAGTTTTAATGAGGCTTGATCTACTCAAGCTCATGGCACATGGTCACTAAGCTGGATAAGCAGCATTAAACAGTACCATGTACATTTCTCTGTTGCTGTCTGAGAGAAAATCTCCCTTGAACTACCCTCTTTCTTTTTCTCATCAGATTTTTTTTAATATGTGCTTTTTCCCCACTGCACCTGCCAATCATCAAGCTCCCCCCTACTTGCTTTGCCCATTTGTTCCACTATCTTGGTTATTCCATAGTGAGGGTGACACCTAGCTGAGGAAGGCCTTCATACAGGCAGCCTTAGCAATGGGGTTTGCACCCCTGCAAGAATGCCAGCAATGAGCAAGTATTTATTTCTGGCTTAATCCCTTCAACAGGGAGACAGATGACTTGTATCACCACAGGGACCATGATGCCCTTCTTGTTGTAGGTGGCCGCTGCCATGCATTTGCAATCGCCAAAAAGACTTGGGGGACAAACACCTGCCCAGGACTGCCACTTGCAGTGCCACCCCTTGTATGAAGTAGCACTGGATGGCCCCATCCCTCCCAGGATAGGCATGCCTATCCTCCTTTACCAGTTCCATCAAGTTCCTGGGTCACTAATCAGTCTTGGGTTACACATGTATCCAAAGGCTCAACAGGAACAAAAAATTCAAAATGACTTAAATAAAACTCTGTTTTAATGAAATGATAAAAAATTCCACATCAAGCGCTTTCGCCTGGAGGCATACCAGGCTTTTTCAAGATGAACCATGATTAAAAATTCAAGACTTAAGTACTTTCTAGCCCAAATCATGTGACTAGAATAGCAACTAATAAAATATGCAAATCAGATGTTAAAGTGCCAACAGCAATTCATTCATTCAATGAAATTATACAATGTCTAATAACCCACAAAATTGTACTAAATAATGTAAAAACGTGTTTAAATTACAACTCATAATAAAGCATATATGACTGTTTTATAAAGCTACAAACAAGCTTAAAAAACTTAAAAACAGTCTTAAAAATTCTTTTTATGTCTAAAAAGTCTGTTAAGAACTATTGGTTTCTAAGACCTCTGTTAATCATATGAAAAGTTAACCAAAGTTTGAAACATCCACTCAAAACAAAATGTTGTCCAAAATAACTGGCAATGAACAACCAATCTAAAATTTTTTTTATAATGAACAAAATCATAACTTGGCCCTCCTCAGTTTCAAAACACTCATAATACTGATACTGCCATTTAAACCAGGAGGCTTAGTTGCATTCAACTTGAGCTGCCACAACAGCTCCTTGTATTCAAGTCGGGTTTCCCAATCACCCCCTCTACTGTCATGTAGGACTTGCTCTAGGATTAAAAATTTAAGTTGCATATTAGGGCATGTGCTAAGATGCTTAAAAAAAGCATTGTTTTCCTTTTTCTTGGAAACATCATAAAGATGCTCATATATCCTTCTCCTAAGGGTTCTCTCAGTTTTACCTACGTAAAAACTGGAGCATTGAGTACAAAAGCCTAAACAGACAACTCCTTTCGTACCACAGTTGTAATGGTGTTCAGCCCTGAATTTAAACCTCCTAGAGGGAATGAAAAACGAACTGTCGTTATGTACATAAGGGCATTGCTTACATGAACCAAACTTATACGTTCCAAGTTTTGAATAAACCCTTTTATTGTCCACACCAGGTCTGATCTCAAAGAGACCCTTGAGGTTCGTGTCCCTTTTCCTAATAAAATGGGGATGCTCCTTAACAATCTGTTTGAAATCATCATGTTGTACCAAAATTGGCCAATATTTTTTAACTGATTGTTCAATTTTTAAGGAATCACCAGAAAAGGTATACACAAAACTGTTTTGGTATTCAATCTGTTCCAATGGTTTTGAAAGAATGCCACCAGATGCCCCCTTACCTAACAGAGGGCAGTAAATAGCCTCCCTACCAGCAGTAACCTCCTCAGCCAAATTACTTACTAAGTGTGCTGGGTAACATCTTTCATCAAAAAGTTGCTTTAGCAAGTTAACCTCTTCAAGAAAAAGCTCCATTGTGCTACACATCCTTGAAGCACGTATAAGTTGAACCTTCACAATACCCTTCTTCTGGTGGAAGGGGTGGCCACTGTTGAAATGTAGGTAGGAATTAGAAAAGGAGTTTTTCCTATATATCTTAGATTGGAAAGTACCATTACTGACAACTTTAAGAAGGGCAACATCAAGATAATGCAAATAATCATTATTTACTTTGTAAGTAAAAGATAGAAAGGGAGTGGGAGAATTGATGTAAACCATAAAGTTTAAGAATTGATCTAAAGAGCCATCCCATAACAAACAAATATCGTCCAGGTATCGTTTATAGTGGGTGATATGTTGAACCCAATGCGTGGAAAAAACAAATTTGTTTTCCCAGTGGTGTAACACTATGTTTGCATAACTAGAAGCACAAGCTGTGCCCATTGCTACACCCTTTTTATGTTTGTAAGTGTCACCCTTAAATAGATGAAATTGTTTTCTAGGACAGTCTCCATAAATTCAACCAGTAAACCAATCGTGTTAGACCCTAACCCAGATTCAGCAGCTAGAATATTGTTGAACCATTCCAGACCTACAGCATGAGGGATACTGGGGAATAATTCAACTATGTCAATAGTGGCCATTAAAAGCTCTGGTTTATAGAGATTTTGCTGGATGCCTGAGAGAAAGTCCCATGAATCTTTGCAAACATGAGGTAAAGTGAAAGCAAATTTGTTGATGGTAAAATCAATGAATTTTCCTAAGGGCTCTGTTATTCCCCCAGCTCCTGAGACAATAGGTCTAAAGTTCAAAGGGTCTAAGCCCTTGTGTGTCTTGGGAATTCCAAAAATTGCAGGTATCCTTGGGTTTCTAAGATAGAGATAATTATATAGTTTTTCATTTATCACACCCTGTAATAAATGATCCATGAGTAAATAAGAAATTTTAGAATGTGCTAAATTTAATTCATTCCTAGAAACCAGTTCATACCGCTCAGTATCCTGCAACATATTGTGAATGTGGGTGTCGTTTATCATGTTATACATTAAAACTACGCCTCCACCCTTATCTGGCTTCATCACCCAAATGTCTTCATCACCAAGCCTCTTGATTAACTGACCAAGTTCTGGTCTAAAATTAACCGATGGTATGTGAGACCTGTTCAAACAAAAGTCTCTTAAATCTGCCTCCACCAAACCTTCAAATAATTTTAACAGTGGGTTTAAGGGTGGGTTAAATGTGCTAGGCATAGAAAGCCCTTCATTAGTCTGAAATTGACCTTTAAAATAAAAAGCAAGATTCAAGCGTCTAACAAAAAGCTTCAAATCAACTAAAATAACTCTACGTGAAGGTACAAAGTGAAGCCCTTTTGTAAAAAGCTCAAAAAAGTCGTCAGAGATGTTGATATCAGTATAATTGTATATAACAAAATTATTCTTTTTAGTTAAAACACAATTGTCATGAGATCTTCTGAAAGCTTCATCAACAGAAATCCTATCAAATACATCACCTAAACTTATTATCTGCATGCTCTGTTCCACATCTGCGGTTGATGCATTACATTCCTCCCCCCTGGTCTGCCCGGGGGATAGTGAAAATCCGATAGGCTACTCTGACTATTTTTCTGAGCAAGTCTCTCACCTCTTCTTGGTATCTCTAGTTCAGCACTTGGGACATTGTCATTAAAAACCATGTCACTATTTTGGTTATGAAACTGTTTGGTGTCCTGCCTATTTCTACCCAACAAAGGGTAGGCCTTACCCTCCCTGTATTCTTTAAGGTCACGCTCCAGTTTCCTGATTTTACGGTTCACAATTTTTAAACAATATTGATCTACTTCATTAAAAACACGATCATATTCTCTTTTAACACCTAAAAAATTCTTACTCTTCACCACAGAATCATTAAGTGATGTTACTTCTTTAAGTAATAAACCTGCTTTTTCCTCATAGTCCCTTATCATACATTCTAGCATTTCAAGCCCTGCTTTGTCAAAGATTTTAACCAAGCTGTTATAAAGAGATGAACCAGCCACAGCATTGTTTGGAAATTTATAGCAGCGTAACCCCTTCGGGACACGCTGCACAAGCAAACATTCTTTCAAATAATCTATTTCTAATTGCGTGCTCTTAAATGCATACAACTTGTCACTGAAAGTTTTAAAGTCATGTTCAGCACAACTACTCATGCTGTTGTTAACAGTAACAGTACCTTGTTTGAATTGAAATTGTTTTTCAGTCCATGAAGTAAAACTGAAATCTTTTTTCACAGAATTACTCTTAGCGTTGCTGGCGCTGACCGGGTGCAATTGCTGCTCCTGTGGATCGGTGTAGCCCAATAAAATCCCGCCAGGAACTTCCGCTGTTGGGGAAACTCTGTTGTTAAGCCCCATAGTTGCTGTAGCAAATAAACCTAGTCCATTTTGTTGGTTACCAGGCAATGAAGTCCCAGAACTTGTGGATTCAGAGTTTAGGGACTTAGTCAATTGAGTTAAAAGAAACAAAATCTGTTTAAATTCACCACGCGTAACTGGTGCATCATCAGTTTCGTCCCTTAACAATAATGGTGTGTCAGAGAGACTAGATTGTTCAGTTCCTTCAGCCATGGATCAGTAAAACCAGGAAACCAAAACCAAATTAGATCCGAACCAGACCAAGAACAAAATGATGCATCCAAAGGCTCAACAGGAACAAAAAATTCAAAATGACTTAAATAAAATAGAAGTTATGTACTCCCCATAACGTTCCATCTGAGTAGATACTTCATTTGTCTGCAACCTGTGGGATTCGGATCCGACCTCGGATCCGAGCCGGCAGCTTTCCAAGCTTCAAGATCCGAGCTCCTAGCTCCTCCCCCCTACCCATAATCCCATGCTACCAACCACATTACCTCAGATCGGTTATTTTGCCCTATAAGCTAAAGACGGAGAGAATTCTCCACAGGACAATATTTTACCGAGGTTCGGGGGGTGGCAGGGGGGGTCTGGTGCAGACAAATGAAGTATCTACTCAGATGGAACGTTATGGTGAGTACATAACTTCTATATCTGAAGTAGTTACTTCATTTGATCTGCAACCTGTGGGACAGAGTCCCCAGCTTACCTAAAAGCCCTGGGTGGTCCCTACGGAAGAATATTCTGAAGCACCGCGGAGCCAAAGGAAGCCCTACTTCTGGAGATCATGTCCAGCTTGTAATGAGAAATGAACGTATGGGAAGAGGACCAGGTAGCCGTTGAGCAAATATCGTCAACTGGAAATCTAGACCAAAACGCTGTTCAGGTAGCCACAGATCTGGTAGAATGTGCCCGAATGACAACCGGAGCTGGTCTCCCAATTGAAATGCATGCCTGTCTGATACATTGAGAAATCCAATTTGCTACTGTCACCTTAGAAATTGGTTTGCCCATGGCTGATTTAGCATAAGAAACAAACAACTGGTCTGACTTGCGGAAATCTTTAGTCCTATGCAAGTAAAAACACAGTTGCCTGTGTACATCCAATTTGTGCAATGTGTATTCACCTTTGTTTTGGAAGCTAGGAAAGAAAACAGGGAGGTTAATAGATTGATTAATGTTAGATTCTGTGGCTACCTTAGGAAGAAAAGAAGGATTAGTCCTGAGGGCAACCCTATCTTTGTGAAAAATAAGGTATGGATACTTAATGCACAAGGCTTGTTGCTCTGATACCTGCTTGGCAGAGGTAATCGCTACCAAGAAGGCTGTCTTCCAAGATAAGAATTTTAAGGGCACAGAGGCCGCAGGTTCGAAAGGTGGTCCTGTTAATGCTTGTAAGACCAAGGTAAGATCCCATGGAGGCATAGCCGGTTTAATTGGAGGCTTTAAGAGGAACACGCCTTTTAGGAAGGCTTTGCATATTTTAGCTGATGCCAAAGAACTTATGCCATCTCCCACATGATAATGAGAGATGGCTGCAAGTTGAACTTTAATGGTGGACGCACTAGCTCCCTGTTCAAAAAGGAGGGATAGAAAGTCCAGAATGGTGGGAATAGGAACCGTAAAGGGATCTAATTCCTTACCCTTTGCCCAGATGCAAAAACGTTTCCATTTATTGTTGTAGAGTTTTCTGGTGGATGGCTTATGAGCTGCCACCAGAATAGCCTTAACTGGGGAAGAGGAGGAAGAGGAGGATATGCATAAAGAAGACCGGGCGGCCAAGCATGAACCAAGACGTCCCTGGGAGATTCCCCTTTGGGGGGAACTATCACGAAGTACTCGCTGCATTTTGAGTTTAGGGGAGAGGCAAAAAGATCGCAGTGAGGTTGACCCCATTTGTGGAATATCTGTTTCGCGACAGAGGGATTCAGAGACCACTCATAAGGGCTGAGAAATACCTGACTTAGGCTGTCTGCTAATATGTTGGTCCGTCCCGGAATGTGCATTGCTATCAGAAAGCGGTTGGTGGAAATAGCCCATTCCCACACTCTCATGGCTTCTCGACACAGGGGGTAAGACCTGGTCCCTCCCTGTTTGTTTATGTACCAGACCACGGACACGTTGTACATCTGGATTGCAATAGTCCCCAGAGGTAGAAGGTGATGGAGAGCTTGCAACGCCAATAGCACTGCCCTCATCTCTAGGACATTGATATGCAATGCAGTCTCTAGAGGAGTCCACGTTCCTTGGACTGACTTGCCTGCATAATGCCCGCCCCACCCAAGGCAGGAAGCATCCGTGGTCAACGTGGCTTCGACTGGGGGGATCACAAAGGGTCTCCCTTCCTTGAGTTCTTCTGCCAGCAGCCACCAAAGTAGGGAGTCCCTGCATGCCCTGCTCAGGGGAATCGGCATGTCTAAAGGATAGGTCAACAGAGACCATTGGACCTAGAGAGTCCTCTGTAATACACGCATCCACAGACGGGCATGGAGAGAAAGGCCGATCGCTGTCGACATAGATCCTAACACCCTCAGGACTAATTCTGCTGGGGGGGGTTGGGCTCTGAAGAATATCCAAGACTTGGCGGTACAGACTGTTTATTCTGGTCAGTGTGAGAACCACTCTGGAGATTTGAGTATCCAACCTGGCCCCTATGAAATCTAGGGCTTGAGTTGGGCACAGGCAGGACTTCTTTAAATTGACTGAGATGCCCAATTGAGCAAACAGAGATAGGGCATAGTCTCTTGCTGTAACCAGAAGATGCTTGTTGGGGGCGGTGAGGAGCCAATCGTCCAGGTAAGGGAACACCTGAATGCCCTGGAGTCTCAGGTGGGCTGCTACCACTGCCATGACTTTGGTAAACACTCTGGGGGCTGAGGTTAGGCCAAATGGAAGAACCCTGAACTGATAATGACTGGCTCCTAGCCGGAAGCGGAGGAATCTCCTGGACCGTCTGTCCATTAGTATATGGTAGTACGCGTCCTTGAGATCCAACGAGCACATCCAGTCGTTCTCCTGCAGAAGGGGGAGAATAGATTGGAGGGTGACCATCCAGAACTTTTCCTTGGGTATGAACAGGTTCAGGGATGAAAGGTCTGGGATGTGTCTGAGGTCCCCCGTTTTCTTTGGCACCAGAAAGAACCTGGAGTAATAACCCGATCCGGACTGATCTGGGGGGACGGGCTGGATGACTCTTTTTGTTAGCAACTGCGAAATTTCTAAAGTTGCGGACTCCCTTTGATGGGGTGGAACATCGGGGAGATGTTTGGGCTTGGGGGGGGGGGTGCAAGAACGGTATCGTGTAACCTCTGGATATAATCCGGAGCACCCATCGATCGTTTGTAATGGACTCCCACTTTGATCGGTGCTCTGATAATCGCCCCCGACTGCCTCCAGAGAGGGACAGTCGGGCAAGCCCTCAGGGCTGTTGCGTGGGTCCCTCTGAGAAAGGTTCTCTCGACCCGAAGTTGCGCGGGCCCCCTCTGCCTCTGGGCCGGCGTCCACCTTGTCCTCCTCTGCCTCTAGAGGATGAGTTGTCCGCAGCAGGACGGGATTGCTGAGATTTTCGAAACCACAGCATCTTTTTCCCCCTCTGATTCCTAGAAAAGGATCTTTGGGGGTTAGAGAAGCGGAGTCCGACGGCCGACAGCGTCTTCCCATCCTTCTTGCTTTGGACAAGCGTGTCGCGAACTGCTGGGCCAAATAAGGCCGAACCATCATATGGGGCGTTCGCGAAGGACACCTTGAAGGGATCCGTGAAGTCACAGAGGCGGAGCCAGGAGTGCCGTCTTAAGACTACTCCCGCTCCGCTGGCTCTAGCAGCTCCTTCCATGGCATGAGAAAGAAGCCACATAGATGTATTTGAGATGGACTTTAGAGTGGCCATTCGAGTCTCAAAACCCTTCTTGTCCGAGACCAACATGGACTCCGGAGGGGCTGCCGTGTACTCCTTGATTAGGTCACGTTGCAGCCGGATAGTGTGTGCCATGTAGTTAGCGACCTTATGGCAAAGGTTGCTGTCGCAAACATCCACTTCCCAATCTGGTCCAATGCTCAGGACTCCTTGTCCGGCGGATGGACTGAGGAACTTTCTTGGGCAAGTTCTCTCTTAGCGGCAGCCGCCACCAACATAGCATCAACCGGTGTGCCTTTGGACCAAGTAGGTCTATCAGAAGGAGGGCTATCACCTTATCCGGGCGTCTAGGGATAGGATCCATGGTGTCGAGCTCCTTCCAAGCCCTGGTGGTAATTAAGTCCACAAAGGGGTCGGCTGGGGGGGACGCCCAGGAGGTAGATGGGCCTGCCTCAAAGGCCTCCAGAAATACAGATTCGTCCAGGGAGGGTTTTTGGGCAGACCACCTCCCTCTTATACGCAACATTTCCATGATGTCTCCAAATGAGACATCTTCGGGGGTGACCTTGGGGAACCCTCCGTATCCTCCAAATCCGTATCCATAGTAATGGACTCGGGGGAGTCCAGGTGCCACCTTTTGCACTGGTGCTTTTGAGGTCCCTCTTCGGCGGGACTGTCCGAAGAAGGCTCGTCCACCGGGTGTTGTTCCTCCCTGGGAACTAACTGGAGACTTTGGGCAGGCTGTCCAGATGGACGGATGATGGAAGACAGACCCTGATACAGTGGGGGTACAGGTGGATCCAAAGGCCCGATCGGGGACCTGGATGATCTCAACAGTACCCTCTCAACCACCTCAACAGCCGAAGGAGATTCGCCATCACCAGCCTGAGAAAGCAACCTCCTCGGCTCCGAGGAGACGATCGGGGTCGGAGCCGAAGCAATCAGATCCGAGGTGGCGGTGCGCTCCAACCCAATCAGCGCCGAAGACACAACCACCCCCTCAGATCCGATGCTCAACCCTCGGCCCCGAGAGCTTGGATCCGACAAGCTCGAAGGTATAGTCGGCGTCGAAGAGACCAACCCTGTCGGCGCCGACGTATCCCCGGATCCGAAAGGGCCTGGATCCGACAACTCCGAGACCCGAAATCGGGTCGGAGAAGGAGCGATCGGGGCAAAGATGGGGGCCACCGTCCCTCCCAAAGGGGGGGGGCAAGAGCATCCCCATCTGCATCTGGGTCTGCAAAAATCTTCGCATCATCCGATCCATGTCTGCCTCGGAGATGCTTCTAGTGGACCGCGAAGAGGTAGTCGAAGCAGGCCGGGAAGGTCACCTCGAAGACCTCGAGGGAGACCTATCCTCCTCCTCCGGCTCCGGAGAAAAAGAAGGAGAACGGAGCCGAGAGGACAAGGATCCGGAGACCCTCTCAGGGGACTTAAGCAACTTCTCAGGCGGAGCCGAGGGATGAGACTCGGCCCGTCTTTTAGTAGAATGACTTTCCCTCTCTCTATGCTTTTTCTTCTCCTTATGAGAAGAAGACCCAGACTCCACAGAGCTAGTACCAGATAAGGGAGGTTGAGTCCCGGGTACAGCTACCGGAGTGGCCGGCGCCGAAGCTACAGAAGTAGCTTGGGCCCGGCTGGGAGAGGAAGAAGAAGCCGACTCCTGAGGGAGTTTTCCCGCCAGGATCAGCTTGTTCTTCCTGTCCCTGAGTGCCCGAGGGTTGAAGGTCGCACAGATTTGGCAGGCCTCTGACAAATGTACTGCCCCCAGATACAAAACGCACTGAGTGTGGCCATCAGCAGGGGAAAGCTTGTGGCCACACTCAGTACACTTCAAAAAAAATAGCTTTGGATTCAGCCATTATCCTCACACACACACACCCAAACACTAAGGGGGGGAGGGGGAGAGACAATTTAAAACTAAGAGAGTTTTTTTTTTTTTTTTTTTTAAACAAGGAAGGTTTAACACACACACCAATTTACTAGAAAAAATTTCAAAGTTTTGTATAGAAAAGGAACAATCTCACCAAATGCTATTAGCTCTTCACAGAGAAGCAACCATCTTTAGCCGCGGCAAAAAATGATCTGAGGTAATGTGGTTGGTAGCATAGGATTATGGGTAGGGGGAGGAGCTAGGAGCTCGGATCTTGAAGCTTGGAAAGCTGCCGGCTCGGATCCGAGGTCGGATCCGAATCCCACAGGTTGCAGATCAAATGAAGTAACTACTTCAGATACTCTGTTTTAATGAAATGATAAAAAATTCCACATCAAGTGCTTTCGCCTGGAGGCATACCAGGCTTTTTCAAGATGAACCATGATTAAAAATTCAAGGCTTAGGTTCACAGGTTCATAGGTTCATAGGTTTATACTAGGCTATCTGCCCTAAGGCATTTATAAGCCTAGCCCAAAGTTCTGTGGCTTACGCCACCCCTTATATGAAAAAATACTGTACCCATTAGTTTGTTGTGCCTCTGTCCAGCAGTGACACAGAGGTGATTCCCGGGGTAAACCTACGATCTCCCATCCACAGGTCAAGATTTCTCTTGAACAGAGCCAGCGAGGTGCTCTGCCTCACATGGACCGGGATTTTATTCCACAGCATAGGGAGTCTCTGAGTGATAAATCTATCCCTCCAGCACGTCCTATTTATATCCGTGCTAAGGTTTAAGTCACTTGCTCTAGTGGTTTTGGTGGATTTGGATTTTTTGAAGTGGAGCATGTCCATTAATTCCGGGTTGGACATGGCCTTGTATGTCAGGCACATGTCACCTCTGAGCAGATGGTATGCGACTGAATAGAGCTGGAGTTTCTTCAATCTGGCAGCATATGGCAGATTTTGGTGTCCCTTTATCCTTTTGGTGAGGAACTTTTGGGGTCTCTCCAATTGCTGCAGATGTCGGGTGAGATACATCCCGAATGGGGCATTGTACTCGATCATTGGTCTGATAAATGAAGAGTACAGGGGAACAATGACCTCACTAGATCTGGATGTGAATCCCTTCATGATCAGGTGGGCAATGTAGAAGGTCTTTCTAACCACTTTAGCAACGTCAGTGTCAAAAGAAAGGCCACTGTCAACCTGGGTCCCCAGGTCCCTGATAACCTCTTCTGTGCTTAGTGGATTGCCACCTATATGGTAGCTTGGGGTTACCTTGTTTTTCCCGAAGGGTATGACTATACATTTGTTGGCGTTTAACTTCAGGCCATGGCTCTGGCACCAGCTATCTGTTTCCGTGAGTCCCTTCTGAAGGATATCCGTGTCCGATGCATTTTCAACTATGGCGCCCAGTTTGCAGTCGTCTGCAAACTTTGTCAGCCAAAGTCCTCCCATGTTGGCCTGTACTTCTGAGAAGTAGATGCCGAACAATAGGGGGCCAAGTACTGAGCCCTGTGGGACACCACTTGTGACTGGCTTGGAGTCTGACATAGCGCCAGCAACTCTAACCCTGTGGGTTCTGTCCTTAAGCCAGTTTGCAACCCATCTTGTGACATATGGGTTTACATTTAAGCTGGTAAGTTTTTCTACAATACCCGAGTGGGGTATTGTGTCAAAAGCCTTTGCAAGGTCAAGGTAGGCTGTATGGACTGCCTTTCCCTCATCAATTGCCTTGGTGACTGTTTCGAAGAAGTCGACCAAGTTCAAAAGGCATGATCTGCCCTTGACGAAGCCAAACTGGGTCAGGTCCAATGTCTGCAAGTTCCCTATATCTTTGTTTATGAGCTCCATTATGATCCTCTCCATAGCTTTGCAGACTAGACTTGTTAAGCTTATGGGGCGGTAATTACCAGGGTCCGTAGAGGCACCGCCTTTGTGGAGTGGGACCACAGCTGCCGTACGCCACTCCTTGGGCACATATCCTGTGGTAAGGCTGAGATTAAACAGTTGCCTTATGTGCGGGTTTAATTCCTCATTTAGCTCGTGTAGCACACAGCCGGGGACACCATCCGGTCCCATTGATGCTGTGTTTTTAGCTTTAGAGAGAGCAGCTTTCACCTGCTTAAGTACTTTTTAGCCCAAATCATGTGACTAGAATAGCAACTAATAAAGTATGCAAATCAGATGTTAAAGTGCCAACAGCAATTCATTCATTCAATGAAATTATACAATGTCTAATAACCCACAAAATTGTACTAAATAATGTAAAAACATGTGTTTAAATTACAACTCGTAATAAAAATTTTTTAGATGGGTTGTTCATTGCCAGTTACTTTGGACAACATTTTGTTTTGAGTGGATGTTTCAAACTTTGGTTAACTTTTCATATGATTAACAGAGGTCTTAGAAACCAATAGTTCTTAATAGATTTTTTAGACATAAAAATATTTTTTAAGACTGTTTTTAAGTTTTTTAAGCTTGTTTGTAGCTTTATAAAACAGTCATACATGCTTTATTACGAGTTGCAATTTAAACACATGTTTTTTCATTATTTAGTACAATTTTGTGGGTTATTAGACATTGTATAATTTCATTGAATGAATGAATTGCTGTTGGCACTTTAACATCTGATTTGCATATTTTATTAGTTGCTATTCTAGTCACATGATTTGGGCTAGAAAGTACTTAAGCCTTGAATTTTTAATCATGGTTCATCTTGAAAAAGTCTGGTATGCCTCCAGGCGAAAGTGCTTGAGTGGAATTTTTTATCATTTCATTAAAACAGAGTTTTATTTAAGTCATTTTGAATTTTTTGTTCCTGTTGAGCCCTTTGGATACATCATTTCGTTCTTGGTCTGGTTCGGATTTAATTTGGTTTTAGTTTCCTAAAAATTATATACTCACAATTACTCAATTACTATATATATATATATATATATATATATATATATATATATATGTTGTCTGTTTTCACTGCGGTGGTGGTGCTGTGGTAGCGTTGTCGCTTCACAGTAAGACGTCCTGTTCGATTTTCAGCTAGAGCATCTTCTGTGTAGAGACATGCGTGAATGGGCATACCTTTATTGAAGGTTGTGCGTCAGAGCTGGCAACTTGACACGTAAAAATCTACTGCCAATAATTAGCGGACCGGAGTTCCGCTGTGGCGACCCCTAACCAGGAAAAGCCGAAAGACACAACAACATATGTTGTCTATTTTCGTCCTTCCACAACTGATGAGTCTCGAATCCAACCTCAGATCTGACTTTGCCCACTTCTAAAGACTTGGATCTGTAGCTTAAGTTCCTCTCTTACCCATAATCCTCCTCAGCAACCGTGTTACTTCAGATCAAGTTTGCCCTCCCTTCGTTCTACAACATGTGTACAAAACAGCTACACTGTAGATAGGAAAAAAGTAGAAGAAAGTTGGAGTTCATAAATCAGCTGAGTAAGATATTTAGTCCTCAGGTTAAACTAGAAGCCTAGGAGATTGGAAAAGAATTGTGATATAGGAACGGGTATGGAGGGAGGGAAGTTGAGGAAGGACGAAAACAACACAGATGCATAATTATTGTGAGTACATAACTTTTATATTTGATGCTGCCTTTTCTTGTCTATTTTTCAACTGATGGAGCAGAATCCCCAGTTAGAGGAAAACCCAGGGTGATCCTCAAGGAAGGATATTCTGGAGTACAGCGGAGCCAAACGCTGCTTTGTTCCAGGATAGGATGTCCAATTTGTAGTGAGCAACAAATGTATGTGAATAAGACACCACAAATATCACCAATAGAAACCATCGACCAAAAGGCAGATGTGGCCACTGATCTGGTAGAATGAGCCTTAGGAGGTCTGGGAAGTGTCAATCCATTTTTGTCGTACACAAAAGAAATACAATCAGTAAGTCACTTGACTAAAGCCACCTTTGAGACAGATTTCCCTAGTTTGGCTTTGGAAAAGTAAATAAATAGTTGCTCTGATTTTGTGAAATAGTTTGTTCTGTGTATATAGACTCAAAGTCGCCTATGCATATCCTGAAGATGAAGAATGCATTCTCCTTTAATGGAAAAATTTGGAAAGAAAACTGGAAGGCTGATTGATTGGTTCACAGCTGTTTCTGAAGACACCTTATACACAAAGGAAGGATTCATGTGGAGACAGGCTCTGTCCTTATGAAAAATTAGATATGATGGTTTAGATGAGAGTGCCTGGAGTTCTGATATACATCTAGCTGAAGTGACTGCAACCAGGAAAATGGTTTTCCATGATGATCATCATCATCATCTTTTGGCTTTTCCCATTAGGGGTCACCACAGAGGATCATCTCTTTCCATTTCTTCCTATCCTCTGCATCTTGCTCTGTCACACCAACTGCCTGCATGTCCTCTCTCACTGCATCCATAAACCTTATCTTAGGCCTTCCTCTTTTCCTCTTACCTGGCAGCTCCATCCTTAGCATCTTTTTCCCAATATACCCATCATCCCTCCTCAGCACATATCCAAACCAATGCAATCTCGTCTCTCTTGCCTTGTCTCCAAACGGTCCATGATAAAAAATTTAAATCTACCATGGTCACTGGTTGAAAAGGAGGCTGAGGTAAGGCTTGTAGGAGAATATTCAGATCCCATGGTGGAGTAGGATTTTTAATGGTGGAATTGAAGTAAGATGGTACCTATAAGAAAAGCTTTACACAATCTAGCTGAGGCCAAAGACCACTGTGTATGTCCTACATGAAAATTGGAGATAGCTGCAAGTTGAATCTTTACAGTTCAATAATTAGCACCATTTCTAAAAATGGAAGCAAGGAAATTCAGAAGAGCTGAAATGGGTGCTGAAAAAGGATCTGTTTGTCTCTGTCCAGCCCGAACAGAGAATCTTTCCATTTACTCTTATACACTTTTCTTGCAGAATCTTTTTGAGAAGATATAGGGATGTGTCTGACTGAGAATGGAAATCTGGACAGTCTAGGCATCATTGGAAGTGAAGAAACTATGCAGTCAGTGTGAGGGTCTGAATGCCTGGAAGAGTTATTTCTGATGAGTGAGAATGAAGATTCTGGGTTGCATCCAACACTCAAGGGGCTATACAAGTTGAGGCCACAGAAAGGGGAACCATACTTCTTGAGGCCAAAAGGAGCAATGGGATTACTTTGCACTTCTGGTACAATGCTTTCTGTAGGAATTTTGGGATTAGTGGAACAGGAGGAAAAGGGTGTAGGAGTCCCGGGGCCAATGATGGATGAGAGAGTCTTTCAGTCAATCCCTTTCTGGGGGAACAAGGGTGAAGTACCTGCTGCACTTGGAGTTGAGTGCGGAAGCAAATAGATCACAGTATGGTTGTCACCACTGAAAGAAAATAATTTCTACCACCATATGATTGAGAAACTATTTGTGAGATAGTAATGTGGACCTGATCAATTTGTCTATTAGAATGCTGGACTTCTCTGAAATGTGCTTTACCAGAAGAGATTGCCCACTGCTAAACTCTCATCACTTCTCGATCTTGGGGGTAGGACTTGGTTCCCCCTGTTTCTTGATATACCAAACAACTGACATAGTGTGTGTCTAGACAGCAATCATCGCTGGAGGAAGAACATCCTGAAAGGCCTGCAATGCTAATAGGACTGCTCTCATTTCCAGGATATTCATGCAAAGATTGGCTTTCTGATTGTACCAAGTGCCTTGGATCATCCTTCCCAAGGAATGCCATCCCCCCACCCTAGTTGGGAGGCATCTATGGTCACTGTGGCTATGGAAGGTGGAAGGAAGGGCAACCCTAAGAAATTTCTCTTGCGGTGATCCACCAAGAAACATGTTCTTTGCAAATTCCCATAATAAATATTGGAGCAGACACAGGATGCTGTCTGATAGACCATTATATTGCCAGTGTCCACTGAAGAACCCTCATATAATATCTTGCTTTTGGTATCAGAGTTAAAGAAGCTGCCATGAATCCTAGAAGTTGCAAAATCAACCCTGTTGATGGGGAAGGATGAGATAGTAACCAGGATGCTTGGTCCTGTAATGTGTTTATCCTTGATTGAGGAAGATTTGCTATTTGCATGACCCTGTCCAGATGAGGAGGAATAAACTCCAGGAATTGAGTGGAGGAGAGTTGAGATATAGCATAGTTCATTGTAATGCCCAGTTAGAGACAGAGTTGGAGCAAGTAGTCCCGGCTTGAATCAAAAATGCTTGGTGGGAGCAGAGAGGAGCCAGTTGTTGAGATAATAAAACACCCAGAATCCTAGCACTCTCAAGTGAGCTGCTACTACTGCCAAGCACTTGGCGAACACCCAGGGGGGCTGTAGTGAGACCAAAAGATGGAGTTCTGAATTGATAATGACTGGCTCCCAATTGGAAGTGAATTATTAGCATGGACTGCCTGTTTATTTTTATGTGATAGAATGCATCATGGAGCTCTATCGAGCACACCCAATCATCCTTGGGCAGAAGTGGCAGAATGGACTGAACAGTGACCTTTCGGAACTTGGAGCATGTGACATATTGGTTTAAATTGCCGAGATCCAGGATGGGTCTCAGTTCCCCGGTTTTCTTTGACACGAAAAAGAACCTTGAATAAGTTTGAAATCCTTGCCGGTCTCGGGGGACCATTTGGATGGCTCTTTTTTCCAGCAGTATTTGAATTTCTATGACTGCTGCCTTTCCTTACTAGTTAGAATGTCTGGGAGCTTTGTAGAACAACTTAGGGGCTCTAGGGAAAAGGGTATATAATATCCCCTGGAAATGATCCACTGCATCCAAGTGATTTTGATGATAGCTGTCCAGGTTTGTAGATGCAGGGATAAGTGACCCCGACTGCCTCCAGAGTGCATCAGTCGGGCAACTATTTGGGGGTGCTGATACAGTTTCTCAGAAAAGAGAGCTCTGAATTCCTGATTTTGCAGGCCTCCTCTGCCACATGAGCATTGTCTATTATTAGAGTCCCCCCTGCCACAATGGATCTGCCCCTATAGGATTCCTGGGAACAGCCTTGCGATTTCTGGAACCACATTTTCCTGCCACCTCTCTGATTCCTAGAAATGCTCTTTGTGGCATAAAAAAATGGATCCCTAGAGGAGATAATGTCGTCTCATCTTGTTCTTTCCTAGATAGGGTTTCTTTAATGTTGGGAACAAATAAGGTAGCTCCATCAAGGGAATCATTGATGAAGGATGACTTAAAAGTCTCCACAAACTCATAGAGGTACATCCAGTCATGCAGTCTCAAGGTTATTCCTGAACCCGCAGCTCTCTAAGCACCTTCTAAGATGTATGAAATAAGCCTCATACAAGTATTTGAAAGGGATTATAGGGTGGCCAGATGCACAGAAACAGTCTCCTGGTCTTCTGCTGACATGGACCCAGACAGGGCATTGGAAAACTCTTTGATCAAGTAGCTCTGAAACCTTGTGACATGTGACAATTAATTCAGCAACCTAAAGGCAAAGGTCACTGATGCATACACATGCTTTCCAAACTTGTCCAATGCCCTCAACTCTCTGTTGGGGGGATGAAAGTTAGAACTTTGCTCCACAAGTTCTTTCTTGTTGGCCGCTGCTACTAGAGTAGCATCAATTAGGAGAACCTTGCTCCAATGGGTCCAATCTTTTGGTGCAAATAAATACTTATCCGGTTGTATGGAGATTGGATCCATGATATCCAGATCCTTCAATGCCCAGCAGGAGATGAAGTCTACTATCTTGTCCACCAGGGGGACTACCCAGAATGTAGCTGAGCTGGCTCCAAAAGCCTCAAGAAACACTGACTCCTTTTGAGAAGTGGAGGTTCAGAAAACCAACCACCTTTCTGTCTCAAAAGCTCAAGTATTTCATTGAATGAGACATCCTCAATGGGTGACCTGGGAACCCTTCCCCTCTCTGAAGTCAGTGTCTTCTGAGGGATTCCTCTGAGGGAATTTAAGTGCCTTCTCTTGCATGTATGCTTCCAAGGGGGCTCTTTAGCCAGATGTTCTGGAAAGGGCTTGGAAGTGTGAAGTGAGTCCTGAATGAGGACCGTCTCAAGACTTGTATGAGCTGGCTGCCCTGATGCAACAGAATGTATAGGTTCTGAGACCACAGCAGACAGAAGTGGAGGGGGTGAACCCAAGGGGGGCAAGTATGCCTTGTCCGCAGTGGCACAGAAAACTCTCTCTACTACTTTGAAGGCTGAGGACATAGGAAAGGCAACAGCCACCCTGGTAGAAGCCAAAGACAGCTGCCCAGGATGACTCAGAACATCACCAGGACTCTGCCTTGAGGGAGAAGTTGGAGCCGAGCTGTACAGCACAGAGGCTCTGAGAGGAAAAGATGACTCTGAGGGCATTGGAGTCAACCTTAATCCCCTGGATCTAGTACTGACAATTCAGCTCTGAGATCCCTCTGGCTCTGACATGGTTCAAGCAGACTGGTTCAGAGATGCAGTCAGAGTCAAAGAAGGCCAAGCCTTCAAATCCAACATAGACAGACTCAGTATTCTTGAGTCAGATGGCTCCAAAATCAAGGGACAGATCAGAGTAAGAATCAGCAACTGGGAAGACGAACAATGACAGGCTCATCGGTCTGACGGTATTACTCCCAACTGACTCTGGGTCCAAAGAAACTTGAATCTCATCAGCCTGTTGACATCCACTTTAGTTAGGCTCCTAGATGACCTCAGAGATGATGAGGTGGAATGTGGCCTGGACCCTACACAGTTCGGGTTTGTAAAAGGCAGATCATGTCTCCTAAACCTGATTGACTTCTTTGAAGCAGTCACTAAAGCCACAGATGAGGGTAAGGTGGTTCACACAGCTTATCTAGATCTCGCCAAGACTTTTGACACCATCCCCCACTCTGGAATTATAGATAAGCTCACTAAACTAAGTATAAATCCCTATGTCACAAGATGAGTTGCCAACTGGCTCATGGACAGAACCCACACTGTGAAAGTAGCAGACTCCAAATCCGACTTCAGACGAGTGACAAGTGGAGTACCACAGGGTTCAGTCCTGGGTTCTCTCCTGTTTGGTATCTATTTCTCTAAAGTAAAGGCTAACACAAAAGGTCTTTGGCTAACAAAGTTTGCAGATGACTGCAAACTAGGAGCCATAATTGAAACTCCTAACGATGTGGACATACTACAAAAGGGCCTCACTGAGACAGATGCCTGGTGTCAAAGCCATGGCCTGAAGCTCAATGCCAAAAAGTGTATTGTCATCCCCTTTGGTAAAAACTCTGTACCCATGAACTACCACATAAGTGGTAGACTACTTAACACCGAAAGTGTGATAAGAGACCTTGGGACACAGGTGGACAGTAGTCTCTCCTTTGATAATCACATCGCCACAGTGGTCAGGAAATCCTTCTACGTGGTTCACCTCATCACAAAAGGTTTCTCATCCAGAAAAAAAGAGGTTATTGTTCCCCTCTACTCATCACACATTAGACTCATTATAGAGTACAATGTCCCTTTTGGTATGTACCTCACAAGATATCTACAACAACTAGATAGACCTCAGAAATACCTCACAAAGAGGATTACTGGCCTCAAACAGATGCCCCACGCAGACTGTCTCAAAAAATTCCAGCTTTACTCCGTCGCATACCGCCTACTCGGAGGCGATCTCTGTCTAACATACAAAGCTATGTCAATCCCAGAGCTGTTGGACATGCTTCACTTAAAGAAATCCCAATCCCTCCAAGCTACATGCTCTAGGGACCTAAACCTTGTCACCACAATAAACAGAACATGCTGGAGGGATAGAGTCCTGTCCCAGAGACTTCCCATACTCTGGAACAGACTACCTATCTATGTCAAACAGAGCTCCTCATTAGCAATCTTCAAGAAAAATCTTGATGATTGGGTGGGAAATAGGAAATTCACCCCAGGGATCACTTCTGTGGCTCTACTCGACAGCAGCACAGGAAAATAATTTTCTTGGGTGGCAAAAGCCAGGGTACCTTTTTGACTAGGCTTATATAGGCCCTAGGGCTAATAGCCTAGTACCTACCTATGAACCTATGAACAACTTTTTGTAGTCTCTTGTAGAAAAGGTGAGTGGATCCAAGAAGATATCGGCCAGCGGTGAAGAAAGAAGAGTGGTGAGCCGGTGATTTAGTCTTAGATGTTGTCAGATCTGATGGACCTGACGAATACGATGATTTTAAAAATTTTTTCAGGTAAAGAACCTGAAACAGCAGAAGAGGAAAGATCAGGGGATTGTTTCCTTCCTTCCTTCCTTACTCTTGCTCAAAGAATCCCCTTTGGCCTTTTCAGGAAGCTTCTTGGAAAGGGGAGCTCCAGCAGACACAGAAGCAGAGGTAGAAGGGTGTGATGAGGTAGAAGGCAAAAGACCCTTCAAAACCAACTTATTGTGGCATTCAACTGGGCATGGTATTTGAAGCTCACACAACTGTCACAGTCTGTATCCAAATATTCATAGGTTCATAGGTTCATACTAGGCTATCTGCCCTAGGGCATTTATAAGCCTAGCCAGAGTGTGTTCGGCTTTTGCCACCCATTTTAAATGAATTTTGCTATGCCCTTTTTCGAGGTTAGTATACTATGCCTCTGTCTAACAGTGACACAGAAGTGATACCTGGGGTAAACCTACGATCTCCCATCCACTCATCAAGATTCCTCTTGAAGAGAGTCAATGAGGGACTCTGCCTAACCTGGACTGGGATTTTATTCCAGAGTGAAGGGAGCCTCTGGGTTATGAATCTGTCCCTCCAGCATGTCCTATTTATTTCAGTGCTGTGGTTCAAGTCTCTCAAGTGCATAGCTCGATGGGATTTGGATTTTCTGAGGTGCAGCATGTCCATTAATTCTGGGCTGGACATGGCTTTATACGTCAGGCACAGATCGCCTCTGAGCAGGCGGTATGCCACTGAGTAGAGCTGTTGTTTCTTTAACCGGGCAGCATATGGCATCTGTTTGAGCCCTTTGATCCTCTTGGTGAGGTACTTTTGGGGTCTTTCCAGTTGCTGCAGGTGTCTGGTAAGGTACATCCCAAAAGGGGCATTGTACTCAATTATGGGCCTGATGAGGGATGAGTAAAGAGACACGATGGCCTCCCCTGATCTAGATGTGAATCCCTTCATGACTAGGTGGGCTATATAAAATGTTTTTCTAACCACTTTGGCCACGAGGTTTTCAAATGAAAGATTGCTATCAACTTGGGTCCCCAGGTCCCTAATTACTTCTTCTGTACTTAATGGATTACCACCTATGTGGTAATTTGTGGGCACTTTGTTTTTGCCAAAGGGGATGACTATACACTTTTTGGCATTTAGCTTGAGGCCATGGCTCTGGCACCAGTTGTCTGTTTCTATGAGGACCTTTTGTAGGATGCTTGTGTCGGCTGGAGAGTCAATTATGGTGCCTAGTTTGCAGTCATCTGCGAACTTGGTCAGCCACAGTCCTTCCATGTTGGCCTGTACCTCCAAGAAATATATACCGAACAAGAGAGGTCCCAGGACTGAGCCTTGTGGGACACCACTTGCAACTGGTTTGGAGTCTGACATGGCTCCAGCAATTCTAACCATGTGGGTTCTGTCCTTGAGCCAGTTTGCAACCCATCTAGTGACATAGGCGTTTATATTTAAGCTGGTGAGCTTATCTATAATGCCCGAGTGGGGTATTGTATCGAAGGCTTTTGCGAGGTCCAGGTAGGCTGTGTGAACCACCTTCCCCTCATCAATGGCCTTGATGACTGCTTCAAAGAAATCAACCAGTTTAAGAGGCAGGATCTGCCCTTAACAAAGACGAACTGGGTAGGATCCAGTGTCTGTACATCCCCAATATCTTTATTTATGAGGTCCATGATGATCCTTTCCATACCTTTGCAGACCAAGCTAGTCAGGCTTATGGGGCGATAGTTTCCAGGATCCGTTGAGGCACCACATTTATGGAGAGGGACCACTGTTGCTGTATGCCACTCTTTGGGTACATATCCTGTAGTAAGGCTGAGCTTGAACAGTAGTTTTATGTTTGGGTTTAGCTCTTCTTGGAGTTCATGTAGGATGTAGCCCGGGACACCGTCTGGTCCCATTGATGCTGTGTTTTTTGCTTTGGAGAGGGCGGCTCTTACCTGAGCATCTGAGATGTCATGGAGGTAGCATTCTGCTGGGATAGATATTTGCCCTTTTGGTGTGGAGGAGGGGGAGAAGTTTGTGCTGAACCTGTCATCTAGGATGTTGGCAATGTCTGTGGGTTCGGTGTATTTTTTATCATTTTGGACTAATTCTGAGCATATCTGGGAATACCCACCCAGGTTCCTAACATAACTAAAGAAAGCCTTGTGATTATCCTTAGTGTCCTGTGCAATTTTTCTCTCGAAGCTGGCCTTAGACGATTTTATGAGTGCCTGTAGTTTTTTGCTAATACTGATTAGAGATGCCTTCCCTTTTTGGGATTTTGCTCTATCATGTAGTAGCTTCCTCCTTCTATTGTATAGTTTGTTTATGGCTGAGGTCCACCAGACAGGACGCCTGCCTTTGGAGGATTTGGTCTTGGTTTTATTTGGGATTGCATGATCCATGCATTCCTGAAGGTGTTCATAGAATGCGTTTATAAAGGATTCTGCAGTCTGGGACGTATTTTCCACAGGCCCGGGGGCTTTGAAGGATTCCACCTCAGTTTTGAGGAGTGTGAAATTTGCTTTAGAGAAGTTTTTCACTGTGGTTTTCTGGGAAGTGGGTGGGGTCAGGATGTGAATACCCAGTGAGATTAGTTTATGGTCTGATCTTACCAGTGAGGGATACACTTCTGGTCTGGAGCATAGAGCCCTCATGTTGGTGATGATCAGGTCCAGTATGTTTTCCCCTCTTGTGGGAGTGGTAACAAGTTGTTCCATAGCATTTGAGTTTATAAATTCTAGGAACCCTTGAGCTAGGGTGTTGGAGCTAGAGTAATGCTCCCAGTCTATGTTTGGATAGTTGAAGTCACCCAATATAATGTTGTTTGGACAGACCTTCATATTTTCCAGTGTTCTCAGGAAGGCCGAGTGGGGTTCCTGGGTTTGGGAGGGTGGTCTGTAGCAGGCTATAAACTGGAAGGTGGTTTTACCCACTGTTAGTTGCACATGGATAGTCTCTGATGCTTTGTGCTGTGCCACCAACCTGGAGGTGTGGGTATCTTTGACGAATATTGATACTCCCCCTCCTTTTGTGATTCAGTCCAAGTTTTGGGGCCGAAAAGCATTGTATGAGGTATAACCTGGTAGTGCTGGGGTGCTCTCGGGAGCCTTGAACCAGGTTTCTGTTACTGCACAGATATTGATGTTCTCCATGCTAAGGACAGTTTCGAGTGCATGCATCTTGAGGTTTAGACTTCTGGCATTGAGTAGCATTACTCTTAGTTTCTTAACCCTTGTGATACCTATGGAGGTGGGTTTGTCTTTTGAGCCTTGCCTAAAAAAGGCACTATGGGGGTGGCTAGAGCCTTTGCCAATATCCGAAAGCCCAGGGGTGACAGGTGCAAGCTGTCCCTAGCGAAGCATCGTGGCTTGTTCAGCATGTCATCCCAGGCTAACAGGCATTGGATCCCCTTTGAATGACACCAATACTTAAGCCAATTGTTGAAATTGATCATCTTGTCTTCATATTGTGGCATCATTCTTGGTGAGGGTAAGATGCTACTCAAGGTCAGGGTCATACCGGCTTGGGCTACATGCTCAGAGAGCTCCTCTATGTCTCTTTTCATATAGTCCAGGGAGGTATGTCTCAGGTCATTCACACCAGCATGGACAATGACTGAGTCATATTTGTACTTGCCTTGGAGTGACCTGAGTGCTTGTGTTATGTGGCAGATCTTAGCGCCCGACAGGCATCTCACTGTGACCTTCTCCTTGTTCTGCCTGGTGAGCGGGACGTCAGTGTGCCTGACGATAGAGTCACCTATTACAAGTGTATCAGGTGTGTTGTTTAGCCTTAAGGGCTGTGACTGTTCGGCACACTGGCTTTGTGAGCTATGTGTTGCACATGTTTTGTTTTGGGGTAGCGGTTGCTTGGGTGTCTGCTTTGGAGGTCTTTGCTGCTTAGGCAGATTTTTATTTAGAGCCTTCGAGTATGTTTTTATGTGTTTATGTGTTTGGTTTGCTGTTGTGGTAGGTCTATGTGAGACTGGAATTGTAGTGAGTGTGGTTTCCTTCTCCTCCTGACTGGTTACGCCAGTACTGAGTTGAGAGAGCTTAGCCTCCAGTTTGGCTATATGGTTGCATCTCTCACATGCGTTGGAATTTGTTGGGAGGAGGAGAGGGTTGTCTGTGTACATGAGGCAGTTGTAACATTGCCTCAAAATTCCCAGATTCACCAGCTGGACCACAGAGGAGATTGACAACTGACCTTTGGACATGCTAGAATAGTATTGGGAATTCCTTTATAATTTAAAAAAGGTCAATGTGGAACAAGGTACTCAAGGGGAGTTTGTGAGGGTTTAGTGCTTTTAATTTTTTAGTGCTATAGTACATATGATATGTGAAGAAGCATTGTCTGCTCAACTTTCCTAGGGAGGAGTCGTGTGTGTGTGTGTGTGTGTGTGTGTGTGTGTGTGTGTGTGTGTGTGTGTGTGTGTGTGTGTGTGTGTGTGTGTGTGTGATGCAGCAGGTGGCAGTGGGAAACACAAAACTAGTGGGAGCAGTCTGTTTGATATGGGAGATAGGGCTGTCCAAGGGGCTATGTCACTTGCAGAAGTGGGTGACGGTTTCTTACTGAATATACTGCATGCCTCTCTCATGAACACTTAAGCAGCATGCAAACAGAACATTAGGGCAGAGTATAAAAATCAACTGATGGCTGCATCCGTAACAACTGTGAAATAATTGTCTCTCATCCTGAAGGTAAAAATGGGACTGAGATCACCCAGACCTTTTTTTCCTAAGTTTATAAAGTGACTCTTACCAATGTTTTCTGATGAATGTTTCTGACAGACTTGCAGGGTCACTAACTACTGCTCTGTAAAGCAAATGTCACCGTGTTATTATTATTATTATTATTATTATTATTATTATTATTATTATTACTATTATTATCATTACTATTATTAGACTTCATAATTTTGCTGTGTTTTAACAACTGAATATATTATCTAGCATTTCTCTACTGGCCTTCTACTCTCTTCAAACAAAACCGCTGCCTCAGCAATGTCAGGGGCATAGCTAAAAGGCTTGGTCCTTCCCTCATCTTGATTTGGGAATGATGGTCTATGGGAAGACAGGAAAACATGATCTGGCTTACCTCCAATCACCTGGTCCAAGGAAGCCATCCACCAAAAGACAAACCAGCTCAGATTTATGTTAACTCAAAAGTCTAATGGAAGATCCTGCACAGTCAGTCTCCTCCATTAGAAATTATTTTTCTGCTTGTTTCTGTACTGTCCCAAAAACATGACATGCAGTAAAGAGGCATTATTCTACTTATCCAATCTTCCGTCACTTTCTCAACAAATGAGACTTTTCAGTTCACCCAAGCACATGGCATTAGATTGTGCTGAAGCTCTCTCCTCCCTAACCTGTACTGCACTGTACTTCAACCCCCTCCCAAATCCATTAGGTGGCCTGTAAGCTTCCATTCCTCTTTTAAATTTATGTGCGCGGAACATTAACCTAGAAAAAATAGAACACAGTATACCTCACTTCACCCAAATAGCTCCCAAAACAGTGGTTCCAACTTGTGGTATCCTGTACAATTTCACTTCCAATTATTTAAGTCCTCCATCTTAACATCTATAACCAAGCACGGGCCAGGTGAGTTAATCCTAGTTAACAAATTTGAAATACATGACTAGTGTGGTTCTGGCATTTCAACTGGAACGGCAATGATAAAAAAATCACTACCTAAAAATGAAGCCTGATAGTCAATATCCATATAAAAATGAGCATCATCATACCTGGTATAGTCTACTGTGCTAGAAGAGACTGTTTGCATTTCATCCTACCCTAAGAGCCATCATAACCCATTATAAAATGTAGAAAACAGACTGAGCAGAAAGTGAACATGGAAGGGTGAGTTAAGGGGCTGTCATACCTTTCCTGGTGGAACATGGAAGGGTGAGTTAAGTGGCCGTCTTACCTTTCATGTGGGTTTAAACCAAGAAAAAAATATGCAAACATTCAATGTCATTTTTTCAGGGTGACCAAAATCCTAATAAATTATAAGTTTTTCCTAGTGGAAAAGGGGAACCATCTAACAAAAGAGTCTATAACTACACTGCCAGCACACAAGTACCTGGAGAAAGGCAATCACATAGGGAAGAAAAGCTAGAAGTCTGCTATGAAAAGCATGAAACAGGACCACCAAAAATAGTAAAAACAAACTTTACTGGTTTTAGACTATATTACTCCACCTATAGTACTTGAATTAATCACATGACCAGCATCCACAACAGGCGTTTAAAGTCTTCTCCCATAATAAACAAAAAATAACAGGCAAATGTAGCAGACATCCTGTGCCTCAGTAGTATTGCTCCTTTCTGACACCAGCAAGGACAGGACATAGTCCTCAACATGTAAAGAGCTACCTCACAACATGCAGTACTCTGTATGTGACTACATACCCACATTTAGTGAGATTCACTATTCATGTTAAATCTGCATCAATGCCATCCTGTAACACATTGCACAGTACAAAACTTACCTCCTTCCAGGTTCTGCATTGCAAATCCCATAGGTCCCATTTGTTATTATCAAACCAATACAATATGATGCTGCCATACTAAAACTATACAAGTCTAGATGAATCTAATTGCCATCATATAGGGTCATATAATAACTGGAAATTGGCATGGATTTAGCAGTATATGCAAAGGATTTAAATGGAAGCAAAGTGAAAGGTAAAGACAAAATCCATAGACTTGGAAATCTCTCATCAGTCACCCAGAGTGCTTTGTACCAAGGAACCTGCTGCAGTCACTGTTACACTGTTTAAAAAATATATATATATATATCTTACTCTGAAAGTCTTGGAAGTTGGTGAAGGTGATGCTGGAGGAGACTCCGACTGTGATATACGAGTCCTGGACACATCCTTGTTCCTGGAATAGAAGGAGGATGAGGAGGAGGAGGACATGGTTCCCCCAAAATAATTGGAATCGCACAACAAAACCTTTAACAATGTAGAATTAAAGTCTGTGCGTTAATGCTTTACTGACATCAGGCTGTCTTGTTATTCACCTAAAGATGCCAATGCTCAAAGGATATCCAATATCAGATGGATACAGAAGCTTCTCAGTTCCACAGCTTTAATTCCATTTCTATCTTCGTTTACTTTGAAATCTGATTGCTTAAACTGGATTCTGGAAGAACGTAACAGCAAGAGGGCAGAGTACTTCACCTTGTCCAGTAATTGTTTTCCTTTCTGGACAACTTTGTTATGTTGGACAGTAGCATAAAGAAATAAATAATCCAAGTAGATGAGCACCTGAGGCTAACAAAACAGCAAAAACCACACTGTTGGTCTCTCAGAGTAGTTATTTGCCAAGTATGCTACTAGTCGTTAGGCTGTGCTGCTGGTGCTTTGAGTTCAGCAGGCACCTTACAGACTAAATTCAAAACACACTAATTCCTTTGGGGTGGACAATGTCATAATTTAAGGACTGAAATAAAAAAGTGAAATATTTTTTCTACAGCTCAGAACAGTGTTTGAAGAAGCAGTTCTGAAATGCAGCACTTGATGTTTTACAGCTAAATACATATCCCACACATAAAGTGGGCAGTTCTTTCAAAGGATAAGCTACTGCAGTTTGTCTTCGTTTGAGCCTTCACTTCCCATTCTCAGCCATACACATGTACTCATACTGACACAGAAACATACACACACAAATCCAAGCATTCCCAGTCCTTACTTGGGCCGTCCAGGAATCCTGGAAACAGTCCAAAATCTGCTTTTAGTGTTTAGCGAAACAAGGCTGCCTCTTGGAGGAATCTCTCATACTGCTAAAGATCCTGCAGAATTTAACCACTTCAGCATTTACAGTTTTTCAAACTGTCAACCTGAATTTTTCTCTTTCCTGTTTTATTCTACCTGTTTTATTCTATACCTTTATACCCTAATTGTAAAAGATAGCTCACAGAGGGAGTTGCATATTTATTTGCATCTAAATCTAAGAAAGAATGACAGTAAAGAGCAATATTTGTCACAGGTCATCAACACAACTGTAGAAACACAAGATGTACTTCAGATATTATGGCCCTTGGTTTTGACAGCTTCACAACTACAGTGAACTGCACACTCAGGAATAGATGAAGGGCAAGGGCACTGTACTAGTCACGTACTGCAAATGCTTAAAAAGAGTACATATGGGATTAAAAAAAAAATATGCAAACAAAAAGTTGTACAACTCATCCTCACAAATTCTACCAAACAGTACAGAAGTGACTGTGCATGTTTGTATGTACAAAAAGCACTCACCAAACATAGTCCATGGAGCTCTGAATAAAGAATCATACTTAAAGCTTAATCTAGTATCTCTCAGTGACACTACGTCAATTGACATTGCATTCAGTTATTTTAACACTGCATCAGACTCCTAAAAAGGTGTGCTGTGTTTTAGCCTTCATACCTGCACAAGTAGAACAGAATGCAAATGCATATAACATCAAAACAATGTGCTATATACCAATCTGAAAGTGATACAGCTTTTTTCTTTCTTTCTATCTATCTTTCTTTATTTTTCAGTAAATGGGAAGAAGGTAGGAAGAGGGATTACTTTTCTTTCTCTCAGCCCACAGTGCCTGACAATCAGAAATGTGATCTAGACCAGAAACCTCTCAGTCCTTGTCTGATATGAAAACTACACATTAGCAGAAGTAGAGATATGAATGAACTAGGATTTAGGGTTGTGGTCTTTCTGCACTAATGATTATGCAAAACCACTTTCCAGAATAGGAAATTCAGCTAACTAACAGATTTATGATGTAATATAGTGCTGTCCTTCTTTAGACAACTGCAGCCTTTTCAAATTGTTGCTGCTTAATTGATTTCATTTAAAATTACCTCTTCAGTTTTTTGGATTGTAACTCTTCGCTTTTTTTTCTAGAGACCAGGTTGAATTTCATGTCCTGTTCTGCTCTGCTGTCATCATTAGGAAATATATATACATACACATACACATACACTCACACACACAGTACACACACATATATAAATATAATATATACGCACATATACATACATGTGTGGATGTACACAGAAACGTGTTTCAGATTACACACTATTACAGACTGCTTTTTCCTTTTTGGTTGCAAAGTGGTTTATAAAGGAAGATGTCTTAATTCTGCCATATGTAGAACTGTGTGCAAAGTTACATCTGATATTTTTTATATATCTGACTGTTTGTTTTCACATGAGCTATATAGTCAGCACCGTGGTGCAGAGGATAGCGTTGCCACTTCACAGCAAGAGGATCTGTAGTATGATTCTCAGAAGGAGTGCCTTCTCTGAGGAGTCTGCATGTCCTCCTTGTGTGCAAGTGGGTTTCGACCCACATTCCAAAGACATGCAGCAGGTGGCTTGGAAATACTAAAAAGGTCATAGGTGTGAGCGTACATATGAGTGTGTGGTATGGAAGAACAGCTGTGACAGGGCTAGGCATCTGGTGGCGTGAACCTTGGCTCTAGGTTTTCACTGCTGAAATGATACCCCAATCCCACATGGAAAAATGGGAAAAGGGGCTGTGAATGGATGAATGGATGATTGGATGAACTATACAGGCCAAATTAATTAAAGTCTACTATTTCATACTATATATGGGGATAACTCAGGGCTGCTTCTAAGTAACCAGTTTATGTATATCAACTGCAAGTGTGTGATGCTCAAGCCTTTACAATATTATTTGATGTGTATCTTGTAGCCTGCATTATTCAGATGGGGCCTTTGCAATGTTAAATGAATGCATACATATAACATTGTGTTGCAGCTTCCCAGTTTAATTTCTCTAACTGTTTAGGCTTTTTTAAAATAAATAATCATTCTTATGTCTGCATATTTAATGTTCAGGAAACCGCCATTGTTTCAGTCTGTGACCGACATCTTCAACACCTGTAACACAGCCTGGAATATAGATTTCTTTAGTATGTATGGTGTTATCTGTATCAGTAGCATATTTGCAAAATGGGAAAAAAAGGGTTGTGGATGAATGGATTTAAATAGGGTTGGAAATTCTTATAAGTTCACTTGCTCCCAGGATTACAACAACCCTATGAGTGACCTTATACCACCTTATTCTGGCATCTTTATTGTCCATATCTTCATATTTTATAATTATGTCTCTATGAGTGTAAGACACTGCAGTTCACTAGGCATGGCTGTTTCAGTCAGTTGTGCTATTTGTCTATTTTTATCAGCAACAGTATCTGCCTTTCTTGTTTCTGCTTTCTTAACAGTTGGATAACCCCTGATGGTCATCACTTCTTCATTTTCAGTAATGTTTTGTGGTTTATGTTTCTGGTACTTTTCAATGACTAGTAGAGCTGTAGATTAGACTGCAACAGATTAGACAGTAATGTTAAGTTGCATGCTAACTGTTAAAGCTATACACAAATGTTAACTTGTACTGCCCACTACAGATAGTACAAAACCACTCATTTGATGCATACCTAAGTCATTATTGAAAACAGCTGCATACCTTCCTGTGTAAAAAAATAATAATACATCCGAATCTTAGATATGCAAATTTGTTTCAAATGATTTTTGTGAAGACTGACACAGCCCCAAAAAGTATAAATTGAGCTCCCCAATCTACTGTGGAAGATATTTCATGACTTACACAAAGCAGACCCCACATGTTCCTTTAATCCATCGATTTTTCTTTCTTTAGATTAAAACAGAGATTACATTGACTTCAGTGGCCTACGTTAAATATCTAAGGCTGGGTGGGATTCAACAAAAAAACAATCCTTATGCTTGCATAAACTGTAAAAGCCAAAAGTTGCATTTTGCACAACCAACAACAATGCAACTCAAAGACATGATTAGCTGTATACTGAGGAAGACCTAATTATCATATAATCTGCATGCCTCCAAATCAGATGTAATTACAGCTACCACTAAACATTACATTTTGGTGGTAATTACTACTGGGGGCTGACATATCACATTGGCACAGGTACCTCCTCCTCATTCAATCTTCAACACATGTAGACATTCACACACAGACAGCCGCTCACTATAGATGACACTTCATCGCACTGATGGACACACACATCCATTTACTCACACATCCACCCACATCAACAGAACTGATGCCCTAACTAAACGCACACTAACTGGACTCCATGAATAACCCTGCAGACATGTGCATATATGAACATACACACACGAACACAAACACAGGCACTCACTATACATAACATAACACTTGATCACACTCACGGACACACGCATCTATTTACTCACATACCCACCATGTCAACAGTACTGATCACCTAACTAAACACACTCTAACAACCCTGTAGACACGTACACACACACACACACACACACACACACACACACACACACACACACACACACACACACACACACACACGTGTAGACATTCCCACATGCAGTTACTAGCTATACATGACACTTGATTGCACTCATGGACACAAACATCCATTTACTCACATACCCACCACATCAACAGTACTGATCACCTAACTAAGCACACTCTAACTAACAACCCTGCAGACACGTGCAAACACACACACATACACACAGACAGACACACACACACACACACACACACACACACACACACACACACACACACACACACACATACATGCACACGCACGCACACGCACACATACACACACACACACACACATACATTCTCATCCCACCACTACTTCAACAGTAAACTTCCTGACACTTACCAACAGTACGATCACACCCACTGGAAGTAACTCTGCATTTTGACAAAGTTAATTAACACTGAAGGTCATGCTAATTTACAAAGCTGAGGGATTCTCTGAATCTGCCTAAATCCCTTCTCACAAAAATTTCCAGGGGACAGCACATTATCAAATAGCATAGACTGATCCCCCATAATGCCTCTGTGATGCCCATGCCCTGGCCCAGCAATCAAGGAGCCTCAGTCCTCACCATTAACACCAGTAAGGGGTGTCTCATATAGGAGGAAAGGATAACAAACACACACAGTAAAGTGAAATTTCCCTTAAGAGCACACAGAATTCACAGTCAGTCCGGGACTGGTCACTCCCTTGCTCTCCAGGTCCCCAATAAGACTCCCCATTGGCACAGCTATAGGGTCCAGATCTCAGCCTCGTGGGCAAGCTAAAACCTCCAGCACCCTCTCTGTCCAACCAGTGCTTCGTGTCCCTGCCCAAGTAGCTGACAAACTCACACACACACACACACACACACACACACACACACACACACACACACACACACACACACACACACACACATACACACACTCTGAGAAGAGTTTATACAACCACACAGACACTCCTGGGGAAGGCTGGCACAGGTTCTCTAACTGTGCCCCTTTTTCCCAGACTATACGGTAGTACCAGCTGCCACCACCCACTAATATTTATCAGCTACTCAAAGGCCCTTAAAAGGGTGTTCAATTATTACTGTGCAATATTATTATCCAATTGGTACTATAGCTTAGGGCTAAAGCTATTGAAGTGACTTTGTACAATTTTACCAAAGGCATGCAAGTACTCTAAAGAGCTTAAATTATCTCTACAAAAACAGTCACAGTTGAAAGGGCTTAAAAATATTTAATAACAAATAGTCAAAACACAACATAATACTTTTTACTACACAGTACTAGTCAAGAGTTCAGAGATCACAGAGAAATACTTAAAATAATTCAGTAGTACAGTTCTAACTTCACATAACAGCACTTCTTTCTAGTTTCTAGCTATTTCTAAGAGAAAACACAAGTCTAAGATAAACTTACATATAGAGCAAGACAGTGCTGGTGAGTTGGATGGTCAAGACAAAAATGATTTATGCTCTCTGATTATCTCTGTTTTTAAAATCACATTCCTGGTTCACATTACATCATTCTTCATACTTCCCTGGGTTCCATTACATCATTCTTCACACTTCCCTGGGTTCCCAGGCTAACAGAAACTATATTTACATTCTTCACCTCTGGGCAGAAACCAGAGCAATAAAGGACATTTATACATGCAAATTCTGGCCACTAACTCTGGCCTTAAAACAATAGGCAGGATGCCTCACTCTAGACTTACTGGCTCCGAGTTTCAACATCAAAGGGTCACAACATGCTTTACTTGATCAGTAAAGTGCACTGTTGTTACATTTTTTTCAGTTCCACATGTAACACTATTTTACCATTTAAGACAACAAGCCTGTGGTTTACATTAATATTTACAGATGACAGAATTATTTATAAAATTCTATCTGGCTAGGCTGGCAGCCTTCAACTGTCTTCAATCAATCTTCACATATCTCCCCCCTGGAGAACTCAAGCTAGTTTTTCAAGTGACCCTTGAGAAATGCTGCTTGAGGGAGTTAGGTCTATCTGAGTATACCTTACCCCATTCCCTGTCTTGAGAGCACATCTGTATTGGCAGTGCTAATCCCACTGCAGTGCTGCATGGACATATCATATGCTTGCAATGCCAAGCTCCATCTTAGCAACGTGGCATTTTGATGGCTAGCTCTGTTTAACCATGTTAGGGGGGTGTGATTTGTCATAACAGTAAATTTCCTTCCATACAGATAAGGCTGAAGTTTTTGCAGTGCCCACACTATGGCTAGACATTCCTTTTCTACAACTGCATAGCATTCCTCCCTGGGTTGTTGCCTATGACTGAGATAAACCACTGGGTGCTCTTCCCCCTCTGAAGAAATCTGGCTAAATACAGCCCCCAAAGCATCCACCTGCACAACAAATTATTTGCTGTAATCTGGACTGGCTAACACAGGGGGTCCTCCCAAAGCATATTTAAGCATCTGAAATGCCTGCTCACATGCTGGGGTCCACACTACCTTATCTGGCCTGTTCTTCCTTGTCAGGTCTACAAGGGGAGCAGCTATGGTACTGTAACTGGGGACGAACTTTCTGTAATACCCTGCTGTCCCTAAAAATGCCCTCACCTGCTTTTTAGTAACAGGTGCAGACCATGCCTGAATGGCTTCCACTTTGGCAGGTTCTGGCCTTATCTTACCACCCCCTACTTTATGTCCTAGGTAGGAGACTTCTGCCATACCCACCTGACATTTGCTTGGCTTAATGGTCAACCCTGCAGTCTGTAGCCTGCCCAGCACCTCCCTGACATGCTGAAGGTGCTCTGGCCAGGAATGGCTGTAGATGGCAATATCATCTAGGTAAGCAAGGGCAAAATCTCCTGTTCCTACTAGGATATGATCTACCAGCCTCTGGAAAGTTGCTGGGGCATTCTTCATCCCAAAGGGCATCTTTGTGAACTCATACAAGCTAAAAGGAGTCACAAAGGCTGACTTCTCTCTAGCACTGGGAGTCAAGGGCACCTGCCAGTAACCCTTGGTAAGATCAATGGTTGTAAGATACTTAGTCCCACCCAGCTGCTTTAGGGCCTCATCTGTCCTAGGCATGAGGTAAGCATCTGACTCTGTGTGACTATTTAATTTCCTATAGTCCACACATAACCTGGAGCTGCCATCCTTCTTTGGCACCTGCACCACTGGGGAGACCCAGGAACTGTTGTACTCTTGAATCACCCTTAGTTCCAACATCTCCTGTACCTCCTTCCTCAGTGTCTGTTTGACTCTCTCAGGCACTCTATAAGGGGCATGCATAATAGGCCTTTGGGGTCCTGTATCCACCTGCTGCTGCCCCAGGTGAGTGTACCCTGGTTTCCCAGTGAACATTTCCCCAAATTCCTGCAACACTGCTTGGATTTCTCAAACCTGGGTAGGAGATAGCTGCTGGGACATTGCTAGCCCTTCCACTGAGGTGTCAGCCCAAGCCTCACTGAGGAGATTAGTTTCCAGATTTCCCTCAGACTCCTCCTGCAATCCACTGCCAATGCTCAGCACAAGGGCCTCCCTATCATGGTAAGGTTTCATCATGTTAACATGGTACAATTTGTGCACCTGCCTTTTGCCTAGCAGTTCCACCATGAAATTAGCATCACTTACCTTTCTTGCCACCTTGTAGGGTCCCTCCCAAGCTGCCTGCAGCTTGTTGTGTCTGACAGGAATGAGAACCATTACCTGCTGCCCCACAGCATACTCTCTAGCTCGAGCATTCCTGTAATACCACATCTTTTTCTGTTGTTAGGCTTCTACCAGGTTCTCCTGGGCCAAGCCCATGAGTTCCCTGAGCCTTGTCCTGAGGTTCAGGACATAGGCCACAGCAGGTTACTTGTGAAACTCACGCTCACCTTCCCACTCATCTCAAATTAAACCTAGAGGTCCCCTCACCCTATGCCCATACAGCAACTCAAAGGGTGAAAAACCTGTGGATTTCTGGGGAACCTCTCTGTAAGCAAACAACAGATGGGGCAAATATTTGTCCCAATCCCTCTTAAACTGATCTGCAAATGCCCATAGCATGGATTTGATTGTAGAATTTAACCTCCCAACAAGACCATTAGTCTGAGGATGGTAGGGGGTGGTCTTCATGTGCTTCACCCCACAGGACCTCCACAGACAAGCCAGCAGGTCTGGCATAAAATTGGCACCTCTGTCAGTCAGTATTTCTTTTGGGAAACCTACCCTGCTGAAAATCTCTAACAACGCATTTGCCACATTCTCTGCCTCAATGGAGGACAAAGCCACTGCCTCAGGGTATTGTGTAGCATAGTCCACTATCACTAGGATATACGTTTTCCCTGTGGAACTTGGGGTACTCAGAGGACCTACAATATCCATAGCTACCCTCTGAAATGGCTCCTCAATCACAGGCAAAGGCATCAAAGGAGCTCTCACCTTGTCTCCTGCCTTGCCTACCGTGTGACACTGCTCACAGATCCTGCAGTACCCGGTTACATTTCTGGAGGTTCCAGGCCAATAGAAGTTCTGCATAACATGCCTCTTTGTACATTTTATGCCCATATGACCTGCAAAGGGAATATCATGGGCTATGGCTAGAAGCACCAGATGGTAGGCTGTAGGCACTACCAACTGTTGTACTCTCTCACCTGCTAGCCCCTCCTCGGGGGTCCACTCTCTGTATAGTAACCCTTTGTCCCAGTATACAGATTCCCCCTTTCCTTGAGAATCAGGTGCCTCCCTAGCTACCTGCCTCAGGCCTTGCAATGTAGGGTCTGAGAGCTGAGCCTGTCTCAACTCTCTCTTTGTAACCATTCCCAGCTCCCCTTCCACAGAAAGTCTGGCATCCTCTGTCAGTGGTGCCTCACTGTCAGCCTGGGTACTACTACTCACCTCTACCTTTGCAGTCACTCTGTCCAAAGGACCATCAGTACCCCCAAGCAGCTGTGGCTCACCTTCAGTCTCACTGCTACAGGGTAGCTCCTTCCCTGAAGTAACCACCTCACCAGTCCTGGTTGCAAGTATGCAGTCTGTCTGGGTCTCCCCCAGGCTACCAGAACCACATGCTTGTCTCCTAGCCTGAATGCGTGTAACTGCACAAACACATGGTACTGCCTCATCCAAATCCTTCCTTATCGAAACATCTGCAGGATGGTAGTTTGGTACCCTTGTTGTCTCAAGACAACCTACTATTGGCATTTTGTCTTTCCCACTTACTGGCTCCCTCACCTTTTGTTCCCCATCTTGCCTCCATGGACACCTGTAAGCCACATGGCCCCACTGGTTGCATTAAAAACATTTAACCCTAGCTCCTGGACATGTACCTGGATTAGTGGCTTCCCCTGCTACTGGCAGATTCTGTTGGGGCAGTCTGTGCTGCCCACCATGGGTTCCTTTAGACCCATGAGCAGTACTGGGGGTCCCTTTCCTGTGTAGGGCTGCGCTGCTTGCCAGGTATATGTCACCCTTCTTCCCCAACTCATCTGAAGTAGCACATTGTCTATCAGCTAACCAGATCCTCATGTCCTCAGACAAAGTGCTAAGGGCTTGTTCCCTCACCAAAAGGTCTACCAGCCCTTCAAAAGTGGTGACCTGACATCCACTCACCCACCTATGGAAATAAGTGCTCCATTCAGCAACATATTCATGCACACTTTCATCTGCTTTGCATCTATGCTCACAAAACTTTTTCCTATACATTTCAGGTGTTAGCTTAAACAATTCTAAGAAGTGATTTTTAATAGCAGTATAATCAAAACATGCAACGTCAGACATTTTTGACAAAACACTTACAGCTTTACCAAGGAGTAAGGGGATCAGGAACCGTACCCATAGCCTTTGGTCAACACCATACATTTTGCATACCCCCTCAAACATATGAATGAAACTATCCCCCTCTTTAAACTGCGATAGAAATTTACTAACCTGTTGTGCTTCTGGGGTCCAGTTACTCCCTTCCCCATTACCTCCATGACTCTGGCAAAGAGTCAGCATCTCCTTCTCATCCTGCCTCTGCCTCTCCTTTTCCTCAGCTTCCAGGTGTAACAGTTTCTCATTCTCCTCAGCCTGCAAACATCGCAGTTTCTCCTTATCCTCACTCTCTAGACACCTTACTCTCTCAGCTACTTCTAGTTCCAAACGCCTGGCCTCCAACTCAAGTCTCTTTAGTTCCAGATGGATTTTTACTTCCTCTGCAGAAAGGTTGAGCTGTTCATTCTCCGAGGCTATTATATCTCCACTGCCAGTTTGATTGTCCTCCTGGTTGCTGTTTTCTGAAGCAGCTGGAACCAAGGCTGCAATCAGGTCTGCCTTAGTCAGGTTTCCATCCACCAGTCCCCTAGACCGGCACATCTCCGCCAGTTGGCTCCTTGTCAGCTTTCCATACTCCTCTGCTGACATGCTGCCTGCTCACCCTTACTACCTAAGCTAACAAAAGAAATTAAACAATTGTGATCTGAACTCTGAATATTCACTGCATGGCTAATTTAGAGTACAAAACACCTTCAGAGCTCACTGTACACCAGCTATAGGAATTCACTCTACCCACACCACTACAAGCCAATTAGTATTTGCCAAACAATTAATGTGTGGTGTGGATATCCCATCACTGCAAAACACTTAATATGTGACGCCCGTGCCCTGGCCCAGCAATCAAGGAGCCTCAGTCCTCACCACTAACACCAGTGAGGGGTGTCTCATATAGGAGGAAGGGATAACAAATACACACAGTAAAGTGCAATTTCCCTTAAGAGCACAGAGATCACAGTCAGTCCAGGGCTGGTCGCTCCCTTGCTCTTGAGGTCTGCAATAAGACTCCCCACTGGCACAGCTATAGAGTCCAGATCTTAGCCTAGTGGGCAAGCTAAAACCTCCAGCATCCTCTCTGTCCAACCAGTGTTTCATGTCCCTCCCCAAGTAGCTCTCTCTCACACACACACACACACACACACACACACACACACACACACACACACACACACACACACACACATACACACACACACACACACACACACACACACACACACACACACACACACACACTGAGAAGAGTTTATACAACCACACAGACACTCCTGGGGAAGGCTGGCACAGGTTCTCCAGCTGTGCCCCTTTTTCCCAGAATATATGATAGTACCAGCTGACCACCCACTAATATTTATCAGCTACTCAAAGGCCCTTAAAAGGGTGTCCAATTATTACTGTGCAATATTAGTATCCAATTGTTAGTATAGCCCAGGGCTAAAGCTATTGAAATGGCTTTGTACAATTTTACCAAAGGCATGCAAGTACTCTAAACAGCTTAAATCATCTCTACAAAAACAGCCACATTTGAAAGGGCTTAAAATATTTAATAACAAGTAGTCAAAACACAAGACAATACTTTTTTACTACACAGTGCTAGTCAAGAGTTCAGAGATCACAGAGAAATACTTAAAATAATTCAGTAGTACAGGTCTGACATCACAGAAAAAATACGTAGTCTAATCTTTCTAGTTTCTAGCTACTTCTAAGAGAAAACACAAGTCTAAGATAAACTTACATATAGATCAAGACAGTGCTGGTGAGTTGGATGGTCAAGACAAAAATGCTTAATGCTCTCTGATTGTCTCTGTTTTTAAAATCACATTCCTGGTTCACATTACATCATTCTTCACACTTCCCTGGGTTCCATTACATCATTCTTCACACTTCCCTGGGTTCCCAGGCTAACAGAAACTATATTTACATTCTTCACCTCTGGGCAGAAACCAGAGCAATAAAGGACATTTATGCATGCAAATTCTGGCCATTAACTCTGGCCTTAAAGCAATAGGCAGAATGCCTCACTCTAGACTTACTGGCTCTGAGTTTTAACATCAAAATGTCACAACATGCTTTACTAGGTCAGTAGAGTGCACTGTTACATTTTTTTCAGTTCCACATGTAACACTATTTTTACCATTTAAGACAACAAGCTTGTGGTTTACGTTAATACTTATAGATGACAGAATTATTTACAAAATTCTATCTGGTTAGGCCGGCAGCCTTCACCTATCTTCACCCAATCTTCACGGCCTCATCAGCATGTAACTTGGCCGTGGAGATGGGCCCACTATGTCAATTCTTCTGACTGTGTAAAATCACTAATATGGGCCTGACTCCAAATCAGAAAAAGCATCCAGTAGTTGGCTGATGGTGTCAGGGTTTACCACTAGCAGTAGCCCCTTCTGCATCCCAGCCTAACTAGTTGCTGAATAAAGGCACTACAGAGTCTTAAATCCATTTTTTACCCTCCTGCCTCCATAGGGTCCCTGCCTCATACCTGATCCAATCAGTCCCTTTATTCTATAGAGGCAGGAGCCAGGCATCCTTGGGACAAGTGTGAGCCCTATGACCCATTTCTTCATGCCAGGAAGCTCTAATGGTTTACACACTTCCCAGCAGAGACAGCTGGGTATTAAGGCAGCGAGTCAGCTGCAGGTCATGAGGCGTGGCCTTCTCTTTCCACTTCTTAGGCTGCTGACAGGCTCACAATGGTGGTCTGATCAGAAAGAGGGGTGTGTATGTTTCCACATAAACATTCTGTTTCCCCAACTCAGCAGGGAATTCCCTGCCCAGCACAATTCAAGCCAGCATGGCCTTGTCCAGGTAGATGACACACCCAACCACAGCTAGGTATCACCAATACTGTGACCTAAGCAACCTTCCTACCTACAAAGATGAGCAAACTGGCATCAGCTGCTCAAGCTTGCCCTTTCCTGCTAGTCCCTCAGAAGCAGGGTCACAGAGTCTTCAGTCTCAATAAAACTAATATGTTTATTACAAAGAGTTCAAGTCAGATTACAAATGTTTATATTCAGATCAAACCAAATATTGGTGCTACCAGTTTGTTGGTTAGATTATCTCTCTTATACATATCTGTTAGTATAGTATTGGCACTTCCCTGGATAGCCGACTGCGAACTTGCAAACTGAGCTGCTTCCCTGGAAAATAGCCTGCTCATTTCTGATTGCACAATGAATTGTATATATTTTTTTGTTTCCAAATTAAGAATCAACATATATAGGGATCTTTCTTGACATGCTGCTACAACTACAGTGTATAGGCACTACAGATCAAACAACTGCTTCTCTTCATTCAAGAACTTTAGCAGTTATGTGGTACTTCCTACAAATAAACAGAATCAAAACAAAAACAAACAGCAAAATAGAAGGCACATCAAGAATCCCTCAATATAAGCAGGTGGCCTCACTGAAAGCAATGGGTTGTACAATATCTTAAACAGTTTTAAGAAAATCAAAAGCTGGAACCAACAAAATCGGTAAAAAGAACGCCATTTAAATTCAATTTTGTGTAGGTAAATCAAACAAAGCAGACAAAAAGGCAGACAGCTATAAATAGAAACACACATTTTTTTGAAAATGTACATAATAGAACTAACTATAAAGCTTTCATTTAAGAAACATGCATACATTATGACTCTACAAGTTACAGTAAGCAGCACTGTTACAGTTTTACCAAATACCCATTATAAATCCACAGGTGGTGTGACCAATAAGACTCAGAGTCCCAATATAAAACACATTTATTCAACGAATATAAAAAGATGGTTAAGCGCTTTCGTCAAAACTGACTTCATCAGAACCATGAATTAAAAAAAAAACAAACACTTAAATATCTAAAATGCAAGGTCACATGATAACATAAAAATTTATTTTTAAAGGGGTATTACCCCATTTTATACACACATGCTCATAGATGCGTTTCTGTAAACTTCTAGTTGTTTTCCCCACATAAAAAAGGTCCCTTCTCAAATAATTATCTTGATTATACTAGTCAGCATTTGCCCCACATTAAAAGAAATATTGTAAAAGGCCAAATGGTAAGCGCTGCCAGTATGACCTAAGCACATTTAAACTTGAACTTGGTAATTCAGTCAGTATGTTTTTAGAGAGGGGGTACCCAAAGAATTTTCTTTTAGAAATGGGAGAAAACATCTTGAATGAATGGGGAGTAAAATATATTCCCTTATTGAGTTCTAGTGAAGAGAAAGTTGCGCACAAGTACCAAACACACAAACATTTTCCCCATTCTATATTCATTAATTTTGACAGCAAAAGTGATGTCTTGAAAGAAATTTTAACAAGAAATTGAACCATTTTTAGAGGTAACACAGAATATTTTGAACAACTTGGGGAAAAAACAAAATTTGCTTTTAAGACAGGTAATAATTTAAAAAACCTACTAGAAGATCCGATTAAAAGGCATGCTGACAACAGCACTTTGGGGGGACTAAAAGTGTGGTATGTGTAACTACTGCAAATACATTAATCAGGAGTGTAGTACTGATGTTGGTGCCCCCCATGTTGAGTTTTTCTGAGCTCAGGGAATTGCGGTACACATGGTATTGTGTATATTGCGGTGTGCAAAACCTGTAACTTTTTTTATTTGGAGAAAACAACTAGAAGTTTATGGAAACGCATCTATGAGCATTTATATGCAGTTACGAATGGTGACAATAATAATGCACTATTTAGACATAGTAATGGAACTTGTCAAGGAAAAAAAATAATTTTAAATTTGGTATTTTAGAAAGAATTATGAAGGATGTGAAGGGAGGTTACTGGGAAAATAAAACTGAGGAGAGTGAGCTCAAATGGCAATTGAGACTAAATGCAACATCTGAGCCAGGGATAAATGACAGTACATCTATTATGCCTGTGCTTAAGAGAAAAGCCATGTGTGTATAAAATGGGGTATAATACCCCTTTAAAAATTAATTTTTATGTTATCACGTGACCTTGCATATTAGATATTTAAGTGCTTGCTTTTTTTAATTCACGGTTCTGATGAAGTCAGTTTTGATGAAAGTGCTTAACCATCTTTTTATATTCGTTGAATAAATGTGTTTTATATTGAGACTCTGAGCCTTATTGTTCACATCACCTGTGGATTTGTTGTTGCAGTTTTGGTTTCTTTATCCTTTGGCAGCACACTCTGGTTTTTATAAATACCCATTATACTGTATACACATTACATAAATACACAAAGCGGGATGCAGTTGAACGTATTACTTACTCGCTATGAGATGTTACACAGGCACACCTAAAGAGACACACACAAGCACAGTCTACATTTCTTCCCATTTTGTTGCATCTGCACTTGTACAGTAATTGTTTCCTCACTGTTAGTAAATCTTGCAGACAACTTCTTTAGGCTGTAACACTGAACTCACTGTATAGATACTGAACAGTATGTGTATGCCTATATCTAATGTTAATTATATGGACCTTTTTTCCTTCTGTGTGCATTTCTCTCATACTAATTAAACACCACTGTTACTTTTACAAATGTAGTTATCCTGAACAGGGCATGAAAAATGGCCAGATGAGATCAGTGGTCTACACCGGTTAACAAATGAATGAGTAAATAAATGGGTGTGAAGTTATCCACAGTCCAAAGTTAAGTCAGCACAATTCATGAAACACTCCCTTACAATGTACATGTCTACTGCCAGTTCAAATTTTTATGGGTTACCTGCTATAAACTAAATAGCAACAAGTGAACATCTATATGGCTATGCAAGACTACTAATGGCACCTAGCAATAAAAAAGACATTGCTCTGGAACTGTAAGAAGTATTAACAGCAAATTTCTCATAATAATATATCACGATCCCCTGCTACAAAATGCACTAAGCAGGTGGTCTCAGCTGTAAAGACAAATACGCATCGTAATCTCCATGCAATGTAACTTACTGAATGGGGGGGGGGGTTATAAGTCCAGTGACAAAAAAACTTTTAATTAAAGAGGCATGATTAGGATTTTTACTTCATATGTAATGACAGCTCATTAACTCATTACAGCCGTGTGACGTCTCCAGGCATTTCTGCAGTTACCTCCTACTGTGCCTCTAGGCATCAAATATTGCCTGTTCATATTTTCATTAATAATTCCAAAACATTGTTACATAGAATTTATCAGAAAATTTTATCTTAAAGCATACATGATGGCAAACACAATTGCATTGATATATGACCTCTATCAATGGGTATTTGTTAAAAATGTAAGATGATAACTTCATTTTTTAAATGCTGAAGCCATGCCTACTGGGAGTTAAAGGTACACACTCAAAAGAGCTCTACTGGAGGGAATGAGTTAAAGAATTATTCTAGACCATTACTGTACTCAGCATACAGAGAAGCTTGACACAATACCCACAACAGGAACTAAGTTAAAACTATGAAATGCAGTTGAGGGTTCATTGATAAAGTGTCTGTACCCCAACAAATTTTATAGTTGTGTTAGCGGTAAAAAACTTCACCAACAGACTGGGCCCATATTCTCATTAGGTTATATCATTATTAGTAATACCAATGAATTAGCAAAAATTCTGAATAATTTTACCAAACTTGTATCATACATGATCTCGCATGTTGAACCAACTTTTTGATATTTCTCAAACCATATGTCCCACTATCGAAGAATAAATGAATAAAACTTTATCCGAGATTAAAAATAACAGCTCATATGGCCAGGATTTAATAAAAGGTTGCTTCATTTATGACATAAAAGATCAATTAATGAAAGCACTATACATGTTCCTTAATCAACTGTTGAAAAACATTATTCTTCTCGATGGCTGGAAGCTAGCTTAAATAGTGCCCATATATAAAAAAGGACATTACTATGTTATCACCAGTTATTGCCCCATTAGTGGAATATCAGGATTAAGTAAACATTTCAAAGGTGCTTATCACTTATAAATGAAGGAAAAAAATGAATTTAATCAATACTAACCAACATGGTTTTATGAGTAAGTGCACTAAATTTACTAATCTTCTCGAATTGTATGATGTTAGTGTAGCCTTGGACAATGACATCAGTTTTGGAGTGATCTAATTAGAATGACCAAAAGTCTTCAACAGTATCCCACACATAGTATTAATCAACTTCCTGCTCCCTCAAAATGTTAACTATATGTTATTAATTGGGTAAAGGGTTGGCTCAGTAATATTAAGCAACATGTTAAAATTCAACAGTCACTTTTGCAGTTGGTCAGAAACTGGCTCTGGTGTCTCCCAGAGGTCTGTATTGGGCCTGTTACTGCCCAGTTTTGCCTTTTCTTTTTTACCTAACAACATGTACTGGGTGTCCGAATATACAGACAAGATTAAAACATGCGCATTTTTAAATAGTGTTAACTGACTATATTAAATTCAACCCATATGTTCTGAAATATATAAATGGTTGAGGGATAATTGTTTATATGTAAATACTGATTGGTGGTTTACATTGGTTCATCCAAACCTGTAAGCAAATTCAAATCTGATACAGATATTAGAAATGAGATTTTTGAGTATAACGACTTAGATACCTGTATAACATACAATTAAGAATAATGTTTGTGTTGTCAAGTTAAAGGCAATGCAAGTTATGGTGAAAAATTAATTTTAAGGTGCTAAACCAGGGTGTTGTTACTGTGATGCTTGCTGTGATGGATCCGAAGTCTTTTTAAGACACTAAGGTCTTGCTGGCTGGATTCTGCTGAAATCAAAGTCTAGTTATCACAGTCTGTTGCCCACAGAATCTTGCAGAGTATACACTGATACAGCACCAAACTCTGAGCAGTAACCAATAAATAACTTTTTATAAACAAACTACACGTACTATTGTCGCAGCTTTAGTTACACTGTTCTACTTTACTTCTCAAACAGCATGGATGATATGAGAGATACAATACAAAAATATCTCTAACAATGTTATCTGCTATAGTCTCTTTATACTGTTCTAGTCACACAGTTCAAATCCTGTTTTTTCTCTTAGTATTCTATTTTGGACTTTGTATGAGAACATCTGTTTGCTGGTGTTTGCAGAAAAATATGTTTTCATCCTGTACTGGTATTGTCTTTTCTTGTGCAAATGCTGACTTGATGAAAGCACCATTCAAACTTCCTTGCTTAACAATGTCATATGATAGAAACATGCACAGATTGTTTTCCTGTTGTCCACTCTTTAAAGAAGCAGGTTAACTTTCTTACTGACAATATGAAATATATACATCCTGTTTTTTTACATTCTTGCCAAGTCTGTAAGAGGTCAGCTTTCTTGCTGACAGTGTGGAATGCATACTGATTCTGTAGGAAAACATGTCCATTAAGCAAATTCCTTATTCTCCAAGCCACAGTCATTTTAGTATGGATGCTGATCACATATTACTAAACTCTATTTCTACATTTAAGCAAGCTTTATTTAATTCCTTGTAACAGAATTACTTTCAACCTTTTACTCACTGTTAAATACACGCTAACAATGGGACCTTTATTAAATAAAAATGGCACTAGATTAAGGAATAGTCTAGTTAAATTGTTTACAACCTATGTAAAACCAGTTGTTGAATATATCTCTATTTTGCTCATATTCCGACAAAGATCTAACATTACTGGAAAATATTCAATGAAAGTTCACCAAGCATATTACTGAATACCAAAATTAATGTTAAACAGAATGTTTGAAGAAGCTTAAGTTACATTCCATAAAGTACAGTTGTGTATTTTGAGTTTACCATAACAGTAGATGTTCAAATCATCACTGCTGCAGTAGCCTTGGCTATATTGGTTATATCCTACCAAGGATATAACAGCTGCACAGCTTTCAAAGCTTCAGGGCACCTTCCATGCCAAACTGTCAAGCAGCTCGAGTTGAGCTGACATAGACAAGTCTGGGCATGAAGCCCTTCAGAACTTTCCAGCCAGCAGAGAGAGGAAGGCTGAGTCCTGAAAGGGCAATGTTAGGAATAACAAAAAAATAAATGTCTACACCCTGGTATAAAAAGCACACCAAAAAACAAGGGGATGGAGGGAGGGAGTGGGTACTGCAGCAGTGATCATTCTAACATCTACTGTTATGGTAAGTTCAGCTTACACAACTGTACTACATTCTTCATATTGATCATTGCTGCAGCAGCTTTAGCTATATGGGTAGAATATCATAGCTAACTATATTTGGGAGGAGGAAGGAGAAGGGTCCAGGAACCCCTGGAGAATGGTCCTAGCAAAACTTGATCTGGACCTAGAGAAGGAATCAAGCTTATAGTGCATTGTAAAAGTATTTACAGACAAAGTAGAAGCTTCAAGAATACTTCTAGAATCCAACCTTTTCCAAAAAGCCATAGATGAAGTCATGGCATTGGTAGATTGAGCCTTGACCCTGCCTGGAATAATCTCATCATGGTGAGTATAACAAAAGGTAAGACAACCATTTGGAAATAGTCTGTTTTGACACAGGTTGTCCCTTCTTCTTATCTTCACAAGAAATGAAAAATTGATCCAAAGATTTGAAAGATTTAGTTTTGTCAATACAGTACCTGAGTTGTCTGTCAACATCCAAGGTATGGAGTATCCTTTCTCTGTCATATTTAGGTTCAAGAAAGAAAATGGGGAGACAGACAGATTGGCTTAAAGTACACTCGGATACCATTTTAGGCATAAAAGAAGAATTACTCTGCAATGCAACCCTCTACCTATGGAAAATTAGGTAGGGTCAACTCAGCATAAGAGCTTGCAACTCAGACACCCTTCTTGCAGAGGTTTTAGCAATCAATAAGATTGCTTTCCATGTTAAGAACCTCAAGTCAGACAGATTAGCTGGTTCAACTAGAGCAAGTGTTAGCTTCTCTAACACAAACTTAGGATCCTAAGGAGGGGCTATTAGTTTACTTGGATGCCTCGTATGCAAAACCCCTTTCAAGACCATTTTGACTGTCTTGAAAGAGGAGGATCCATGGGGAGATATGCTGAAATGGCTATAAAATGAACCCTGGTAGAGGAATAAGAAAGGCCATAGGACAGTAACTCACACAGATACTGTAAAAGCATAGAACTACCCCTGAGTGGGTGCTGGTTGTGTTGTTGGCATCAATTAGAAAACCTTTTCCATTTGCTAATATTTGGTTTTCTAGTAGCAGGCTTTTTTGCCTCCATTAGTACCTGCTGCACATTCTCAGAAAACAGGTGCCTAAAAGGAATTAAGACCCTATCATCCAGGCAGTCAACTGAAGATGACTGATGTTGGGGTGTATCAAACACAGCTGTTCTTGTGTGAGTAGAACCATTCTGTGAGGAAGCTTGTTGTCATTGTCCCTGGCCATTTCCAAAAGAAGGGAAAAACACAGATGCCTGGACAAGAAAGGGAGTCACCACAGTGACCTTGGGGGATTCCTTCTGAATCTTCAAAATAACCCTGAATATTAGTAGAAAGGGTGAAAAGAATTTTGCAAGTTGATTGTTTAGAGAGAAGGCAAAGAGGTCTATTGAGGAACGCTCTACAAATGGATCAAATCTTGGAAGACCCCTGATTTAGTTTCCATTTGCGAGGATCCACCTTGGGCCTAGTCAGCTTGTCTACCACATAATTTTGCTGTGGTGTAATGTAGGGCAGCAGTACAGTGACACTGTGCTGTGAAGCTATACATCAAGCTAACTTGGCTAGTCTGCAAAGGGGGTATGACCTGGTTCCTTCTTGTTTGTTGATGTACCACATGACTGTGGTATTGTCTGTAAGCACTTGAAGAAGTCCCAGGGACCAAAGATAGTTCAGAGAATTGATTGTCTTGCTCAGGGCAAGCATCTCCTTAATCTTTATGTGCTTGCATCTGTCCTGGGAGTTTCAAACCCCCTCCACTTTTATCCCTCCTGAAATTGCTTCCCAAGTAAACAGCAAAGCATCAGTGGTAACTGACTGCTTTAGAGCAGGGATGGTGAGGGGGAGACCTGGATTTAAGGATATCTGTTGTCTCCACCAAAACACTTCTCTTCTGACAAACCCACGTACTGGAATCTGAAAACATAAAGGATATTGATGCTGAGCCCAAAGAGATTTCAAATACCAATGTATCTTTCTTAAGTGAATTCAGGCCAGGGGTATAATCATACAGGGCATCAGACCCAACATCTTTTGGTATTCCCTTACAGTGACCAAAGTCTGAATGTAAAAGCTTAGAAATGGAACTAGATAAATATCTATTTTTCCTGTGGAAGAAATGCTCTTTGAACTGAGGTGCCTGGCTGACATCCTAGGAACACAATCCTGTGTGAAGGAGTCAAGAAAGACTTTTGAATGTTCTCTTGGAATCCCAGCTTCTGCAAGAGATTTCTCACCCAACAGAGAGACTCCTGGTATTTTGAAAAAGACTTTGCAAAGATATGCAAATCATCTAAATATGGAAAATGTGGATATCCTGCAGCCTGCAATGATCTATAACTGGAGCTAGGCACTGTAAACACTCTTGGTGCAGTGGATAGTCTGAAGGGTAAGGCAGAGCACTGATAATGTGATTCAGACACACAAAACCTTAAGAAACACCTGAAGTCTGGATGAATATGGATGTAATGATAAGCATCTTTTAAGTTTAGTGTTACCAGGAAAGTCAAAAGAGGAAGAAGAGGTAACAGGTTGTGAAGTGACATAATTTTGAATTTGTGCACTATCACTAACAGAAACAGGTTTATGAAAGAAAGATCCAAAACTGGTCTCCAAGCACTTTCTTTTTTATGGCACTAAGAACATCCTTGAATAAAATCCCTTCTCCTTCTGGGAAGGAGGATCTGGTTCTATCACTCTTTGGGACAGTATGTGATGAAGCACAGCAGGATGTGGAATGACCTCCTGGAAAGGAAGAAGTTCTTGCCACTGCCATCTGTAACCCTGTTTAATGTTTTTTAGAAAAAAGAAAAAAATGGGGATTCAACTTTCTGAAAGAGAATAGGGACCAGGAAAGAAGGGGGTCACTGGTCTTGTGAATAGTTATTCAGACTTGGACTCTCCTTGGTTTTGGGATATTTGGGGTCTACTTCACCCTGTTGAAGGCCGACAATATCGAAGCAGATATTGTCGGCACCAAAATATCAAAAACGAAAGTCATTGCGTGTGTAAATGGAAATCTCCGTAAGGGGAGATTTCCATTTACTGCAATATAGTGCAATCTCAGAGTTGGTATATTTAAGTAGCAGGGGGTGTGGGGGTGCAGGGGGGGCTTGCCCCCCTGTATAGAGAAATTTGTGTTGTGTTTGGGTGGTTTATTTTGTGTGTGTTTGCTGTTCGGGGTGTTCAACATTTTCGTGTTGATTATTATGCTGTTGACAGTTTGCGTTTTTGACAGCGTAATATAAACGTGAATTTGAGACTTCTTTTTCGAACCCCCTTGCCATGTCATCTTAAATGTCTGTTTACTTGAATTCTTTTGAGACTGTTTATTCTGTTTTTGACAAAACTAAATAAGGAAAAAGAAAAACCTTTAGCTAATTTGAAAATGAGGGCTGAAAAATCTTAGAGAGTCCCCTGGATCAACTTACTCCTTTCATCACACTTTTTGATCATTTTTGCAGCAGAGAGGCCAAACACTAAATCCATATACAAGTGAGAAGTTAAAATCTCATTTTACAATCATCTGGGAGGTTCTGAGAATGCAGCCATGCAAATATTCTTAAAACAGTACCAGTGGAAATAGCCATGGGAGTAGTATCAACAGAATCACGCACACACTGCAAACAATGAGTAGTGACCTGTGCAACAGAAGAAACCAACTTATTTAAAAGCTAGTGTTTTCTCTTCACAAGAAGAAATTATAGATAAAATATTCCTCATTCTTTCACAATATGTCACAACAAAAATGATGATACGAGCTTGACAATTTAAAATTCTGAAATTCAAAACAGCAGAAATATACACTTTTTCCCCATACCTATCAATAAAATTTCCCAGCCTTATTAGAAAGAGTAGAATTGGAATTATCTAAGTGCTTAGCAGCAGTGGAGTCGACTAAGGCTATAGCTGTTGGGTCAGGTTTGTGAACAGTATATAAACATGTAAAAAGCTGAGGAACTTTATACATCCTATCTGCCTTTTTAACTGGCTGACTATCAGGAAAACTGCTGGCAGCAAGACACATATCCTCTAAAGCAGACAGGACAGGAGGAATATAGAAAATCCTTCTATAACAACTCATAGTATTTTCTGAGGGACTGAGAAACTTCAGAGTTCTCGCACTGAAAACACTGGCACAGTCTAACAATAGTCTGAAATAAAGAGAACTCCCCACAGGAAGGATCAGACAGTGAGAGTTCTGAGTCTGAACCAGAAATCTGAAGAAAAACCCTGAGTCCGTCCCTGCAGCTTTCTTTTCAGATTTCAGAATCTTGAATCTTTTCAGGAAGAGAGGCATCCCTCTTTCTTTTACCAAAGCTACTCTACAAGAAGGATAAATAGCCTGAAATAAATTCTAAGCCAGTCCCAGTAAACCACTCCTACACATAGAAATTTGAGGTGGAGTAGATGTATGTTTAGTTTTCTGTTTCTTTTTGACAGAAAAAAAAAATAGGGCCAACCATGTTACTAATGGCAGCTGCTTCTTCCCCAGGGATAGATACAGCATTCTGATACGACAGGGAAGCCTTCCCCATTTCCTCTCCCAAGAATGACAAGAGTAGCTCCATCTTGCCCACTGAGGGGACTCAACAGTCGCAAAGGATGTGGCTAACCTCCTGTCCATAGTCGCTGTAGGTACTACACTAGAGGGGACTTGGGGTAAAATATAAGTGGTCTGAGGTACAACAAATTACCATCTGCAGCTGAGCCAAACTGCTAGCCTGCCCTGGTGGCAAAGGTTGTTTACTTTTTTCTTTATGTGGCTGGAAGAACTGACCATGGGACCATCCGACAATCTGTCCCATGGTCAAGCTGAAAATGGTGCCTCTTTCCCATGGAAGACAAGCAGCAAATGTTGGTAAAATTACCAGACCACAGAAGTTACACTTTTTGACAGAAAAGAAAACATAGTAAAAAGCATTTTCAGACACTATGGCAGCCCCACAATGGAAAATTAAACACAATTCCTCCACAGAAAATATGTTATCAGTTAGTTTACACTATTTTAAAACTGACAGAAAAAGCAAGTGGTCTGTTTAAAAGTATGTTACAGTCTCTCAAAACAATCCATTAAAATATAATAATCCTAACTTTAAAATAACGTTCCTTAAGAGGAAAGTAATAAAGCATCAGTAAATATAAAAAAATTGAAGTGTTTTTTTCCCCAAAGGGAACTTATCTGTCCAAAAAAGGAAAGTACAAACTGACCATCAATTGTCAAAAGACTCAGAAAAGCATACTCATCAGCATCAGTAAAGCTCTGAAAGGCTTCATGCCAAAACTTGTCTTTTAGTCAGGTCATCTCAAGTTGCTTAACAGTTTGGGATCTTGAAAGGTACAAAAAAACAAAAATACTCTTAACGGGCATAGCTGCAGGTAAACCAAGCAAAGAATAAACGAAAATACAGAGAACCTGTGAGTTGCATGGCAAAATAATAAAATAAACAACCAGTGCCACAGAAATGAATAAAACCTCTGGATTTATTTATAAAACTGTTTTATGATTTATTTGTTTCTGTTGTACCAGTTGTTTATTTTATTATTTTGCTGTGCAAGTTGCAGGATCTTGGAAGGTACTCTGAACCTCTGGAAGTTGGCTAGATGTTATATCCTTAGCAGCATATAATCCATACAGCTAAGGCTACTGCAGCAGTGATCAATATGAAGAACATCTTATCTTTAGTTATGTGGAGGGGTTATGTCTGGCATATCATGGACTGTGAT